>NC_134703.1:170575451-170906701 GCF_043290135.1 Rhipicephalus microplus
AGCTCCACATATACCAAATTCGATATCAGGTGACGCGAATAGATGGCGAAGGTAAGCGACATGTCCAAATAAGATAATAATAGTATGCGTGTCTTGTAAAGCATGACTAAATGTTACGCTTATAGGGTGCTCGCGGCCGTTTCGCTAGCTCCACGTATACGAAACGTGGTATTACGTGACGTGAATGGTCGACGAAAGTAAATGACATGTCAAAACAGGATAATCATGACATGCGTTTGATGTAAAGCATGACTCTAACCTATGCTCAATGCATGCTCGGAGCCATTTCGCTAGCTCCACGTATCACGTCACGAATACTAAATTTCGCATCACGTGACGTGAATAGATGACGAAGGTAAATGACACATCCAAACATGATAATCATGGTATTGAAGTCATGTATTGCATAATTTACGTCCGATTCGTAACGTTGTGTTGATTTCAAAGTGACATATCAACCTTCATTTTTTTTCTGCTTCACATACAATCGATTCCCACAGTATGTGGAATCTGCCATTTTTTTGTTTTACTGGTGTCACACGGGTACTTTAAATTGCGATCAATGTCGAGCCGGATTAACCACGATCCAGATTATGTGCTGCTACACGGCAACATTTCATCACAATCAGACTTGAACGGGATCAAGACTATCGCGGTCCGCCGATTGCGATCTGCCTGAGAGATTGCCATTTCGTTATCGTCTGCACCTACTGGGTGACCTTGTCGAAAGCACAATAAACAAGAAAAGCAAGCATAGTTCAGTAATAACAGTTTGAAACAGCTATATTTTCATAAAAAGCAAGCTCTGAACTGTTTCAACTGGAACACTATCTTAAATATTGCTTATTTTAGGATTCGTATTGACCGCATGTAGGTACGGCAGGAGCAGACGACAAGCAGACGACCGTTGCCTTCCGCACTTAGTTCAACTATCGCATCGTCGGAGTTGTTGTAGCATCTCGAAGCAAAGTGCATATGAGTGTCACCAGCCTTTCGACTACGTGGCAACGTACACGCCCTTCGTGGTCGAATGAAGAGACCTTTGCAGTAATTCACCGCTGGCAGGAGCGACTGGAAGACGTGGGGTTGCAGAAATGATGCTCTGGCACGTACAATGAGATTGATGCTTCGCTGCGATTGGACGGCTACGAGTGGGGGCCATCAGAAGTAAAAGTGAAGGTTAAGAATTTCACGTAACCATAAAGGAAATGCAAGGAAAACTCTATGGAATGATGTATTTATGTAATTACTTTTGTAGTAGCATGGAAACTTTTCGCGGTTCTTGCACAAGTAACATTGCTGATAAAGGGCTCTTTAGAAATGTCGTACACCGAGTTTCGTCAGTGAGCTGTTTTTGTTGCATGGAAGCGCCACCTCCTGCATTTATTCTTACCCAAGCTCGAAGCGGATTATCTTGGGCTGTCTAGTAGCGGTCACAAATTTGATCGCGATAAAAAAAACAACCTGTATCGTCCTGATCACGATTGAACGCACCTGTGTAGCACTAGTATATATTAAATAGAACACGAAAAAAAGAAAAATTAGGCTTGAGGAATCTCTAGATTCGCCTCCCCTTTGCGACAGGTATAGGCCCGCTTCACTTTTGGCTGGACAACTTAAACATGTCGCAAGGGGATGAACGTCTGTGCGAGTAACACTGACTGCTTATTCGATAGCACTCTATTATGCCTACTGCCAGCACACTTGTGCAGCGCCCACATCCTATTGCGAATTATTCTTATTGCGAATCGGTGAAGTAACCATTACGCGTCTGCAAAGATAAATATTATCGTGGCAGTAAACAGGGATGAGAGGATGACGGACAGACTACAGCGCTGCAGTCTGTCGTTGCTCTTTTTGTCCTCGTTTTGTGTCGTGCTAATAATCCTTGAGGGTGCAAGCACACCAACTTGCCTAATGAGCCATTATGATGCGTCCACTCGGCAACAAGTGAGCCTACAAAGCTGCTCAATTTTGTTGACACTTTTGAGCTTGGGATAATTAAATGAGTCTGAAAATTTTGTAATGACTGGGCCTTTAAACAAACTACCATTGAGAAATACGCATGTTTTGACACCTGGCGCGATAGTACGCTTTTACCACGCAATGTTACATGCAATAAGAGGACTCCTTCCACGACAGAATAAAGGAAAGAAGGCAAAACTTTAAGAACTCTTTCTTTCATTGCTTGGCTCAAAATTTATGGGAACGAGTTCTCAATATATTTGTTTTCTTCCACAAGATGACAGTCCTATAGCATGCGTTTCTTTTTATATTGTCACGTAAGAGTGAGGGTAGCCCGAAGACAGGAGACCGGGAGGCAAGTAGAAATAGAAGGAGATCCGTTTATTTGGCGGACTTGCGCCCACTAAAGGAAAACAGACACATCGGCTTAGCGGGTGGCGAACAGCGTGTTCGACGGCCGTCGGGGAACAGAATGTCCCACTGGATCGCAAGGCGCGTTCACCATCCGAGATACAGTCGCCGTAGCGTCTGGCGCTATCTCGTTATCAACGAATGGTCCACGTGCGGGCCATGATCTTCGCAGATGAATCGCGGTGCATCCTAGACCACGATAAGGCCACGTGCCGGCGGTATCGGCATGCGCAACACTATCCGCAATACGCCTCGCGGCATTGCTCCCCTCCTCAACGTAAGCATCGACCCGATGCTTTGTTTAAAATAAAACCAAAACAAAAGGACAGCTTGTGCGAAGGTAAATGTCAAATAAGCACGAATCACGCACACATAAACAAAACAAGAGATGCAAACAGGGAGCCTCCTTTAGCGCGCATGATAGGGCTTCAAACGGGCGACGTGTACCACTTCTTGTCGTGCGCGGCGTCGTTGGGATGAGCTAGCCCCATCAGGGACCACTTCATAGTCCACTTCACCCACTTGACGGATGACTTTGTGTGGGCCGAATGAACGGCGCATGAGTTTTTCGCTTAATCCTCGGCGGCGAACGGGCGTCCAAACCCAGACTCTGTCACCTGGCCTGTATGTTGAATCGCGTCTCCGCAGGTTGTAGCGTTTTGCGTCGTTTCGCTGTTGGTCTTTTATGCGCAGACGAGCAAGCTGCCGGGCTTCTTCTGCGCGCTGAAGGTAGGCGGCCACGTCTACATTAGGCAGCATGGCGTCCAGGGTTGTAACGGCATCCCTCCCATGGACGAGATTAAATGGTGTCATTTTAGTGGTCTCCTGCACCACGTTGTTGTAGGCGAAGACCACGTAAGGCAGAATTAAGTTCCAGGTATTGTGTTCTGTGTCCACGTACATAGCAAGCATATAGGCAATGGTCTTTTTCAAGCGTTCCGTGAGACCGTTTTCCTGCGGATGGTACGAAGTTGTTCTTCGGTGATCTGTATGACTGTAATGTAAGATTGCCTGAGTAAGATCAGCCGTAAACGCCGTTCCCCTGTCTGTTATTAGTACCTCAGGTGCGCCATGACGGAGGAGAATTGATTCGACAAACAATTTGGCAACTTCTACTGCTGTGCCGTTCGGAAGGGTGTTAGCTTCAGCGTATCGGGTAAGGTAATTAGTGGCCACTATGATCCACTTGTTACCGGATGTTGACGTGGGGAAAAGTCCAAGCAGGTCCATACCAATCTGTTGGAATGGTCTCGACGGGGGTTAAATTGGCTGGAGAAATCCAGCTGGTTTTGTTGGAGGTCTCTTCCGGCGCTGACATTCACGGCAACTCTTGACGTACCGCGCAACATCTGAGGAGAGTCGGGGCCAGTTGTATCGTTCTTGAATTCTGTGGAGTGGGCGTGTAAAACCGAGGTGGCCTGCAGTGGGTTCGTCATGTAACGCTTGTAAAATTTCTTCTCTGAGGCTGCTTGGGACGACAAGAAGGTAAGCTGCCTTATTCGGTGCGAAGTTCTTTTTGACTACCACCCCGTTTTGCACACAGAAGAAGGATATCCCACGCTTGAACAGTGCAGGCGGTATGGAGGCCTTTCCTTCGATGTAGTTGATCAACTGTTGTAGGATTGGGCCTGAGCGCTGCTGTAATGCAAAGGTTCTGCTGCTGATAGGCCCAAGAAAGGCATCGTCGTCTTCATGGCTTGGTGGTGCGCCGACAGGGGCTCTTGAGAGGCAGTTTGCGTTGAAGTGCTTACGACCAGACGTGTAGACTAGCTTCACATCAAACTCCTGAAGCCGTAGGCTCCATCGAGCGAGGCGGCCAGAAGGGTCTTTCAAACTGGCCAACCAGCACAACGCATGATGGTCCGTTACGACCTTGAAGGGTCTGCCATACAAGTATGGGCGGAAATTCGAGGTGGCCCATACTATCGCAAGACACTCCTTCTCAGGCGTGGAATAGTTCACTTCTGCTTCGACAGTGAGCGGCTTGCATACGCGATGACGCGCTCGCAGCCCTTGTGCTTCTGAACGAGAACGGCACCTGAGCCGATGCTGCTGGCGTCTGTATGTATCTCAGCTTCGGCATTTTCATCAAAGTGACCCAGCACAGGCGGCGACTGTAAACGTTGTTGAAGTTTCTTTGAATGCCTCACGTTGCGCAGCTTTCCATTTGAAAGGGGCGTCCGACTTGGTGAGCTGCGTCAAAGGGTCAGCAATGTGTGAGAAGTTCTTGACGAACCGCCGGTAATAGGCGCACAGTACTAAGAATCGGCGCACTGCTCTCTTATCTTGCGGCTGAGGAAACTGTGCGATAGCGGCTGTCTTCTCGGGATCTGGTCTTACGCCATCTCTGCTTATAACATGGCCAAGGAACTGTAGTTCTTCATAGGCAAAATGGCATTTTTCTTGCTTCAGTGTCAGCCCTGATGACTTAATTGCGTCCGGTACCGTCCGGAGCCTTTTCAGGTGGTCGCTAAAGTTGGAGGCGAAGACGACCACATCGTCCAGGTATACAAGACATGTTTGCCACTTGAGACCTGCCAGTACTGTGTCCATTAGACGCTGGAAGGTTGCTGAAGCAGAACAAAGTCTAAATGGCATCCCTTTGAACTCATACAATCTATACGGCGTGATGAAGGCGGTCTTTTCTCGGCCTCTTTCATAAATCTGAATTTGCCAATACCCTGTCTTTAGATCAATGGACGAGAAGTACCTTGCATCACTAAGACGATCTAGGGTATCGTCGATCCTTGGTAAAGGGTACACGTCCTTCTTGGTTACACGGGGGCTTGCGGACCTTCTTCGTTTGTTGTTGCTGCGGTTCGGTGACGTGAAGCGTGGGGATGGCGGTGATGAAGAACGGCTGGACAAGTACACTGTATGGCGCAAGTAGTCTTCGATTGCCGGAGGTCGTTGTCCAGGGCGTGGTCATGGTGCCCGAGATGAGAAGCCATGCAGTCCCATCCGCCTGTAGGGGCAGTGTCGAAGAATGTGGCCGGCTTCACCGCAGTGAAAGCATAGGGGACGGTCGTCGGGAGTTCTCCAGGTGTCGCATTTTCTTTGGCTCGGGCGTCTCTCGTATGTAGGGTGGGCGGGGAAGGGCGGACGGCTACTTGGGGCTGCAGCGTACCGTCGAGGACTGGGCTCGTTTCGTCGGGGTGGCCTAGTGTTCACTGCAGCGGCGTAAGTCATTGCTTCGGCCTCTGTTCGAGTCATTGCTGATGAAGAGCCAAGCGCCTGCTGGACTGCATCACGCACTATGTCCAATAGAGATGCTCCTTAAGGGAGGGGGGCTGGGGGGTAGGAGGTAGCAATCGGCGTAGTTCTTCTTTAAACACTTCTCGAATAGCTTCCCGCAGATCGTTGGTGGTTAGCCCACCTCGAATCAGTTCCGAGTAGAGCGAGCTGAGCTGAAACAGGCGGTTGTATTGCCGAGTCCGGGCGTCCAGGGTCCTTTCTATGGTGTGCGCTTCTTCAGTAACATCGGCGACTGTTTTAGGAGGGTTCCTTATGAGACCGGCGAAAAGCGACTCCTTCACCCCTCGCATTAGGTATCCGACCTTTTTGTCTTCGGTCATGTCTTGGTCCGCTCGCCTAAAAAGACGTTTCATTTCTTCGACGTACATGTTTAGGGTCTCATTGGGCTGTTGGGTCCTCGATTCTAGCAGCAGCTGGGCCCTTTTTTTTCACATGATGTTGGCGAAGGTCCTGAGCAACTCATTCTTCAGAAATTCCCAGGTGGTCAATGTGGTCTCATGGTTTTCATACCACGTTTTGGCGGGGCCGTCCAGGGAAAAGTAAACGTATTGCAGCTTCATTTCTTCATCCCACCTGTATATGGTAGCCACGCGCTCGAATTGGTCGAGCCATTCTTCTGGGTCTTCAGCGGCATAACCATGGAAAGTTGGGGGCACCCGAGGCTGCTGCAGCATGACAGGGGTAGGTGATTGCGGGGTGCTCATGGTGGCTGTTGAAGCGTCCTTTCGTGGTCACGTGGGGTCCGGTAGCAGTCTCAGCTCAGGTGACAGGTTTCGGAGGCGGCGACTGCTTCGACTATCTGTGTCTTCAGCGTCCTTGTTCTCTGCAGTGGCTGTTTTAAGGTCGTTTTTGGGCATACCCCGCACCTCCTCCAGATGTCACGTAAGAGTGAGGGTAGCCCGAAGACAGGAGACCGGGAGGCTAGTAGAAATAGAAGGAGATCCGTTTATTTGGCGGACTTGCGCCCAATAAAGGAAAACAGACACATCGGCTTAGCGGGTGGCGAACAGCGTGTTCGACGGCCGTCGGGGAACAGAATGTCCCACTGGATCGCAAGGCGCGTTCACCATCCGAGATACAGTCGCCGTAGCGTTTGGCGCTATCTCGTTATCAACGAATGGTCCAAGTGCGGGCCATGATCTTCGCAGATGAATCGCGGTGCATCCTGGACCAGGATAAGGCCGCGTGCCGGCGGTATCAGCATGCGCAACACTATCCGCAATACGCCTCATGGCAACATAGTTTCAAGCTGATGTGTATCTCCGTGGCAGAGGGACTGCTTGGCACAGAGAAAGCCTACACAAACCGTAATGTTTTTTATTCAGATTTATTTGGAGTTTTCACTTTCAGAAAACTTAACACCAACTTTTCGCTTGAAGCCAACAAAGCAAGCAACAGCAATACAAAAGTGACGCTGATATTCATTGCGAAACGAACCCTTTAACGCCATCTCATTAACACCAACGGTACTGCGTAATACCACTGCGTGCTAGTCTTACTGACGACGCAGTTGACACTGGCAGCAATGAAGTAATCGTACGATTTATCCTACTAGTGAAAAATGAATTTCGGTTCTAGGTTTCACAGTAGTTTTTCGTGCACAAAAGTAGCCCTACCCAAGGTAATTGGCGAAAAAATGCGAAACTACTTATGCTATAATTACAAAACCACATTACTTTTATCGTCTGTGCGTCTATACAGCGTATACTATATATCTTTATATATATATATATATATATATATATATATATATATATATATATATATCTGTAAATATACGTTTTCTTGTAAGAATATATATATATATATATATATATATATATATATGTATGAACGTGCAGGCTCACCTTTGTAACCTTCGTAGATTAGCACTCCGTTTATTTATATCACTGTGTATTGACAGCGCGCACTTCTGTAATACCACTAATGTAAGATTGTATTGCTGGCTAAGGTGTCGAAACCTCAAGAAGGCATGAAAGTAAGAGGACTTTGACACGGCTGTGCTTGACGTACGCTGCCTTCAATAACGCTAGGTATTGTGGAAGAAGCGGCGATTTCTTTCGCGTGCGCTCGTAAACCCATAGGTTTATTGGAAGCGGATGCCCTATAACTAAATACAACCACTTTCCCGCAGCTGTTCGATATGAGCACCGGACTTTATGTGTGCGAGGGAGAGCAGGGCAAACAAGAACACTAGGACCTTAGGGACTGGATGTGTATTACAGCACAGAAAAAATGTTCTTATGTGAAAAGACTTAGATGGCATCACAGCGATAGGGCTCGCTCTTTTTTCGTTGTCGTCCACCGAATCCGGATTCCGTGCCCATTGAATGCGCCTATGTGTATGGGTGGGCGTAGGGGGTAGGGTTGCTGAAAGAAAAAAAACGACAGATATAGGAAGACAACGAAGACAAAACCATTCGGTCATCCCGTGAGCTCAACAACCCACCACCCTGAAAAGAATAGCCGACTTTGGGCTATAAATAAGGAAAGGCACGGGGCACTGTGTCCAGAGCAACGGCGTCCAGACCTGGCTCCAAATTTATTAGGACGACAGTGCCGGTGCCTGCGTCGAGCAGGAAATGGTTGACGGTGCCGGGGCCTTCACTGGACCCTGGAGCAGTTTGCCTGGCTGCGCAATGAAGCAGGCAGGGTCGATGGAAAGTGGAAGAGGTAACGGAGCGAGGGTTAAGTCACAGCTACTGTCGGGGACAAAAGTGTGGGTCACAAGCTAATGGCAAGGGCTCGCCCAAGTCAAAAAAGGCGATACTTCTGCTTTCTAGATTTCTATAGCATGAGTCGTTTGGGACACCTACAGTATTACATAAGAAAAGGCAGATTGCTACTGTACAGAGACAGAGCAACAAACGATTTTGCCACTTTGCTTCGTTGGCAGACGCCTCGATACCCCCTGATAGTTAATTTTGACGTAGTGGGGCATTCGCGATAGTAGTAAAACTTCGGAGGGCCAGGCAGTGGGGCTATAAAGAAGATCACACATATTTTCAATCGAGATATTAGGATGTTGTCTCGTGAGACATGAACACTGTAGCATATCGACGGACATGGCTGTGGCGTGTACTTCCTTATAATTTGCAGAAAAACATCGGCTAGTACAAGAATGCGTCTGTCTTTGTCGCTTCGCTAGGACTTTGCTACACAGATTGGTGCCGCACATTTTGGCGAAGGAGTTGGCTGCGATACGTGTACAGCGTGAAGTACTCACCGATGCTATCTCATTGCATTGACGCGGGTCCTGGCAACAAACAAATGGTGAAGAAAGTAATAAGATGCCGGAGTAGTCAGTCTAATTAAATGAGAGAATACGGGAACCGCTGGTTCAATATGTGCCGGAACCAACAGAGACAAGAAGCCCCCGTCTTTTGTACCATCCCCTTTCACAGTCTTTTTAGCGACACGTTCGCAAGCCCCTTCCCAACATTCAAATGTGCCCCTTCTATAGTTACTCAAAAATGGAGCTATATATTTTGTCGATGTCTTTGAAGGAACCGGTGAGAAGCGCGAAAAGGTGATCTTTACACAATTTAGACAAAAAGAAACTGAGTAACCAGAGTGGGCTTTCAGAAACAGAAATCGCGTAAGAAAAGATCACAATCCGCAGAGGAAAGCTTTTCGTGAGAAGCGCCTTTTAATAAAACAGTCCCGTAAATGATGCTCAAGAACAGTTCAGTTCTGCTATGCTTCAGACCATTGGCTCGGATTCTCGTAGTGACAGTCTTTTGTGTTAGTGTAGCATAATATAAAAATTGAAGACATACCTTTCGTGGCAAAGAAAACAACAACATAATATTGCAGCAGGAACTTCGTAGGGTGCCCCCACCATCACGTCCTTATCAGCAATAGTTATTTGCCATATTGAAGTTGCTAAAGTACTGTTGCAACTAATTAATAATATTACAATTGATTTGCTGCCACTGATAAAAATTTCTTACACATTATACAGTAGTCATCACATTAGTTTTTTAAAGTGATCAACAAGAAAGTGCAATTCTTGAAAGTGTATCTCGGCAAATAGTGAAACAAAGATTGAATGCATTACCACTTTGCGCATCACGCCAATTGAGATGCAAGCAAGACGGATCGCGTGAGGGCATCCAACATGTAATTCTGTATTACCAGTTTCTTGTCGTCTCTAGAGCTCGCGTATATCTTGTCATATGTCGATAAGTCGTTGCAGAGAGCTGCCTTTTGTAGGGATGTGCAGATATGGATTTTAGGGGCGAAGCATGTTGAGACTCCGCAATGTGCCTGCCCAAATCAACCTCCAGTGTAAACAGGAGATGTAGCGCTGAACATCCACACCGATCCAATCCGTTAGAGCACCAATCGGCCAGAGGTCACTGATATAGACACGTGCTCACCGCAGTCAGGCTGCCCATGCGCCCGTTTATCTTTCCATTCATGGTCACCTGCACCATCCGTCTGTCCATCCATCTATATACCCATCCGACCATCAGTTCATCTGTCAATCTATTCGTACATTCTTTTATGTGTCCGTCTGTTCACCCACTGGCGCGTTCGACTTGCATCTTTTTGTCCATCCTTGGATCCGTGAGTGTGTGTGCGTGCGTCTGTCCAACCCGCCGTCAGTGTATTTTCCGTCCTTCCGCCCATCGTTTCATGCGTTCACACGCCCATCAATCCGTGCGAGCGTTAGCCCGTCGTTTGTACTGCTCGGCGACTTCAACGTAAATGGTATGAACCTTAGGACCTCCCTTCATCAACTCATCATCATTCACTTCGTGGAGATGCTCACATTTTTTATGCTAGTCTGATTATTCCTCATATATGGCATTTACAAAACTTCAACTGCACTAGAGACAAGACACGAGGATAGAAGAACATCGTACGAATCCAGGGAGCGTCGTCTCTAGAGCAGTTCAAGTTTTTTTTTAAGTCATACCCAGTATATAGCTTCCCAGCATACGCTTCCCATACATGACCAGCTGATTCTAAGGACAGCGTCGACGAACGGTCACGTTGTAAGCCAGCCAATTGTGTATATAACGAAAAAGTGGTGGTTTAGAAAAAAGCGCCACCGCAAACTACAGACCCGAATTCAAGTCCCACTCTGTCACATACAATGAGGTGGAGGTGGTTCAGAACCTCCTACTAGTTGTAGGCGGTTCCTTCGCCTACAACTAGTACGCGAAGGAAATAGTAAGCGCTTGTGTCTCGTGTTCCCGTTTAAAAGTTGCGCGCTCCCTCTCAAGATGGATTCATACCAGTTGGCACGATATAATTGTTCAATAAAATGTTTAGTAGAAGCATTCTGTTGAATTTTAGGACAAAATTCGCACTTAGCATTGAAGACACACGACTTATAGTGTGGACTGACTCCACGGTTTTGGTCATTATCATCACTATCAACATCATCATCATCATCATCAACCTGACTACGCCTACTGCAGGGCAAAGGGCTCTCGCATGATCCGCCAGTCAGTTACCCTGAATGACTAGCGGTTATCCTGCCTATGCGTTACGTACCCTCCCATGCCCATTTATTCTTCATTTCAACAATGATATCTTTAACCTGGTTTGTGCCTTCAGCTACTCTGCCCTCGTCTTGTCTCTTAAGGTTACACCTATCAATTTCCTCAATTTAAGCTGAACCCTTTTTGTAAGTCCCGAGGTTTCTTCATCTTAGGCAAATGCCAGCAATATGCAGCTCTTATATACCTTCCTCTTGAAGCTTAGTATTATATTACCATTCATGATTTGAGAATACTTGACGAATGTTATTCACCACATTCTTATTCTTTTGGTTTTTTACTGTCATGGTTTGGCTCCGTGGTTTCTACCTGACCTAAGTACACATGTTTCTTTACAAATTCTACCATCTTCCCACTTATCGCAAAGCGCGGTTTTCTTCCGAGACTGTTGCACATTACTTCAGTTTTGCGCATATTAAATTTCAGACCTACTCTTCTGCTTCCTCTGTCCAGTTCTGTAATCATGAGCTGTAATTCCTCCCCTGAGTTACTCATCAAGGCAATGTCATCAGCAAACCACAGTTTACAAGTATACTCTTCATTAAATCTTATCCCTGACTGTTCCTGATGTAGGGTCCAGAAAATCTTCTGTAAACACGCGGTGAATAGCATTGGAGAGATTGTGTCTCCTATTCTTACATCCTTCTTTATTGGAATTTTGTCACTTTTTTATGGAAAACTATGGTTGTGGTGGATTCTCTGTATATAGATTTCTTTCTCTACATTCACCTAGGGTTTGTCAATGCCCTGATACCGTTGTGCATGCATTACTGCATATGTCTCAACTGAGTCAGAGGCCTTCCCGTAATCTATGAAAGCCATTTATAGCGGTTGGTTGTATTTCACGCATTTCGCTATTACGTGATTGACAGTACGCATATAATCTATTGTGAAGTAGCCTGTACGAAATCCTGCTTGGTCCTTTAGTTCACTGCACTCCAATGTCACCTTAAACCTATTAGCTAATACTTTTGTAAATAGTTTACAGAGAACGGACAGTAAGCTGATCGGCGTGTAATTTTTCATCTCCTTGGCCTCTTCTTTTCTACAAATTAAGATAATGTTGGCGTTCTTCCAAAACTCTGCTACCCTTCCTGTCCTGAGACACTTTGAATATAAAGTGGCCACATTTCCTGACCCGAATTTTCCGCCATCTTTCAACAGGTCCGTTGTTACCTTATCGTCACGAGCAGTTTCACCTTTTTGTCCTTGTGCTAGGGCTGTAATTACTTTCCCTGTCGTCACTATAAGATCTCATATTCTTCTGAACTATTGTTGCTTCTTACCGTATCATTCTGGTTGTTTCGGCTTCTATAAAGCTCTCTATTGAACTCCTTTACCACCTCAACTATTCTATTCATACTGGTTATGGCATTGCTTTTCTTATTCCTTATTGCGTACATCCACGTTTTGCCTATCCACAAGTTTTGCTTCACAGCTTTTAGATTTCTGCTACTTTTCACAGCCTGCTTATTTCTATCTATGTTATACCTACTGACGTCGGCTACCTTACGCCTATAAACTAACTTCGAAAGCTCCACTAGCTCTATTTCGTCGGTTGCATTTGAGACTTTCATAGTTTGTCGTCTTTTAATGAAACCTTTTGTCTTCAGAGAGCTTGCAAGTGTCCCGACTCGTCACTGTACTTCCGACTTCCATTGCACACACTTTGCTGATACTAGTAAGATTGTCGTTCATTGTATCAACCCTAATGTCGGTTATTTATTTATTTATTTATTAGAATACCCTCAAGGCCCGTAGGGCATTACAGAGGGGGTGGGTACAACATTTATAACACACAAGAAAAAAAGACAAAATAAAGAAACAAGTGTCAGATGCGCAAATCAGGAAGGCAACATAAGTCAACTAAAAATGTATAAGTAAGAATTCAAGCACATACAAGACAAAGATAGATAATGGAAACTGCGTATAGTTACAAGCATTGCTGAGAAATTGCAGTCTTGAATAACAAAGGGTCTGTTATTGTTACAACGGAAGAGGGAAGGTGGTTCTAATCGGCGGCTGTTTTCGGTAAGAAGGCTGCTGAAAAGAATTTGGTGCGGCAAAACGGAATGGCAACCTTATGCTGGTGATCAATGCGCGATGAGTGGTATGACGGTTGTGAAATGAGGTCTCGCTTCATTGATGGATTGTGAAAAAATATCTTATGAAAAAAATGCAGTCGCGCCAGTTTCCTCCGGACAGTTAAATTGGGTAGGTCAAGGTTAGATTTCATTTCTGATATGCTAGCAGTACGGGAATAATTAGAACAAATGAACCGAACTGAGCGGTTACCTTGTTTAGAGCTACGAATCTATTCTGAAGCAAAACTCTCAATTCATGTTCTTTGCCTTTCACCGCTTGCTCAATAATTGGCTTCTCGCATTTAAGTTTATGCCTTTTCTTTTTATTATCTATGTGAATTCGAGCTCTTACCATTCCATGATCACAACATTGGATCTTGCCAACTAATTCTACATCCTGTACAATGCCTGGATCTCCCCAGAAAACAAAGTCTATTTCATCGTTAGTATCACCATTAAGACTTCACCACGTCCACTTTTGATTAGCTCGTTTTCGGGGAAGGTGTTCAATATTCCGAAGGGATTACGTTATGCGAACTCACTTTCTTTGGTATTTTTACAGCCGATCCACCATTCCCCACTGTATGGTTTCCGGCCTGTTTCTTGCCTACCGTGACATTGATGTCGCTCATCAGAATTGTGTATTGTGACTTTACATTATTAATTGCTGACTGTACGTCTTCATATAAGCGTTCAACCAAATGATCATCACAGCTCAATGTAGGCGCGTAGGCCTGTACCACCTTCAGCTGTTTCCTTTTGTTAAACGTAATTATGATACTTGTCACCCTCTCACTGATGCTACAGTATTTCTCTATGTTTCCATCAATATTTTTTGTATAAAAATCCCACCCATACTTCTTTTATTTCAACTAATCCACGTTAGCATAGAACATGTCTGTTCTTCAGCACTGTATAAGCCTCACATCGCTTCCTAATTTCGGTGAACCTAAATATATACAATTCAACGCCATCAGATTCCTTGGATAACGCTGCTAGTCTAGCCTCACTAGAAGGCGTTGTAGCATTGAATGTAGCCAAGTTCAGATTTCAACGACAGCCTGTCCTGACCAAGAGATCCTCAGCACCTTGGTTCTGTTCATCTGACCTTAAAAGCTGATCGTAACCAAGCAAAGTGCTGGTAAATTTAGTCGCTAAATTAGATAGTTGAAGTCTAAGCCCTCAGTAATCCCTGCCGGAGTGGAGAACGTACTTTCAACACAATATATAAAGAACTACTGCGTAAAATTGACCTGGTCATTCGTGAAAAGTAACGCTTATATAGTATTCGAACATTCGCAATAGTTGCTTACTCCTCTATTGTAGAGTTTCTCGCTGTTCAATGACCACCTTGGACAGAAAGCAGCCGAGTACCCAGTAAGAACACCATGCTTTACACGTTTTTCATATTCTTAAGCTGAAGTGATATGGTGATATAAGCCTTTAAAAATTCTTGGTATACGCCGTTTCCTCACCGGTACTCTCAGAGGCTGCTCGACCAAACATTCGACCTCCACTCTGTAAAGCTTGAGAAACTGCTTTTCCTCAAGTGGAGGATTGAGTAGTACTGAAGGAATTTCTTTAAGGCTCACAGGAATTAATCCTCCTTTTCGAAGCACCTGAGGGACGTATGGGGACATCATGACAAAACACATTGCTTAAAAATGCTCGCAAGCAATGCTCGTACAAGACAACCTACTTTTATTGTGCCACATAAGAGACCTATCCTAACTATATTCAAGTGTTTGGTGTAATGACAAAATTTTATCGTGTTTCGTAGGAAACTGTTGCGAATACTGCTACACCTAATGACGATTATCGCCTAGAACTTAAGGCAACATCACCAGCATAAATGTGGGCAAACGTTTTTCAAGTTTTTAGGGGGACGAGTATTTACTTGGAATTATGAGCTTGAAAACTAACACGCCTGTGTTGTAGAAACAATACATTTTAACAGTGGTGTTTTCCGGAGAGTTTGACGCAGATATCGGCCGATTACAGCAAAGAAATGTTTGTTCGCCGCTCTAAAAAAACCTCAACTATGCACACGTATGAGAGAGAGTAGTCGTTTTTTTTTTGGCTGAAGTCCTTCCAAGGGTGGTACATGTGTAACAGCATACGAACAAGAAAGGAACTTGGTGTGGCTGAGCTATTACCCGCTGGCAGAAATCACTGAAGTACAAGTCTCTTGATAATATTGCGTGGCTCCTCATGTGCTGTGGCTGTAATAGGCTATACTTGCGAAGCAAGAGCATACCGTGCAGAAAATCTAGAATAACAGTGACCGCAGCTTAGTTTGTTAGCATTCACTCTAAACTAAAGGGTGTGAAAACATGGACAAAAGAAGCAAAGGAAGGGGCTACAGACGCCGCAGTGTCTTGAATTCTTTCTTAGGAGTGTGTTTCACAACATAACGTTCAGAATGCTAGAGTAAATGACAAAGGCATGCAATGAAAAGCTGAAAATCTATAATCACGAGCTTACTGAGGCTCAACGTGAATCATGTCATTGGAGGTATATCAAAAGACTTGGAATGGTGGTCTTCGAAAAGACCAAATGTCGGGAGCTCTTTGTCGCAGAAATCTTAAAATGTGGTCGGGCGTTCTCCTAAACAGCTCATTCGCACCGTGCCTTTAAGTCTTGGCTCGCAAGTAAGTCAGAAACACTGTGCACGGAAATTCATTAGAAGATGTAAGCCAGTTCTGAATCATTCATTTTGTTTTCCTCAGGCTACTCTTGTTAGCACTGAACCAGTGCTAGTACACCAGTGCAAGTCGTATGGTACACTGGCCTCTAGGAGCGTTCCTAATTGAGGAACATTTGTGAAATGAATATTTCACCTGATGATCTAAAAGTGGGCACTCAAGTTGAGGGCCGTCTAGGAGTTCTGGCGCATATATTTTTATCACTGAGCAGATTTTCCTGCGTTTCGCGTTGTGTTCTGTTAACTGCTTTGAGAAGTAGCAAGGAAGAGGCACTTTAAAGGCTACGAAAGCTGTAGAACCGACAGCAACTTCTTATTTTCTTTGGCTGGTGAGCATTTGAAGGATAACTTAATTGCACTGCCCACTTATCACACAGGCAGCACTATTCAGTCCACAATAATTTGTCGTGGGCAAAAGCCAGTGTTGCAAAGCAATACAATGCTATCCCCAAACCACAGAAGTACTTGAACTTCCAAGTGGGTTCATCTAATTCACCATTTTTTAATATTTTTTGACATGCTAGTTATTACGCTTAAGAGTAGTATAATCAGCAGCAAGGATATCTTTTATGGCACGCATTAAAACGGAAATGAGAACTCTACGCCAGTGCCTAAAGTTGTTTATGTACGCCACTGATAAACATAAATTTCATGTCATACTTTCACAAGCATATAAGTCTTAATTATGCAAATCATCATCTGCCCCGCCGCGGTGGTCTAGTGGCTAAGGTACTCGGCTGCTGACCCGCAGGTCGCGGGTTCGATTCCCGGCTGCGGCGGCTGCATTTCCGATGGAGGCGGAAATGTTGTAGGCCCGTGTGCTCAGATTTGGGCGCACGTTAAAGAACCCCAGGTGGTCGAAATTTCCGGAGCCCTCCACTACGGCGTCTCTCATAATCATATGGTGGTTTTGGGACGTTAAACCACACAAATCAATCAATCAAATCATCATCTAATATTTATGGCTGCCTCATACACAGACTAGAACACTTCAGGTATTTTTTTACCTTAGTTTTGGCCCTACCTCGGCCTGTTCCTAAGCAATAGCTATGGTGTACATGGCAAAGCATAAAAATTTTCCAAATACGACACCGACCTTTTGTACCTGTTGAGTCGATAGAACCTCGGTTTTGGCAAGCCACTAAAGAAATCTCTTCCCCCCCCCCTCCCATATCTGGGCACTAGCAGTGACGTACATTGCCTTCGGTAAAGTAGACCAAACATTGTTGTTTAGCACCTAATGATATCTGACAAGGCAACCTAATCTGGCATGTCTGCATAATGATAGCTATGAAAGTTCAGTTTCTCACCATTTCGCTCACGGAATCTTGTGATTTCCTGATTCTTAGCACTAAATCATCAGAAGCATATAACCCAGCAAAGCGGTCTGTTCTTGAAGCACTGGTAACCTTTGTCGTTTGAGATTGAAAGCGATGCCTGTGATCGGTAAATCTATGCTACAGTCTCAGTATATACAATAACAATGAAAACTAACATCCAGTGATGCCAAGGTAAGTATAGAGGATGCTATTAGGTATAGAGGATGCTATTGCATTGTAATGTAACTGTCAAAAACAAGAAACTACATGAAGAGACAACTTGCCGTTGGGAGGGAACGAGCTTGCGGACTTGGAATAACGCGTATATTTCTAGAGTGCTACGGCAGCGGTCCCCGCCTACTTTATACAGCATATGTGCATTTAAACGTAAGAGCATGGTTAAGCGCTGCCAATGGCCACTACGGCAGGTGTGAAACAAACGTATTCTATTTTATTGGCGTCGTGTAGCACGTGACAATATTACGGGCTGGCGGCTGACCAATTATCCCTGGTATAGGCATCAAGTGTGTCAAAAAGAGACCTTCCCAATGCACGGAGGAAAGAAGCTCAAACTTAAGAATTCATTTTTTTCTTAAACACGATATTATTGATAACTAAAAGACAATGATACTGTTAGGATTCCTATTAGCCGGCCCTCAACGATAACGTATAATAGCGATCGCGTCTTGAAGCATACTAGACGGCAGGTTACGAGACTGAAGCTTCTGAGGCACCCATTGGGAGCGAAGCAGTCTCCACCGATTTGTCAAGGTGTTTTTAGCCGGCAGTCAGCGATAACGCGTAATGGCAACAGTCAGTCAGGCACTTACTTCCAGCGCGAGCGGCGTATTTTTCGGGGGGTCTTCGAAATAGACTACAACGCGTTCTTGGACTAGGTTTTGTATAGTCTAATATGTATTCTCACACCGGTAACCACTGTTACAGAATAAAACACAAAAACCAGTACTCAAGTCTTCTCTATACAGTGCAATTTTCCACGATCAAGTTTCTTGAGAATAATAAAAATATATGCATCACTACTACGTGCTTACATTCGGTGCTAAGCAGATCTTCCAAACACGTGATAGTTTTCATTATCAGGTTTTGTATCTGCAATTGGCTGGGTTTCTGTCTCAGCCATAAGGAGCGTTGGGCAGAGTTTTTTGAAGAAATTGAAATGCATGCGCAGAAAGATGGATCCCACACAGCATAACAAAAAGCCGGAAACAAAACGTTATATGCATGAAGTCACCCACAACCTGAAGAAGGTTGCGGGTAGACATGAAGCTCCCATGGCATTTCCCCTCACTAATAAGTTCTCCAGGCTATACGCCTGTATTTATGACAAAATAAACATGATCGCTTGTAACGTACACCAAGCAACACCGTATCGTCATTGCGTAATTTCGGTAGTGTATGAATGACCTCACAGCTGTGGCAGGACGTACATCCATCAGACTGGTCGATGTGTAAATATTCGAATAATGAAAGATGAAGCCTACCCTAACAGTGTATATCGGGATTACACTTGCCTTTGCGCTGGAAGTCCTGCGCATGTGTGCATCCTTTTAGCCAAGCCATGGTGCTTGAGAATAGTAGTAACCAGATGGCCGGAGACTCTTGAGGACTGCATAACCAAAAGGGGTGCCTAGAGTGCTGACATGGGCGTCTTTGAAATTAAATCTCAGCGAAATGCACCTTTTAGACAAGATCAGATTACTGATCGTCGTGTGTCATTGTGCAATGGTGATTGCCATGCGACTCGCGTATGCACTTGCAGCTACCTAGGATGCAAATATCTTTCCAATAAATCAGTTGTTAGTTGCACCAGCCCCGTCATTTCTTGTTCTCCTTCCTTCGTGCGTGCTATGCGTATATTAGATCTTCGAAGTAGAGTGCGTTCAAGACTTTTGCAATAGAGGTTGGGAAGAGCGTCAATCTTGCAGATGTGTTAGATAGCTAACGGCTTCTAAAAGCATGTATACGTGCTGCGAAGGGACCGCTGTGCTGCATGTGAACATGCGAAACTGCGGATGCGATGCCTACTGCAATTAATTCCGCCAAAGACGGGTGTGTGTGCTTCCCCAACGTCGGCTGCGCTGATGCAGTACTCCAGGGAGACCCACTCCTAATTACCATAATGGACGAAGCACGGCGCTCTGTCAGCCATATGCGTCGGTGCTGTTGATAATGCCAGCAACACAGGCATCGACGTTGGCGCGCTTTGTTTGAGTAGCTCACACGAAGCAGCTCGCATTAGTGGCTCGTTTGGTGCATTACTGAGTGCGTGGTTTCTGGTACGGCTGCCCCAGCTGAGACAGCTTTCCCCGCGACATGCATTACAGATACCGGAGGTAAACTACTTTACGAATGTGGCCACCTAAATCAGGAGGCAATAGCACTGTGATAAAGCTGCCTTTGTACTTGTTCTGATGAATAACGGCCTAGGAATGAGAAAAGTAAATAAACGTTTTGATGCAGTGCATGCAAGGCATACTTTGAATGAACGAATGAGCTTTCGGCGCCATTTGGTACAATGTCCACACGGGTAACTATAGCAAAGAAGACAAATTCAGAAACATCAACACGATAAAGAGCTCATCACACATACATGGCAAACTAAGTGTGAGTCTTGCGAGGATGTTGTCTATTTGCTATTTTGTGCTGCTTAAAAGACAAAGAAGAGCTGGCTTACTCTTTAACAAAATCAGTGGAAAAATATTTTGGTTATCATAATGTTAAGCTCTTTCAATCAAACAAAACTGATGAAGTCGTGTGTGACAGCACAGGTATCAATAGCACTAGCCTTCACAAAGATAACAATCCTTGCAAGCTTCCGTCTTATGAACATATTAGAGATCTCATCGGAAGATTTCTAGAGCAACAATTTCAATTCAGGAATGAGACAACTTTTTACGCTATCAGCGTCCATGTACTGGCTGAATTTTCTATCGCTACGTATTCGCAATCGTATATGAGAAGCAAGAATTAATTGCTTATCCACAGAATCCACCTTTCGATTTGGCTTCTTCACTTAAGGTAGTTTACAATGCCACCCAAGTGGTTTTTTATATACTACGTTCACAATAAATTACTCTTTAAATCTATATTTCTCTGCGTAAAATGCTTTTCAGTTGTGACACTTTGTGTTATTACTAAAAAGAAAACACGCAAAAAAGTGAAATAGCAGGTTGCTTGCTTACCTTCGTTTTCCACATCGGTTTCTCATGATAATACTCAAACTATTACGATGCCTCTCTCTACACAAGATCTAGTATTTCTTTCAATTTTTATGTGGCCAGAACTGAAATTTCGTGGAAACAGTTGACGCTTCAGAACAATTCGGATAAGGGAAAGCCTTTCTTCAAAGAAAGATTTATCCAGTGGCATTTAGAGTATTTATTACACCTCCATTTATCGTAGGCGGTGCAATAAACCTTTTCTTGCAAGCCCACTATTCTCTCCAGAGTTTATTTAGAGCTGATAATCTGACTGTGGGAAAATACGGTACTTAATTTAAGCTCAAGTATACTGTTACCCCAGTTGCAATGTTTTCGGAACTCTGTGTCAGAAACCAAGCCCAATGGGCTGTGGCATAGCTGATCCAAGCTTTATAAAGCGTCTACCTTTTTTTACTAAACAGCATCATTACTGACGAAAAAAGTCCCAAGTGAAAGAGTGGCCCTTCGAACTTACGCTATCATTACTAACTACAAAGAAAGCGCATGTTCTAGTCTTCAAATCTAAGCCAAAACCCACACATCTTTCACGAGTGTATTCACCCTTGAGTACTCGTATGTGACGCTGTCAATTTTGTCGTCTTTCTTGTGGCCACTATAGCATGTATTACAGCTGCTGCTGTTAAAAATAACAACATCAACACGAGCAGTAAATTTAACAGTGGCGCAACGAGCGAAAGGGCTATAATTACAAGGTTAACTGTGACATGAAACGTAATCGTTTAAAGATTAGTAGCCTCGACAAAAAGCGCAGCAGGAACTTCTGTGTTTTCATTGCATATATTTTTCTACTACAAAGTTGACGTGTAGGCTTGCTAGACTGTATTTTGATACATTTTATGTCATTCGTTTATCTGAGCTGAGATGATTGGGGAATCTTGAAAAAGTAAAAGGTGCACAGAAACAAACTTCACGAGTGAAACGACGAGAGTTTGTCTGAGATTAAACCATGTCGTGGGCTTGGCCGTGCATTCTGATTACTACAATCCTAAACAATGTTCAGATTTAGGTTAAAGGCCCGCGGAGAGTGCATTGTGTGATCGAAACACAAACTTTAAAGGAGCAACTTCCTCGAAGCTCATCCTAAACTGCTCAAGTGCATTGAACACAAGCACTGAGCAGCACAACTAATGTTTTAGTGGGCAAACTATAGTCAAAAGGCAATCCAGTGTAGTTTTGATTCGGAAAGAGCGAGACAAATTACGCGAAGCGTGTTGCTATGCCCATAATGTTGTCTATAACGAAAGTCAAAGACGTGCGTGGAAAGATCATGCATAATATGAAGTAGGACACAATAGGCCATGCTCCGGCGGTTACAATAAAAAGGCATGCAGGCCAATCGAGTACAAAGCAATTACTATACAAAGCTATCACCAAAGAAAGCAATGAATATACAGCGGACAATGAAAAGCTGAGCCTATGAGTCCTTTGCAAAAACTGAACAGGTTTTATCCACCAGCACGTCATGCAGCCAAGAGGAAGTTACATCTGGTGCATATTTCTTAGCAAAGTAGTAGGTTGTTGAGTTTGCATACTTCAAGATATCATTAATTTGTATGCAGAAGCCGTATTTCATATTGTCACGGGGTCGTGACGTGGCCGAAGACAGGAGACTTCGTGTTGGGATTTAACTGTTTATTTTGGCGAACCTGTGCCCGGTAAACGGAAAGTCCAATTACAGCAGCAGTCTCACACAGATAGCAGTCTCGGACTGATAGCGGCGAACGGAGCGTCGGCCTTCGATCAACAACTGACAAGCGGCGAAGCGCGTCGGCATTTATACTCCCGCCGTGGAATGTTCTAGCGCTACCGCTGGCGGCGGCGTACGTTCCAGAACAATCTGTACCATTCGCACAGTGGGCGTGATCTTATCGAAATGATCTACTACAGTCCGGAACCCTCTCGAAAACTGCAGGCGCGGTTTGCGCTGAGAATCGTGTGGTGTTTTGGGACGATAACAAAAGCTTGTGAAATGGAACGTGGCATTGCCCCCCTCTGAAAAAGGCATCGTCTCGATGCTTTAACTAAAGATGAAGGTACAATAATAATGCAAAAAAAGTACAATGAATAAATTACAATACAACAATAATACAAAAAAAGCTCTGTTTCAGTTTGTTAACGCGCATGAAACGGCTTTAGGCGTGCGACATGGACGACTTCAGGTCGCGATCGGCGTCGTTGAGAGTTCGTGATGCCGTCGGGGACAACCTCGTAATCAAGTGGGCCGAGACGTCGAACCACCCTGTATGGTCCGAAGTACCGTCGCAGAAGCTTTTCACTTAGTCCACGTCGGCGTATCGGCGTCCACACCCAAACACGTTCACCGGGCTGGTATTCCACGAAGCGTCGTCGAAGGTTGTAACGGTGGCTGTCGGTCGTCTGTTGATTCTTGATACGGAGCCGCGCAAGTTGTCGGGCTTCTTCGGCGCGATGAAGGTACTCGCTCACATCGAGGTTTTCTTCGTCGGTGACGTTAGGTAACATGGCATCGAGCGTCGTTTTCGGGCTCCTTCCGTAGACCAATTTGTATGGAGATATCTGCGTCGTCTCCTGCACCGCCGTGTTGTATGCGAAGGTCACATACGGAAGAATGGCGTCCCACGTCTTGTGTTCGACATCGACGTACATTGACAGCATGTCGGCGATCGTCTTGTTAAGCCGCTCGGTGAGGCCGTTGGTCTGTGGGTGGTACGCTGTCGTGCGGCGGTGGTTTGTTTGGCTGTATGCCAAGATCGCTTGAGTTAAGTCGGCAGTGAATGCCGTTCCTCTGTCGGTGATAAGGACCTCCGGGGCGCCGTGACGTAAGACGATATTTTCGACGAAGAACTTAGCTACCTCGGATGCACTGCCTTTTGGCAGGGCTTTTGTCTCGGCGTAGCGGGTGAGGTAGTCGGTAGCTACCACGATCCACTTGTTTCCGAAAGCCGACGTCAGGAACGGCCCCAGTAGGTCCATACCAATCTGCTGGAAAGGTCGGAAAGGTGGATCTATTGGCTGCAGAAGTCCCGCTGGCCTTGTCGGCGGTGTCTTGCGTCGCTGACAGTCCCGGCATGTCCTCACATAACGAGTGACGTCGGTGGTAAGACGCGGCCAGTAGTACCTTTCTTGTATCCTCGCGAGCGTGCGAGAAACACCGAGGTGCCCTGCCGTCGGATCGTCGTGCAGGGCCTGCAGGAGTTCTGGTCGCAGAGCTGAGGGCACCACAAGGAGGTACTTAGCCCGAAGCGGTGAAAAGTTTTTCTTTTGTAGAAGACCGTTTCGTAGAAAAAACGACGCAAGTGCGCGCTTGAATACCTTTGGGACTTCGGCGGTCCTGCCTTCGAGGTATTCTATTAGGGCCTTAAGTTCCGGGTCGGCCCGCTGTCGTTCAGCGAAGTCGTCGGTAGTGATCGTTCCCAAGAAGTAGTCGTCATCCGGGTCGTCGGGTAGCGGTTGGTCGACAGGCGCACGAGATAGACAGTCGGCGTCGGAGTGTTTTTTGCCGGACTTGTAAATGACAGTAATGTCATATTCTTGAAGTCTCAGGCTCCATCGTGCGAGGCGACCTGAAGGGTCCTTCAAAGTGGCTAGCCAACACAAGGCGTGGTGGTCGCTCACAACTTTGAAGGGCCTGCCGTAGAGGTATGGGCGAAATTTCGACGTAGCCCAGATGATGGCGAGGCACTCCTTTTCTGTTGTGGAATAATTTGCTTCTGCTTTTGATAGCGATCGGCTGGCGTAACTAATAACCCTTGCAAGTCCGTCAGCCCTCTGCACAAGAACGGCGCCAAGACCTACGCTGCTTGCGTCAGTATGTATTTCTGTCTCGGCGAATTCGTCGAAATGGGCAAGTAACGGAGGCGTCTGGAGGCGATGTTTAAGCTTCTGGAAAGCGTGTTCCTGTGGCGTTTCCCACTTGAACTCCACGTCGGCCTTGGTAAGGTTAGTGAGAGGATCGGCGATGCGGGCGAAGTTTTTCACGAACCGCCTATAATAGGCGCACAGGCCCAGAAATCGGCGCACGGCTTTCTTGTCAGTGGGCGGCGGGAAGTCGGCGATGGCGGCTGTTTTCGGTGGATCAGGACGAACTCCAGACTTGCTGATAACGTGCCCCAGAAACAAGAGCTCTTCATACGCAAATCTGCACTTTTCTGGCTTCAGTGTGAGTCCGGAAGTCTTGATGGCTTGAAGTACAGCTTCAAGGCGCCGAAGATGCTCGTCAAAACTCGAGGAAAACACGACGACGTCGTCCAAGTACACAAGGCAAGTCTGCCACTTCAATCCTGCCAGTAGTGTATCCATAACGCGTTGAAAAGTTGCAGGCGCTGAGCAAAGGCCGAAGGGCATCACCTTAAACTCGAAGAGGCCGTCTGGTGTTATAAACGCCGTCTTCTCTCGGTCTCTTTCGTCGACTTCGATTTGCCAATAGCCAGTCTTGAGGTCCATTGACGAAAAGTACTTGGCGTTATGGAGCCGATCAAGTGCGCCGTCTATTCGTGGGAGAGGATACACGTCCTTTCTTGTGATTTTGTTCAGGCGGCGATAATCGACGCAGAAACGTAGGGTCCCATCCTTTTTCTTCACTAACACCACAGGGGATGCCCATGGGCTCTTGGACGGCTGGATAATGTCATCCCGCAGCATTTCATCAACTTGTCTCTTCATGGCCTCACGTTCTCGCGTCGAAACCCTGTACGGACTCTGACGGAGTGGTCTGGCATTTTCTTCGGTTATGATGCGATGTTTCGTGATTTGGGTCTGCCGAATTTTCGATGACGACGAAAAGCAATCTTCGTATTGCAGGAGCGGGGCCTTGAGCTGTTCTTGCTTATCGTTCGGAAGTCTGGGATTGACGTCGAAAGCTATGGGAGGGGCTTGGTTCCTCTGAGCAGGTTCCGCAGAATCGGCGAGGGCGAAAGCACTGGTGGCTTCGACAATTTCTTCGATGTATGCGACCGTTGTTCCTTTGTTCACATGTTTGTACTCATTGCTGAAATTCGTGAGCATAACCGTTGCTTTGCCTCCCCGCAGCTCTGCAATTCCTCTTGCGACGCAAATATTTCGGGTGACCAACAGATGCTGACTGCCTTCAACGACGCCTTTGAAGTCAGGTGATTCAGGAGCGCCGACTGAAATACTGGTGATTCAGGAGCGCGAGAGGTACTGGGATCGTTACCCAGCACCTCCACCAGATGTCACGGGGTCGTGACGTGGCCGAAGACAGGAGACTTCGTGTTGGGATTTAACTGTTTATTTTGGCGAACCTGTGCCCGGTAAACGGAAAGTCCAATTACAGCAGCAGTCTCACACAGATAGCAGTCTCGGACTGATAGCGGCGAACGGAGCGTCGGCCTTCGATCAACAACTGACAAGCGGCGAAGCGCGTCGGCATTATACTCCCGCCGTGGAATATTCTAGCGCTACCGCTGGCGGCGGCGTACGTTCCAGAACAATCTGTACCATTCGCACAGTGGGCGTGATCTTATCGAAATGATCTACTACAGTCCGGAACCCTCTCGAAAACTGCAGGCGCGATTTGCGCTGAGAATCGTGTGGTGTTTTGGGACGATAACAAAAGCTTGGGAAATGGAACGTGGCAATATGCTTCATTTAAGCTGTGCTATATTCCCACTATCTGCTTCGAAATTGAACACTAGATGCCTGCGTAACAGGAAGGAATTTTCAGTGCCTATTTTTTGTTCCATCTCGCTCAACTGTTCATTGCCTTTGTGTAACCTTGAAACTGTACACAGATTGCTTTCAACATATATCTACTCTAAATATAAGTGTATCACAAGCACTCCAAGAGTCCTATACGCAATTTTAATGATTCTTGATGATAGCTGACAAAACACTAACTACGTTACATTCCCGGTGATTATTAGGTGTGCGTCCTTTAAACAGCACCAACGCATAAATAAACGGTAATAGATGGTTTCGAGACAGTTGTTAAAGCATGAATGCACCCGGATAACTTTGTCGGGTTTGCGTACTAGAGTAAAAGATGGCGTCACAATTGTATTCGTTGCTGCTGTTTCAGTTTTCCGCAATATCTTCGCAAAAACATCAAAGCGAAGAGCGCTTATTTGCTTCAGTGTTTTTCCCCATTTCTCCGCAGGAACAACACGATAGCAGCGCTTCTGCCATTGGGGGGCAACTTTGGCAACAGATCGCAGATGTATTGTTGTATTCGTGGTGGCGAAGGTCAGTGTGCGCGTTTGAAAACAGTCACACGCACTTCACGTATATGGGTTCGGTACGGACGACAGATAACCGCTGCGCCGGATTGTGCTCTGAGAACGCTAACGACGTTAATGGGTCGTGCCCACGCCACCATTTGGCTCTCGCACTCGTTCCTCTGTAAACGACGGCAGAGATTCGGTCCCAGTAACTGGCTCGAGGTTGGACTGAAAATAGTCCCCTTCCATGCTGTGTTCGAATAGGCGGAAGGAAAGGAGCACGCTTGTTTGGGCAACGGCTGACGGGGCACGACACTGCGGTGCTCGTTTCTGCCGGTAAACACAGGCTTCATCACC
Organism: Rhipicephalus microplus; assembly: GCF_043290135.1. Taxonomy (NCBI): domain Eukaryota; kingdom Metazoa; phylum Arthropoda; class Arachnida; order Ixodida; family Ixodidae; genus Rhipicephalus; species Rhipicephalus microplus. The sequence goes on from NC_134703.1 coordinate 170,602,457, forward strand.
AAACGGTCAACAGACCTAAGCCCGGTGTTGTCGAGCTTCTCCTAGCGTTCCACAAATCTCATCTGTAGGTAGCAGCTGCAGTCACAAATGAGTGCCTGTGTGCATACGTGACTGCGTGACAGTTGAATAATAATGCTGTGGACACAGCAGATAGTGTTATGCCTGCGAGTCGACAACGAACGTCCGTGCCTCTGAGAAAGGCAATCTGTGTCAAGGCCAGCCCGCGTCACCCGCCTGACGCGATCAACAACTCAACGGCGCCTTTCTGGCGTGCATGTGCAGTGAGTCATCTCCGCAAGCGAGCCCGTCGAGTAAACAGCTGGCGCCTTCCTGTCTAGCGGGTCTGACGCAATGCCTTGCGACGTCACTCGTCCTTGGGTGCAGCCACCTGCAGCGCAGCCTCTCCAGAATCTAGGAGAAAGAAGGACGCGGCCCAGCGGTGACCTCATTGGAGGAGTCTGGCCTCACGACCAGCGGCGCTTCTGGTTGGACCTTTGGGTTGGACCCGGGGCATATCAGAGAAGCCCTGCGGCGCGTCGAGAGAGACCCCTTTGACAGAGACCCATTTGAGAGTAGAGCTATGTGTTAGAGAGAGAAGAGCTCGGCTCTTCGAGTCTTTGTCGGCCCCAGTGCCGAATTTGTAACACCTCTGTATATATGCTGTACATAAACCTGGTCTAAACTCACCGTCGTCTCGTCCGCTCGTCTATCAGCTTTGCGCAGAAGCAGTCGCGAGCTGCGAAACCTACGCTACCAAACGGCAGGTGACCTTTCCGGCGGAGTTCGAAGCAGTGGCGCCTTCGGGACCGTGTTGGCGTCGCCGTCTTTCGAAACAGTGGTTGCAGCGAAGAGATTCGAGGCGCCCTTCGTAACATCGTCGGGGGTGCGCTTCGCAACAATAGGCTCACCTCTGTCAGCGCAAACTTGCGGCGAGGAAGGCCGAAGCACTGACAAAAATAGAGACACCTCCTGAAAAGTGATAATGAAGAGCACGCTTGCGATTATGATTATGCAGATATGAGGAGGTACTTAAGGAATGCCCACAGGTATTGCTAAACACACCAAATCAGCCATTTTGGTGTTAGCGTGAAGGATTCGGGAACGCCCTTGGAACTTGGATGACCTTTGGGACACGACATCAACACCCAGAGCTACAACACGTGTTAGGGTGTTATTGACAGAAGAAATCTTGTGTCGGAAATGTGACGTTGATGAAGGCATTAATCAGGTGACTCCAAGGTGAAACTTTATTTGGTCGAATTTCGGTTTAGGAAGCGAAAACTCAAACTGCGGTAAGCAATGAGCGTTGTACTGTCGGCGTCAAATGAAATCCGAACAACGGCAAGCCATCGCGATAGTATAGTGCGTGCCGTCCAGTTATCACCGTTCACAGGCAGTGTCTATACGTGCAATATGTCGGCAACATAAAACATAGAAAATAGTATCTGTGGCGGTGTTTGGAGATTGTGAGCAATTGAATTGTTTGTAGAACTTAAAAGGTGTTTGGAGTGTGAATAAGTGTCAGCAGCAGTCCTCCATCGCGAGACTGGAAGAGAACTACTGAGATTAACAAAATCTATCCAGAATAAGAGCAAGTGTCTCCTACAGCTAACACAAAGAGGCTACCGATAGAGCTAGTTGGTGAATAATATTTCTTGAAATTTCAAGCTAAAATAGCTCCTGGCCTGCGTGAAACACGCCGCACAGTTATGCCTGATTTCGAAGCAAGTTCTGTACCCACCCCTGCATTGTTTTTCAATAACACGGCAGTATATGTAAATAAATAAAAACAATATTGTAAGCCAAAAATAAAAATAAATAACAAAATTATGTAGTTGAGTTATTTTTTGAGTAAATTTTGTTGCTGAGAAAACCGTGGGCTCAGCATTTCTCTGCGACAAGTGCGTCTTCCACGGCCAATGCATTCCAACACGCAATATGCATTCCAACACTTTAGAAAAAAAAACGGTTTCGTCGATGGTGGCAGGAGCATTTCACGCACTCAATCGAAGACGTCATGGCCTGGCAGACTCAATTAAGTATTTCGTACAACAAAGAAGTTTGTCGAAACAGCACTGCTACTATATCTGTGTAAAGACCTTTGCGAGACATGCAGCCTAAATATTCATGTGAAAAGAGCACTGTTGAAAAGCGAACAAAGCAACACATTTCTCGCATAAATCCCCACAGCGAAGGTCATTCCGCAAAATCAGTGTATACTATTATGCAAAGCAGCCCATTTACCAGGTTTAAGTGTAAGAGTACAAGAACAATGGGGTGAGTACTCTAATGAAAGAGTAGTGAGAGAAAATTTGCCACACATACAAATATTTAGGACCTTGCCTGATTCCAGCTAGAGGAATCACTCTGCAAATCAAACTGTCACATGTCACTACGTCTACGGCGGCAGAACTTGCGGCTTTGCGTGGCGCCCTAGAGTACATCAAATCCCAAAGACCGAGTAAATGGGCTGTGTTTTCCGACTCAAAACCAGCCCTACAAAGCATGCAGTCAGTCCTTCGACGAGGTTGCCATGAACAAATAACTTACGAAGTTGTCAAGCTCGTTCGCCACGTCACAGAAACAGGCCACGAGGTCAAGTTTCAGTGGCTTCCTGGCCATTGTGGGATCAGTGGCAATGATTCCGCAGACAACGCGGCTCGCACATTGCACCGAGAAGAACACACCCTTCCGATTCCTTTGTCAAGGACTAACGCTGCAAAGCAACTTCGTCACCTGGCACGTAGTCTGAGTCTGCAGGAGTGGAACACCCCAAGCATAAGACATACGAGACTATACCAAATAAACCCCTCGACTGGATCTTCGACCTCCATCCGGACTTCGTCGACGTGAAGCTTCACTTCTTTGTCACCTTGGGTTGGGGGTTGCCTTCACAAAAGCATATAGAACCCTCATCGGATTGACCGACAATGCGGAATGCGACGTCTCCTGCACCAAAGAAGACATCGACCATCTGATATGCCATTGCCCTCGATTTGCCTCTGAAAGATAGAAGCTTTCGGACGCATTGCGACAATTGGACGATCGGCCACTCTCTGTGCAGATGCTACTGGAACACCGTCATCGCCTTTCGTCGGCTCAAAATGCAGTCAAAGCTGTCTTGTGCTTTTTGAGGACTATAGGCCTACGTGACCACCTTTAACTTTTGTGTAGTGCCACCGCTGCATACGCGCCAGCCGATTGACTGATAATCCTCATTTTTTTGTTTTTTCTCTATCTCTTTCTCTTCTTTTTTTATCTCTCTCATCTTTATGTCCCCTTCCTATTCCCCCAGCGTAGGGTAGCAAACCGGGCACGCGCCTGGTTAACCTCCCTGCTATCCCTCTTGTTGTTTATCCCCTATATGTCTGCATTTTTGTGTTTATATTTGAAAGCTTTCGCAAGTTTCACAACCAAACGCACTTTTATTTATTTCTCTCATGTGTTTGTTTGATTTGCATAGGGCATTTGTGGGAACAGAATGTCCATCCGACATGTTTTGCCCTAAAAAAGAGTAGCTTGACCGATTATATGAATGACATTCGCACTGACTCGCTAAGCGGTTAGTGAATTTTCTGTAGAAAAAATCGCTCTTTTGAACTGCGCATTGAAAAATTCGGTGATTTTCACCTGCTTGGATATATTTCCAGTCACTCACGTAATCTGACTACAGCTGTAATACTACACCTCTGCTGTACCAAACAGTAGGCTTATGGCAACATTATCCGGGTGCGACGTTCGTGGCAAGAAACATGAATAATAATGTAAGAAGAGAATAATACGTGTTTGAATTTAGTTTCGATCATGAATATTCAATATTATCATGTTCACCTGCTACACTACAGAAATACGCAACAAAAACGCCCATATAAAGAGTTTTCTGTACATTCCAGTGAGCTGAAGTTCACAGGCGGGCGCTAGAAACGCCGTTCATTTTATTACTTGTCTCCAGAGCCACAACAATCAAGTGCAGCCCTTATTACTGCATGTATATGTGCATATATATGCGAAGCAATTCTTTACGTACTGTAGACGCTTTGAACGTGCATCTGCGTATCTATCTATCTATCTATCTATCTATCTATCTATCTATCTATCTATCTATCTATCTATCTATCTATCTATCTGTGTAGCCAACTACGTCTGGGTGCTCTCATAATCACTCTCCTATTTTTTGAAAAAACCAAAATGAGTGTGGAGGGGTAAACTAGTGTGCAAATATAGTTCGCTGGTCTTCGCATAAATGGTGTCAAAATTCTGTCACGTACGTCGGCCAACACGATCCCAAAAAGAGTGGCACATACTCGGGGCGGGTATGTGCCACAGGTGATTCACTGTTTATATCTAATAATGTTTGGCATGTGGAAGGGCGTCTCCTACCTTGGTTCACTTGGTATAAAAGACTTACAGTTGAAACTTTCTTAAAAATATACAATCCGCCTCTAAGACAAGCTTCATGCGTTTTTATTCAAGAACCAAGCGCATTCTTCGGAACACAATGGTCAATACTACACTCCCCTCATATTAGGTTCCTTCAAATGCTGCTAGAACCTCTGAATGTAAATATCCATAAAACATCAAATTACCTAAAACGGTATGCCTAATTCAAAACCTCACATATAGTTGGGTGATATTTTTTCCTTCTAACGGAAAACTAATGCCCCTTTTATATTTCAATATTCAGTTACAAGGTTACTTGACTAATCAGTCCATAAGCAACATTGTTGTGACGGATGCATCAGTATTAAACAATAAGGCTGGAGTAAACATCTTCTGTTCTTCTCTCGACTGGTCTTTTTCAGTTCGATTACAAGATTATACTCCCATGTTTATTGCTGAATTATTATCTATCCATCTAGCACTCCATAAACTTCCTGCAAGCGAATTAGAAGCAGTCATACTTACTGATTGTCTCTCAGTAGGTACTGCACTATCTGCAGCAAAAGAATTAACAATAATGAGTATGATTAGTAGTTTAATACCAGCAAACCAGAGAAAAATTCACTTGGTGTGAGCACCTGGCCACTGCGGGACATGAATGACAGACTCGTTAGCCAAAGAATTTTTACGCGGACCACTTTTCCCTGTTTTGTCTGACTTCGCTTACGTTCGTTGTGCAAACAAGCATGGAAATGCTCGTTTGCACAAGGAAATAGACAAATTATCGATGGTAATAGTTGGAGACTTCATACATCTAAGATTTCTCTAAAATGAAAAGTGGTGCGTACCTCGACAGTTAGAAATTACAAGCAACAGTTCACGCTGTAAAATTCTGCATCTGAATTATTACTTACATAAAGCTGGACTTACAACTTCTTTGTTATGTCTCTTTTGCATCCTACTTTACTTCCGGGATTGCGGAATGCGTCCTGCTTTTGCGGTCACGCATTTCGGCACCCCCTTTACTGTCAGTGATTGCAAATCGCATGAGTGGAGACTCGTACGTGCCAGATGAAGATAATTGTTTGTTTTTGAAAGGATGTGACATTGCTTGCTTAGTAAAAACGAATGATGAGATTAACAGGGAGCAACAACGTACGAGATATATCAAAACACATTCACAGAATTGTACTTCTTGTATCAGAGCGCCGCATCGTTCCTGGACGACTTCGAAAAGGTTGAATACGTACCACATTGTACGCACCAACTTGCAGTTGCACAGTCATCTACTCTCCGGTCTTGAACGATGGAGTGTGGCTCGCGGAACAGCACCAGCAACGCCTGCAGTTTTAAACGGGCTCCATTTGAGCATGCGTGGGGCCAATGGTATGCCTGCCTTGCAGTTTCGATCGCTGTTTATCGCCTATAATAACTGTTTTGATTTTCAAAACGCATCTAACTGACAGAAAACAAGCGCCGGAGTTGTCGCAGTCGTTCTTATGGTCAAAGCGTGCATATCTTAGCCACTATCACTAACGTAATCCTATTTGCGGAGCTTGTCTTTGTTTTCTAGCGTCTTCTTCTGGAAGTAGTCACAACGTAAAGCGATAAGAAGTGATACAGTAAATAACGCAGCAGTATTTGGATGCAAGGACTGCTTGAGCTGTTCATGCGAGCGCTTGTGAGCGCTTGCATAAGAACGCTTGCAGCATGACTGAGGCCGGTTGTCTGCGCAAACGGCTGAATTCAGACACGCCTCCCTGCTACGGGCTCTCAGGGGCAGTCATAAATGCACCACCTATCGAAAGCTGGTCTCCTATAACACTGAAAAAAAAAGACAATCGCCAGGATCGACACCTTTTACACTCTCAACTTATTCGCAGTTCGTGGTATCACTTTATTTCTTCGCTTCTTTTTTAAGGGGCAAAGGTCCCTAGGGTCTAGCTTTGTCCGGCGATATGTACCGGCATCAACACTTGTATCAGAACGCCTGCTACACAGCTGTGAAAAAACCACCTGCGTCCGTGCTTAAGTTCGACCGTCCATCTGTCCGTGCAGACATTCGCCCATCCATCCGTCTGTGCGTGCGTCCCACCTTTATACGAGTCGGGGACTTAAATGTAGTCATTATGGAGCTTACGACATAGCTTTGCCTACTCGTCATCATTCATTTCGTGGATGTACGTAAAATTTCGTGTGTGTGTGTGTGTGCGTGTGTGTGTGTGTGCGTGTGCGTGTGTGTATGTGTGTGTGTGTGCGTGTGCGTGCGTGTGCGTGCGTGTGTGTGCGTGTGCGTGCCCGTGTGTGTGTGTGTGTGTGTGTGTGCATGCATGCGTGCGTGCGTGCGCTAAATCATTCAGAGCGCTTTTGACGAACAAAGTGGTTGTTGCAACAAGGACCGAAATTTGAGGCGAGTGCGTCGTTGGAACTGCGCATTCTCAGGTGTGGCATATTTACGATTGCAGATGTCGCTCGAGCAGTTCCGAGCACGACGCTTGGGTGTTCTAGACATGGGAAGCGACCACTTCATATATACACGATCTCATAGTAATATGTTCGAAACAAACATGGTATTCACTGAATGACACAAGTTCATCATATATGAGCCACCAGCAAATGGCCGCCAGATATATCCCAACACCGCGTGATATACGCCAGGAATATTTTGGTTCCAACAAAGTTCATTGATTGCCGAGAGTATTGTTGTGCCTCGCCCAAGTTCCACGTGGTCTTCGCGGCCTGCTGGCACCTGGCAGCTGTTGATGAGTCAACCCTGCACCGGGACGGCGACGGACGCGGACAATCGGGAAAAACCACGTCGCCGGCTCCTCTTGACACAAAAGTCGTTGGCCAAGTTTTTGTCAGCCGCCGAGAGCAACACTCCGAAGCAGCGTCGACCCAGCAGCTGTACGGGGTATTCTGCCTTGCTTGAGTCAACCTGGCTGCATCAGGGAGCGACTTTGCGCATGGGATTCCACGTCATCTCACTGTGGTGCCACGCTGGCGCGTGGGGTCTCCCTCACCAAACAGCGAACTGGGCATGCCTTGCCCCCTTTCCTAGGTTCAGAGGGAGGCGGTGTTTGGCTTTCCCTCTTCGGGGCCGGAGAGGAAGACGACGATCTCATTGGAGTATCCTGCGCATAAATTATCTTTGCAAGGGATCTTGGGAAGGCGGACGATGTATAAAAACGCTAGCGCAGAGGCGCTCGTGGGTGATTCTCTTTTCATGTTGTACCACGCTACCATGTAAATACTGTATATAAACATTTTTTTCTCCTTCTCCGGCTTCTCTACTCGTCCTCTCCGGGGACTCGGATGGCCCGAGTCCGCACCACGCTACACAAAGGCGCAACAGTGGCTGGCAGCTTATGGGATTCGCCTGCGTCGGCTGCATCGAAGTGGTGAGTGCCGCGTGTTTGCTCTTCTTTTCGCCAGACTCGTTAGCGCAGATGGTCGGTAACGTGGTAGGGTGATTGTGGTAAATTTTGATTCGCAGACCAAGAATTGGGTGGCTCGTGGGCAAAATTACCTTAGAAGAGAAACGGTGTGCATATCTAAGATGGAGAAGTTTAAGGTCCAAGAACTCCTCGAAATTTGTCAGGAGCTGAATATTTCGGTCGGCTCGGTTAAAAGAAAACAACAAATTTTGGAGCACTTGGGAAAAGAGGAAGTGAGTTTAGAAGAGGCCATTGAGGCCAGAGAAACCATTTTGGCAAAGAAAGAGGAGCGTGAGCGCTTAGCCCGTGAACAGAGAGAGGAGGAAATAAGGAGGGATCGCGAGGATAAAGAACATGAAATCCGTCTGAAAGAACTGGAGCTTCGTATGTCCGTGGGAAATCGAAATTCAGGGGGTGGAGAATCAAAGATAAAGGATCTAATCCACACCTTCAAGGCGGGTGACGACATTGCATTATACCTCGTGCATTTTGAGCGAGCATGCGAAAATGCAGGGTTTAGTAGGGAGACTTGGCCACAAAAACTGATATGCGTACTACCAGGCGAAGTGTCCGATGTTATCGCAAGAATGAATAAAGAGGACTCCGAGGTGTATGACAGGGTAAAGGCTGCATTGCTACGAAAATGTCGCCTATCGACAGAGGCTTTCCGCCTGCGGTTCAGGCACTCTAAGAGGGGCAACGAATCTCATTCAGACTATGCCTACCAAATTAGAGCCAACTTTGAAGAGTGGCTCAAAAGCGCGCAAGTCTATGGCAACCATGACAAGGTCATTGAGTTGATGGTACTTGAGCAGTTTTACCGGGGAATTCCCGAGGAGGTAAGGCTTTGGGTGCAGGATAGGATGAAAGACGTAGACATGAACAGGGCAGCAGAACTCGCCGAAGATTACTGCTCACGCCGTAGTCTCCGCAGTACACCACGAACTTCGGAAAAAAATGAAAAGGTAGAAAGCTGGTCGGGAAACCAGGGACGCAAGAGGTTTGCAAGAAATAACTGGAAACCCGAGAATTCCAAGTTATTAGACAGTCAGCAGGGAAAGGACAGTGAGGGGACTAAGGCGGCACCTTCATCAGGTTCAAAGGCGCCGGGTGACATAGCGCATGCGTTAGAAGCGCGGAAGCCAGTTGTTTGCTACAGCTGCGGAGAAAAGGGCCACATGGCCAGGAGCTGTAAGAGGCACATGGCATTTGCCACAATTCAGGAGTCAGAGGATAGCTTAAAGCTGTTGAAGCCTTACATGAGGACACTCTCAGTGAACGGCCGAATGTGTAGGGTATTGAGGGACTCGGCGGCCACAATGGATGTAGCGCATCCAAGTTGCGTATCTTCCGAAGACTATATAGGAGAGTGTGCCTGGATTCGGCAAGTGGCAGAAAAGCAAAGCGTCTGCCTACCGATAGCGAGGGTTGTAATCGAGGGCCCTTTCGGCCAATTGTGTACGGAAGCAGCAATTTCAGCCAACCTTCCGGAGCACTTCCCTTACCTATTTTCAAATAAGTCTGAGGAAATGTTAAAAACACGTGGAGAATCATTTGCCACCGAAATAGCTTGCATGGCCCTTACCCGTTCGAAGGCGCGCGAGCTGACGCAACAGCTGAGCAGCTCACCCTCTGGGGAACAGACGTCCGAGGGCAGTGTAGGAAAACCTGAGGTAGTTGCGACGGAAAATGAGTCTGCCATGCGAGTTGTCGAGACGGAAACTGGGGCTATGGTCGGCAACAGCGAGGAAATATCTCTAACGCCCGAAAACGAGGACTTGGTGACAGGCTCGGTGTTAACACCCGCGTCCACCAGTTGGTGTCAGCTAGCCAGAACCGACCGTGCAACGCTAGTGGTCGATCAAAAGGCGGATCTCGCACTCTCTATGCTGCTAGATGCCATACATAAGGAAGGTAACTCTAGAAAGAACGTTTCGTTCTACACCCAAAACGAGGTGTTGCATCGCAGGTATGAGAACGCTAAAGGGCGGGTCTACAACCAAGTGGTAGTTCCACTAAAATACCGGCGGAACATTCTCGACCTGGCCCACAGCAACGCCTGGGCGGGCCACTTAGGTATAAAGAAAACGAAAGCTAAGCTGGCTCAGGAGTTCTACTGGCCCGGGTGCTGGAAGGATGTAGAGATGTTTGTCCGTGAATGCGACACTTGTCAGCGGATAGGAAAATCAACAGACAAATGGAAGGCACCAATGAAACTAGTGCCAATAATCACAGAACCCTTCCGTCGGCTCGTGATTGACATCGTGGGGCCTCTGCCTCCATCTAAATCAGGATATCGGTACGTCCTGACCGCGCTGTGCGTTGCCACCAAGTTCCCGGAGGCAATCGCACTGAAAGAGTTGAGTTCAGTATGCGTGGTGGACGCATTGTTGTCTATTTTTTCTCGGGTGGGTTTTCCCTCGGAGATACAGTGTGACAACGGAAGTGTGTTCACAAGCTGCCTTACGACTACATTCCTAGAACGCTGCGGGATAAAAATCGCGCATAGCTCTATTCACCATCCACAGTCGAACCCTGTGGAACGCATGCACTCGGTCATGAAACGCGTTTTGCGAGCTTTGTGCTTTGAGCATAAAAGTGACTGGGAGGGGTGTATACCAGCTGCGATGTTTTCTCTGAGGTCGGCCCCACACGAGAGTACGGGTTTTAGTCCGGCTGAACTTGTCTACGACAGGAACTTGAGAGGTCCGCTGCACTTGATACGAGAGTCATGGACTGGATATGGGGAGGACCCTAATGTGGTTTCCTATGTACTGGATTTATTGGGGCGACTGGGGACTACACGCGAAGTGGTGGAGAGCAACATGCGCGCAGCACAGGCGCTTTCCAAGGCCCGTTACGATAAGTCAGCTCGAAAGCGAGTCTTTAGAGTGGGCGATGAGGTGATGCTGTTGTGCCCTTCAAGAAAAAACAAGCTGGACGTACAATGGGAGGGACCAGCGACAGTGATGTCAGTGCTTTCAGACACCAACTACGAGGTAAAGTGGGGCCGGAAATGCCCCAAAGTGTATCACAGTAACCTAATGAAACCCTACATGCGACGAAAAGCAGTAGTAAACCTTGCACTCAATGTTCCTGAGGACGAGGGCGCGGAAATCCTTTGTCTTTCCGATGGCACGGTCAGCAGCACATTGTCAGATAGGGTAGACACAGGGAACACCCTAAGTAAGGCTCAAGAGGAAGATTTAGAGCTTTTAGTACAGGAATTCGCTACCGTTTTCTCCGAGAAGCCAGGCAAAACGGATGTGATTAAGCACGACATTGAGCTGACGGTTAACAAGCCGATCAGCTGTAAGCCGTATCAGGTGTCACCTAGACAGAGAGAGATACTAGAGGCCGAAATTCGCCGCATGATCGACCTAGGTGTTATCATCGAAGCAGACAGTGATTTCACCTCGCCTTTGATTTTGGTTGAGATTCCGGGCCGTGATCCAAGGCCATGCGTGGACCATCGCCGCCTGAACTCTGTAACAATCGACCAGACTTACCCTATTCCTAACATTGAAGAGAGGATAGAGACAGTGTCTAAGGCGAAATACATTTCTACGCTAGACCTTGTTAGGGGGTATTGGCAGGTCCCTTTGACAGAGCGCGCGAGTCGATACGCTGCTTTTATCTCACCCCTGGGCACTTTTCGTCCTTTGATGATGAGCTTTGGGCTCAAGAACGCGCCGTATTGTTTCAGCCGCCTGATGGATAAGGTTCTCCACGGGCTCGAGAAATTTGCGCTGCCTTACCTAGACGATGTGGCGATATTTTCGGACAAATGGGAAGACCATGTTGAACACCTTCGGATGGTTTTGGAACGGATCAAAAATGCAGGTCTTACGGTAAAGAGAGAGAAATGTCATTTGGGCTGTGCTGAAGTAAGCTATTTAGGGCACATTGTAGGAAATGGGCGTCGTCGTCCGTCCGAACTCAAGGTAGCCGCGGTGGTCGGTTATCGTCGTCCCAGCACTAAGACCGAGATGAGAGCATTCCTCGGCCTCACAGGTTACTATCAGCATTACGTCCCGAATTACTCCGAGATTGCCAACCCTTTGACAGATAGTTTACGCAAGACCGAACCTGTGAACATTCAATGGGACTCTAAAAAGGAAGACGCTTTTCAGAAGCTGAAGCACGCATTGAGTGAGAAACCCGTCTTGAGGGCACCGGATTTTGCCAAACCTTTCACTATTCAGTGTGATGCAAGCGAACGCGGTTTAGGAGCAGTGCTATGTCAGACGGACCAGAGTGGAGAGGAGCGGCCGGTTTTGTATTTGAGTCGCAAATTGAGCAGCAGGGAAGAGGCTTATAGCACTTCGGAAAAAGAATGTGCTTGCATTGTTTGGGCCGTACAAAAACTAGGCTGCTATGTTGCTGGCTCTAAGTTTATTATAGAAACTGATCACTCTCCACTAACCTGGTTACACCAAATGTCACCTAAGAATGGTCGTTTGCTCAGATGGAGCATAGCACTGCAGCAGCACAATTTCGAGGTGCGCTACAAGAGAGGTGGCCTTCATACAAATGCAGACGCCCTAAGTCGAGCGTTTTGACTCGTCAAAAGACGCGGAAGGTTTGTTTGATTTTTTTGTTTACCTTTACCTAGTTTATGTGTACTTTTTTTTTTCAATGTGTTACAGTGAGGGCATAGAGAAATTTTTTACTGACTCCCTCGTTGTCCCGAGCTCTACAGTTTGCTTGTTTAGCTTGATTATAATGTTATCTCGATTCCAAATGGAATTACGTATGAAAGAGTTACTGGACACTTGTCCCGATTGGTATGCACATTGTTTCCTTGAGCTTAAGTTATTAAGATAAGATGTTTGCTTTGTAAAATCTGAGGCCTGGCGATGAGAGTGGCGTGCACGCGGTGCTTGTCGCATTGTGTGTGGCTGACAAAGGTCGTTTCTTGGAGCTTGTCACCCACTTTTCACCGAAGCGGGGCGCAGAGGCCAGCTCTTGGAGCATTCCAGTTTGACCAGGCCCTTCGAGAAAGCAAGAGCCTTGCCGGAACGTCGCCGACATCGACCCGGCCGAGCTGCATGGAACAACTCGACCTCCCGATGTATCATCTGGCGGCGGGGGTGCTGTTGTGCCTCGCCCAAGTTCCACGTGGTCTTCGCGGCCTGCTGGCACCTGGCAGCTGTTGATGAGTCAACCCTGCACCGGGACGGCGACGGACGCGGACAATCGGGAAAAACCACGTCGCCGGCTCCTCTTGACACAAAAGTCGTTGGCCAAGTTTTTGTCAGCCGCCGAGAGCAACACTCCGAAGCAGCGTCGACCCAGCAGCTGTACGGGGTATTCTGCCTTGCTTGAGTCAACCTGGCTGCATCAGGGAGCGACTTTGCGCATGGGATTCCACGTCATCTCACTGTGGTGCCACGCTGGCGCGTGGGGTCTCCCTCACCAAACAGCGAACTGGGCATGCCTTGCCCCCTTTCCTAGGTTCAGAGGGAGGCGGTGTTTGGCTTTCCCTCTTCGGGGCCGGAGAGGAAGACGACGATCTCATTGGAGTATCCTGCGCATAAATTATCTTTGCAAGGGATCTTGGGAAGGCGGACGATGTATAAAAACGCTAGCGCAGAGGCGCTCGTGGGTGATTCTCTTTTCATGTTGTACCACGCTACCATGTAAATACTGTATATAAACATTTTTTTCTCCTTCTCCGGCTTCTCTACTCGTCCTCTCCGGGGACTCGGATGGCCCGAGTCCGCACCACGCTACACAAAGGCGCAACAGTATCGCAGGATAAACATTAGCAAAAAGAGGAATAAAATAAAAAAAGTCACAGCACATCTACGGGGTGAATGATGACGAGTGGGCAAAGCTCCGGAGGGAATCATCGGTAAACCGTGTACCTACTGTATTTATTTCGTGCTCCCTACCGGGCTTCCGAAATTAGGTGCCTTCTTTCTCTTCTAACCACTACCACCACCACCATTATCCGACGACTCCTACTGCGCCCCAACAGCAAGCGAATTCTATTACAGCGCTCGCCCAAGCGTACATCGCCGAACTATTGCCTTTAACAAATGACACGCGCCATACTGACATTATTCATATTATAACATCTCGCGTCGCCCCGCCACGGTGGTCTAGTGACTAAGGTACTCGGCTGCTGACCCGAAGGTCACGGGATCAAATCCCGGCGGCGGCGGCTGCATTTCCGATGGAGGCGGTAATACTGTAGCCATGTGCTAAGATTTGGGTACACTTTAAAGAACCCCACGTGGTCGATATCTCCAGAGCCCTCCACTACGACTTCTCTAATTATCATGGTGGTTTTGGGACGTTAAACCCCATGTATCAATCAATCAACATCTCGCATTTTTCTTCAGATGGATGGATGGGAGGATATTGCTGTACCCTGTATATCGGGCGGTAACTAGCGCCACCAAGCCATAAGACTTAGTGGACCAAAAGCTAGTAAAACTTTTTTCTCTTTAAATAGTGAGGCTGAGGACTCGTACTTTGCAGTAAAGGGTTTAACTTTCACTCATGCCTTGACTTTAGCCGCCAATCAGATAACCTCCTTTTAGTTATTTCTCCCCGCTTAAAGTCTATTTTGCCCTCCCTGTCCCTAAGTCCCAGTGCTTTGAAAAACTCTGCGCCATCTTCCTGAACTATAGGGTGAAGCCCTTTACAGAACATTACCAAGTGTTCAGCAGTTTCCTCTTCCTCTCCACATGGCCTGAATAACGTGTCTACTCTTTCCTATTTGGCCCGATATGTCTTGGTTCGTAATACTCCCGTCCTTGCCTCAAACAGTAAAGACGTACTGTGTAGTATTATCACAGATCCTTTCCTTGGTGATTTCCTGCGTAAAAGTTCGAAAGATCTCTTGTGCGGACTTCTTAATCATGCCAATTCTTCAGATGTCGATCTCAACTTCTTTCACCTTCTTCTTAACTGATAATTCTTTTTGGTTTGGCCTCCTGCTGTTTTCTAAGTATTTACCAGTCAATTTTTGGTTCGCTTCCTCCATTTTGTATCGACATTCTTCATGTACAAGTATCTGAATACCTTCCTAGCCCAACGCTCCTCCCCCATTTCTCTCAATCGCTTCTCAAATTTCATCTTTCTGCTAGCTTCTCTGCACTCAAATGATGTCCATCGCATATCACCTTGTATCTCCTGATTTGGTATACTCCCGTGAGCTCCTAAGGCAAGCCTGCCTATTTGTTCCACGTTGCTTAATTTCTAATCTTGCTTGAACTAATGATCTCATGCTCAAGACCACATTGCTGAACGTCGGACCAGGAACCATGACCTCTTTCCATATTCCTCTCACAACATCAAACCTATAGTAATTCCACAGTGCCCTGTTTTTGATCACCGCTGCATTCCTGTTACCTTTAGTCGTCACGTCTATTTAGGGTTCCATTAGGTACTCGGCCCCTTGCTTTTCCATACGCCCAGATATTTGTATTTATCTGTTATCTCTAACGTGACCTCCTGTATTTTAAGCTCACTACCATCATTACCATTAAAAATCATAACTGCTGATTTTTCCTAAGTCAATCTCAAATGTAAACTATCTCCCTCATTACTGCAGATGTCCATCAATCTCTACAAATCTTCCTTGTTGTCGGCCATTAGCACTATATCATCTGCGTACATCAATGCTGGTAGTGGCTGTTTAATGAGTTTTTTTGTTTGACGAAAGAAAGGTTGAAGCCCAGTTCACTTCCCTCTAAATTGGCCTGTAATCTTGGTAGGTACATCATGAGTAACGAGGGTGACAGAGGACTACCCTGCCTAAGCCCCCGTTTTACCTCTGCAGGCTTGGATACCTGTTTTTTCTTTTTTATAACGGTTTTGTTACCATTATATAAACTTCAAAAGGTTAGTGACTTCATCTTTCACACCTAGTGTGTCCAGTATTCCCCACAAGACCTCTTGAACCACGCTATCGTATGCTCCTCTGATATCCAAAAATGCTAGCCACAGGGGCCTGTGTTCCTTTTCAGCTATTTTGATGCACTGCGTCAGTGAGAACAGATTGTCTCCCAACATACTGTCACGAGCAAAAACAAGACCTGCAGCCAGGAGTTTACCCGAACCAGAGCAACGAAAATGTTCTCTCCTTCTTCGTAGGCCAAAACGGGTATGAGCCACAGCGGCTCGTTCATCAATGGTGGCATTACCCCCTCTCCCAAGAAGCATCGTCTCGATGCTGTACATGAAGGCCAAAAAAAAGAAAATGACATGAAAATTACCATGCAAGCAAAATGAATGGCGTAAAGCGGAATAACATAGTTGGTTGTGGAGCGAAGAGTTAAATGAGAAATAAGAAAAATAGGAAAGAATGTAAGGGAGAGACGAATAAAGTCAGTCACTCACTGGCGATTCACAGCGCGAAAAGTATGGTTTCAGCCGTGAAACGTGAACGACTTCAGTTCGCGGGGAGAAACGGGAACGTCTCGAAGTGCCTTCTGGGAGATCCTCGTATGTGACGTCGCTGAGACGTCGTATGACCTTGTAAGGGCCGAAGTAGCGGCGAAGAAGCTTTTCTAAACGGTACTGAAAGTTGGGCGAGTTGGGCTGTGAATTTGCGCCCGTGTTGTTTGCCTCTTTTCCTTGTGTCCGTGTACGTGTTTGCGCAAAAGAAGTTATGAACTGTTCTGAACGTGCACGTTGTCGGATAGGGGTCCACACCCACACTTCATCACCGGGATTGAAAATAATTTCACGGTGACGAAGTTTGTAGCGGCGTGCGTCTGCGGTTTGGTGATGTTGAATACGGTGACGAGCAATTTGACGGGCCTCTTCTGCACACTGCGCGAATTTGGCGGCATCGGTACGGTATATTCCTAAGTTGTCGGGCAGGAGCATGACGTCGAGCAACGTCGTGACCTCGCGAGCGTGGACTAAGAGAAAAGGTGTGAAACCGGTACACTCTTGAACAGCAGTGTTATACGCAAAAGTTACGTAGGGAAGTATGGCGTCCCAGTTCTTGTGATTGATGTCCACATACATTGACAGCATGTATGCAAATGTCTTATTGAGTCGTTCAGTCAGCCCGTTTGCTTGCGGATGGTAAGCTGTTCTTTTACGATGTTCCGTGACAGTTAATCGCAAGACTTCCTGCAGCATCTCTGCGGTGAAATCTGTCCCACGATCAGTTATTACGACAGCTAGAGCACCGTGACGTAAGACGATGCTGTTCACGAAAAATTGGGCGACATCTGCTGCGGTTGCTTTTGGAAGCGCCTTGGTTTCACAGTAGCGTGTTAAGTAGTCGGTAGCGACCACAATCCACCGGTTTCCAGACGAAGACGTGGAGATTGACCCCAGCAAGTCCATGCCAATCTGATGAAAGGGCGCCTTTGGTGGGCCTATTGGTTGCAGTAGTCCCGCTCGTTGTAAAGGTGGAACCCAACGTCGCTGACAGTCGCGAAATGTGCGAACGTAGTGCTTCACAGTCTTTGCGAGACGTGGCCAGTAGTAGGAGCGTTGAATCCGTTGCAGCGTGCGCGTATAGCCTAGGTGTCCGGACGATGGCTCATCATGACACGCACGTAAAATGTCACCACGAAGCGTAGTTGGCGCAATAAGCAGATACATAGCTTGTGTTGGATGAAAGTTCTTTTTGTAAAGCACTCTATCGCGGAAACAAAAGGAGGATAGCGAGCGTGCAAAGCTTTGAGGAGGGTGGGAATGGCGTTCTTCCAGGTAGTCAATCAGCGGAATGAGCTCCGAGTCGTGACGCTGTTGCTCAGCCAAGCGTGTTGCTGATACGGCAGAAAGAAAATTGTCGTCGTCTTCAAGGTCAGTGTTGGCATTTTCGACCGGTGCACGTGAGAGACAGTCGGCGTCGGTGTGTTTCCGCCCAGATTTCTGGACGATGGTGACATCGAAATCTTGTAGCCGAAGGCTCCATCGTGCTAGATGACCTGAGGGATCTTTGAGATTTGCGAGCCAACAAAGGTAATGGTGGTCGCTAACTACCCTGAATGGGCGGCCATACAAGTATGGGCGGAGCTTTGTTATGGCCCAGACAACAGCGAGGCATTCCTTCTCGGTTGCAGAATAGTTTTTCTCCGCTGGGGATAACGTTCTGCTCGCATAAGCAATCACGCGCTCCACGCCATTATGCCACTGAACTAATAGCGCTCTTAGTCCGACGTTGCTGGCGTCAGTGTGTAATTCCGTGTCAGCGCTTTCGTCAAAATGACCCAGTACAGGCGGAGCCTGGAGGAGGTTTCGGAAGGTGTTGAACGCATGACACTGATCGGGACCCCAAACAAACGAGACACCGTCTTTTGTAAGCTTGTTGAGGGGTTCCGCAATCTTCGAAAAGTTTTGGACAAAGCGCCTGTAATACGCACAGAGCCCCATAAATCGGCGTAGGTCGCACTTATTTGTGGGCACGGGAAAGCCGGCAACAGCACGGGTTTTCTCTGGATCTGTGCCGATGCCGGCACGGTGACCAAGGAACTTCAGTTCTTCATATCCAAAATGTCATTTCTCGGGTTTGAGAGAAAGCCCCGCTGTTTTGATTGCCTGAAGAACTGCATGAAGGCGTTGGACGTGTTGTTCAAACGTGTCTGCAAAAACCACGACGTCATCAAGGTAAACAAGACATGACTGCCATTTGAGCCCTGTGAGAACTGTATCCATCATTCTTTGGAAAGTAGCTGGCGCTGAGCATAGACCGAAAGGCAACACTTTGAACTCGTACAGGCCGTCGGGAGTAATAAACGCTGTCTTTTCGTGGTCGCGCTCATCCACTGCGATTTGCCAGTAGCCGCTACGTAAATCCATGGAAGAAAAATATTTAGCGTTGCGTATACGGTCCAACAAGCCATCTATCCGGGGTAGAGGATAAACGTCCTTTTTGGTGACCTTGTTCCGTTTACGGTAATCAACGCAAAAACGCAACGTACCGTCCTTCTTCTTTACTAGCACAACTATCGAAGCCCAGGGACCGGTTGATGGCTGGATGACGTCGTCCTGAAGCATCTGCTGGACTTGGTCACGTATAACGTCTTGCTCTTTTTGCGACACCCTAATGGCGCATTGTCGGATAGGTCTCTCAGTGGGTTCCGTGATGATACGGTGCTGAGCAAGTGGTGTCTGTTTAACCTTTGACGTAGTGGCAAAGCAGTCTTGAAATGAGCCGAGTAAACGCAAAAGGCTTTCTCGTTGAGCCGAAGGTAGTCTCTCGTTTACGTCGAGAGTGCTCGCGAAGGCCTCGTCAGGGTGGCAATTCGATAAAAATAAAGTTAACGTGGGCGAACCACTGGCATCGGCAAGTTCTTCACAATATGCAATGGCAGTGTGTCTCGTTAGGTGGCGATATTCGTCGCTGAAGTTCGTGACCAGCAGGTGAACATGCCTATTGCTAGGCTGAATGATTCCTCGGGCAACACAGATTTGTCGTGAAATAAGGAGAGACAAATTGGCCTCTGCAATTACCGCGTCAGAGATGTCCTGTCCCAATTCTATTTCGACAAAGAGGCTGCTTAGAGGTGGGAGAGTCAGAGAACCGTCGGTTACCGAAGCGCTCTTTTTTGGAATTGTGTATTGTCAGTTGCAGCGCAAAAAGGATCCTCGAACGACACAAGTAATTCACGGAGGTCGATGATGGCACCGTATTCACGAAGGAAGTCAATTCTTAGTATGACTGGCCGAGAGCACACGCGCAATACGAGGAAAGAGCCCGCGAATGTCGACGTACGTATACGAATGCGTGCCGTGCACATACCGGTAGGCATCACCAAACGGCCCCCTGCCGTGCGCAACTGGGATCCTTGCCATGGTGTGGTAACCTTCCTCAGTTCAGATGCCAGTGCGGTGCTCATTACGGAATAGTCGGTGCCGGTGCCGACGAGGGCGTTGACAGCATGATTGTCGACGAAGACGGCGATTTCGGCAGAAACGATCTTTCTGTTGTCAGAGAACACTGCTAAACCAGAATGGTCCTCGTCTGGTCGTTGCGTCGATTGAGGGTCTTTTACAGTTCGCCGAGCCGCGACTTCACCCCCAGAAGTCACCGTTCCTAGTTTCCCCTGCGGGGACTCTGTGACCGGCTCCTGAAAGGAGCGGAAGACGATGAGGGCAAAATGGTGACGTAGACTGGTGAGGCGACGGTGATCTCGACTGGTGGTGCTGAACACAGTCGAAGGTGTTCGCTGGCCCGTGAGATCAGCTTTGATTTTGCGGGCGCGCTCACCGTAGCGTGGGCATCGAGCATCAGGATGGAAGCCGCGGAGACCTAGTTGTCGGTATTGACAGTTCCTGTATACGTGACCCGCTTCGCCGCAGTGATAGCAGAGCGGACAGTTATTCGAGGTGCGCCACGTGCTTGCCTTGCTACCACTTTGTCTTGAGGTAGATGGCAGATAGGTGGGTGTGCTCGGGAACCTTAAGCCGAGAGGCGGGCTCGAAGCAGTGGCATGGAATGACTGCATAGCCTGGTACCTGGGCCGCATAGCAGGATCTGTAGCCGGTGGCGCAGGGGATCGCAATGCCGCTGCGTATGTCAGGACTGGGGCTTCAAAAATCGGTGGTGCGATTGGGGTCAGGGGTGTGACGGCCTACCGGACTTCTTGTCTAATTACATCCGTGAGGGCTGACACAGGTTGATGGGATCCCACTGCCAGAAGCTGTCGCAGTTCGTCCCGAACAATACTTCGAATGAAGTCTGCGAGGGCCTGTCTCTCGCTGTCAGAGCCGATAGAGCATGCGGTGGCCGGGATCAGGCGTTCGTATTGTGACGACAGCTGCTGCAGCGTACGTTTTATAGTGGTCGCCTCACTGATGAACTGGGCGACTGTCGTTGGTGGATTGCGCACGAGCCCAGCGAAAAGCTGTTCTTTTACTCCGCGCATCAAATGCCGCACCTTCTTTTCCTCGGGTATGGCAGGGTCCGCGCGCTTGAAGAGCCGAAGCATGTCCTCGGCAAACATGGATACTCGTTCGTTCGGCCGTTGGTTTCTGCAGGATATGGCTTGTTCAGCCCTCTCATTCCTCTCGGTGTTCCGAAAGGCGTCACGGAGCTGACGGCTAAACTCTTGCCAGGTTGCAAAGGAGCCCTCGTGGTTCTCGTACCACGTCTTCGCAGAATCCTCCAAGTAGAAGTGAACTCGGCGCAGCTTGCGAACATCGTCCCATCCGTTGATACTGGCAACCCGATCAAAGTGGTCGAGCCAGTCATCAACATCCTCGAAGATGTCTCCATGGAACGGCTTTGCTGTCTGTGGCGCATGAAAGCATGAAAAACATGGGCGAGAAGAGAACCATGGGCATCGCTGGTTTGGACCGCCTGGCTTGTCATCAGAGTTGCCATCTTTCTGGGTGTCAATGTCAAGGGACCAAATTCAGGGGGTAACCCACGCAGGCGGCGGCTGCTTCTTGCTCTGGGAGATGTAGCTGTCCCCACGATGGCTGACACAGCCAAAGTACACGTACCCAGCACCTCCACCAGTAATGTCGCGAGCAAAAACAAGACCTGCAGCCAGGAGTTCACCCGAACCAGAGCAACGAAAATGTTCTCTCCTTCTTCGTAGCCAAAAACGGGTATGAGCCACAGCGGCCCGTTCATCAATGGTGGCAATACTGTGTTTCCGAAACCCATTCTGCACTTCTCCCAGCACCCTCTCAACCTCTATCCATGCCTGCAGTCTTTCTATAATCTGAATCGCCAGCCTGTAGGCCACTGATGTCACTGTTATAGGACAGTAGTTGTTTATGTCAGCTTTGTCCTCCTTTTTTTATTGATCATGCTCATCCTGCTATGTTTCTATCCATCGGTAACTTCTCCATCGATTATTATTTTGCTTACTGCCTCTCTCAAAGCCTGCTCAGACATCGAATCTAGTGTCTTTATCAGCACAATTAGAATGCCATCCGGGCCTGTTGATGTACTACTAGGAACCCTCTTCTCAGCCCTTTTCCACTCTCGTTGTGAAAATGAAGCCACTGCGCCACTTAATTCATACTTGTTTATTGTGGTGCATAAACAACTTGTTTCTTTATATATTTCTGTCACCCTTGTTCTCATATATTCAATAGCTTTGTCCCCTTCTAGCCTAGCCCCATGAGCTGTAGTTATGAACCTCTGCTCAAGGCTCGTCTCATTTCTTAGGAAGTTTAGATGGTTCCGAAATTTCGCAGCTGCCTTTCTAGCTTTTTTATGTACTTCTGCCAGCCACTGAGCTCTATTTCTTCTAACCTTTTCATTGATCAGAAGGGATGCATCTTTTCTACAGCTTAGAAAGATTTCCCATTTTCTTTCAAAATCATCTGTCAGTTCACCCCACTGCTTAGCATGTATGCGCTGCCTAGAAGCTTCCTGACGTTTTGCTGTCGCTCTCTTAACTTCCTCGTCCCACCAACTCTAGGATTTGTGTCTTATTTTCCAGGGTGACTTGTCCCGTGCCTTAGCAAGCTCTAGCTGAAGCAGTCTAACGAGATTCGTGTATGCCCACACTGTTTTATTGTCCTCAGTGATTAATTTCTTAATTTGTTTAGTAGCTATTTCTATTTGTATTTCTTAGTAAAATTTTCCTGTAGTTGCTCATCTTGTCTCCTTCTAACTTTCACTGCTCTTAAAATACTTAGCTTGATGCGTTTGTGATCACTACCGTGACTTCTGGAGCGAACTTCGTCTATGTGCATTTCCCTGAGCTTTTCATACATCCTATGTGACATCAGTGCATAATATATCGTCAACTGCAGGCTTCCTAACTCCCATGTTATTTGCCCTTCACACTTCTCGGTACTGTTGTGAATGATCAAATCATGCCTTTCACACATATCCGTGGTCATTATGCTTGTTGGGTTGGTATATCTATATCTTCTATGTGCGCATTCATATCTCCTAGTATAAATGTTTTGTACTCGCCTCCTAACTCCTCTATGTCCTTTGATATACACTCTACCATTGCCTGGGTTTCCTCTCCTGCCTTTGCTGCCATCCACAAGTACACCAAACCAAGAAATGTCATTTGCCCTGCCAGTTTCCCTTTTAGCCATAAATGTTCCTTGCACTTCTGCTTGACCCTTTGCCAGACTTTACTTTTGAATGAATGCCCCAATACCACCCTCCTTTCTGCTGCTTTTTATCGTAATTGTTCCTTCTTTTTATAAATGACATGGTGGATGACTGTGGCGTTAAAATAGGACTATATGCCGACGATTGTGTTTTGTATAGTGAGATAAATTCAACTTCAGATCAAAATGCACTGAATTTTGAATTAGATAAAGTGATGCGTTGGTGCAGGACGTGACAGATGGCTGTGAATTACGACAAATGTGCTGTAATGAACATAAGTAACAAGAAAAATCCTCTTTTATATACATATACAGTTGATCGTAAATCATTAAATCGTGTCAATGAGTTCAAATATCTAGGTCTTATTATAACTGATCACATTCACTGGGATAGTCATATCACAGCTATTTCTAATAAGGCATTGTCTAAACTTCATTTTTTAAGGAGGTCTCTCAAGAGGGCATCTACCATCTGTAAGCTCGCCCCTTTCAAAGCATTATTCCTGCCAATTTTAGAATATGCAAATATTATATGGGACCAGTTTACACAGACGAACACACGTAAGTTGGATAGAGTTCAGAGTAAGGCTGTACGATTTATTTTTAACAGTTACGGTCCATCATCTATTACTCCGTTACTTCGCCAAGCAGACTTAAAAAGCATTACAGTTAGAAATAAAATCGCTCGCCTTAAGTTCATGTTTAAAATTGTCAAGGGTAAGTTACAGAGCCGAACGTGTGACTACATTTCTTTTTCCAGTGGTTATTCTACAAGGCTACGACATCCATACTCATTAGTGCCATTTAAATGCAAGAACAATGTTTTTAAATACTCTTTTTTCCCCGAACTGTAACAGAATGGAATGAACTCGATAAAGACGTAGTAACGGTAGTTGACTGTAATACATTTCAGGCTCTCCTTCAATTGTAACCCTGATGTATTTTGTATTACGAAAGGCTGTCAGCATTGTCAGTTGAATTTTGTATTGTCTGAATTTGTTGTATTTGTTAAGAAACCTTGTTATATGTTTTGTACCACCCTTCTAGAGCCCCTATCTTTGGGGTTAGCAGTATTGGAAATAAAAAAATAAATAAATTACAATATTCCCACGCGTAGTCCGGATTGTTAGGAGGTTGTTCTATGTCCGTAAGATGTGTTTCTACAAAACCGTACACCATCGACATCTCCTCCCTTAGCTATTCTTCTATCTATTTCTAGTTCAGCCTGTTCCGCCACCCTGCATGTTAATGTACCCTATGTCTGAATTGGCTCGGCGCTCGTGGCTACGTCTATTTTTGCCCCGGACTCTGCATATTTTAGATACTGGTGCCACTTTGGAATCGTATCGGTCCATACCACCTGTCAAAAAGTCTCGCTGGTTGTGTGCCTCGTTACTAGCTATGCGGCACCCCGAAGGGCCGGCGTGCCTTCGAAAAAAGCTACTGAGCGCCCTGCAAGTCGCCAACCCACCTCATGACCTAGCCGCCCATCAAAGTGAATTCTGTCTCGTTGAAAACCACCACGCCTATGCACCTCTCTGTTTATTTCCACCACCTCAAAGGCTTTCTCTCGACTGATCCGCCATATCTATTGGCTTGAGTTAACAACTGCTCTTTGCTGTTTGCCGTCACGCACCGGTACCTCCGGTATCGTGCATATCACTACCTGTACTTGAGGAGAAGTGGCGCGCATGTCATCGACCCCTTTCGCCAGTGTGGTCGCTAGTCCTGCCGTATCTTCATTTAAGACATCGTTTACACCACCTAAAGCTATCACGAGGTTTCATATATCAGCTGTAGTTTTGAGTTTTGCGCTCGCTTGCCTCATGACTGCTTCCAGCTTGCGTCCTAGGAACGTCCCTGCTGCAACCCTGTTGCCACCTATTACCCTCTCTTTCAATGCTTCTGCGCATCGATTTAAACTTGCATTCTCGGCGATTATCACATGCTGTGACTTTTCAGCTGGAGCGTCTTGCACCGGGGGGTTACTAGCACCTGTGACGCCGGCTGCTTTGTCCCCTCCCAGTTCCACCACTACTTCGCTGAAGCTGGGCCTTGCGAGAATTAAACGGGCTGAACCTGTTTTTTTCAAACTTAATTGCTCTTTTTTCTCCGCCGTTCTGGTTGCTGGTGCCCTACTGTTCTCTCCGTCTGCCGCTCCTTTGTTCACGTTGACTAGTGCTTCCTCGGCGGACTTCAGCCTTTCTCCCATTTCCCTCGTTTTTTCTTGCCCTGTCGCCAACGCAGTCTCCAGCTCAGTGATTCTCATCAGCAGTTCACTCCGGGCAACCATTGTTTTCTCTATTTTTCCTTGACCTCACATTGCCTACACTTGGCGTCAGCCTCCTCTGCATCTTTTTCTGCATTTGGGTTCATTTTCAAACTCACCCCGCATCCTAAACACGTTACAGTTTTTTTAACTATGTCTTTGTGACACAAATTGTCCTTATGACTTGCCTAACTCGAAAAATTACAAAACATGAACTCTGCACTACGAAAAAAATCCTAAGCTCTACTACAAAAACTTGCGTGTTCAAAATACGGGCATCTCCCTCAAGGGGTGGCAAGAGAAAAAAAAACAAAAACAAACACACCCACAAACCAGTAAATACTTGGTGACTGACCCCCGGAAAGCCACATAATGTAATAAGTTCTACAAATATTTTTAACTGCTGCCTTATTAATTATAAAGGGAAGCTCAAAACATGCAAAACCATTTATCTGTGCAGTCGATCAGGAGCGCTCAAACACACTTCCATGCATCTCTATAAAGCAGCACCATCTTCACAATCATCAACTACATGTACCAGCATCTAGTTTTAAATTCTCAACTACAAGCATCATCAACTACAAGTCGTCCGTCAACGCGTCCGTGCTTCCGTCCGTCCGCGCTTCCGTCTGTGTGTCCGTTCATCCATCTGTCGGTATGTTCGTGCGTCCATCTGTCTGTACGTCCGTGCGTCTATCCATTCATCCGTCTGTCTGCTAGTCTGTCTTTCCGTCCATCCGTGCGTCCTTCTAGTGAACACTCCAAGTACCGCCACCTCCCATCTCGTATCCCCTGTGGCTAGATAATACTACATACATACAAGAAATCGACAGACCCACGCCTTAAGGAGCTTCGCCCCTACAAGTATTAGCTGTTGAAATGAAAACAGCAAATACTTATTTCTGTTCCGATGTCCCGCTTCTTAGCCACTCAACACGAATAAAGAAGAAGAAGCAGAAACAAAGAAGCCGCAGTGGCCCACAGCGGTGCTTAAACTGCCGTTCGCTTCAAGCAAAGAATACAGCAGTTCTGATTAGACATTCATCAAACACATACCCGGTTCACTAACTCACTAACGAGGTGACGTATGCTCTGACGGAAAACTAACTCATGACAAGGTGGCCTCTTTTTTCCGTTCTGCTGAATCTTCTATTCGCACCACCTTTGCAATCTCTTCTCTTGGCAAAGCACTTTGGCCTTTTATACGAGTTGCAGAAGACCAGCCCTCTCTTAACCCGGAAACCACCCAGGGAGATGTAACACAACGTGGCACAGCCCGAAATGTCTTTACGATGAAATGCAAGGTCCACAGCTTAAAATGTGTTTACAATCATATGCCAACATCAACCTGGCTGAAAATCTATCAAAAGTAGTGCGCTTTTTGTCCTCTCTCTCATGGGGCCTTACTGTTGCTTTAAGGCAGGCGCGTAGCCAGAGATTTTTTTTTTCGGGGGAACGGGCACCACCTTGATTTTGATTTCGGGAGGGGCACCTCTTATGATGGGCGCTTTTTGGTCTCTATGCCATTGCGAAAAAAAATTTCTGGGGAGGGGTAGGGGGCACATGCATTGTGTGCCACCCAATGGCTATGCCCCTGTTTTAAGAAATAGGTTTTGGTGGGTAGGTAGCTCAAGTTCGTCTGCGTTGATGGGCCTGTTTCCATGACGGGACTGTTGAAGATGAATTGTGGTAAATCCTCTCGTAACTGATGGAATACATTAAAGCGTTAACTCATTGAGCATCCCATTTCGAGTGATATGCGGAGTTACACCACACGAATACAAGGCAATGAACCTTGTTGATGAGATTGCTGCTCATGAATTGTGGCTGAGCCAGTTTTATGAGGTGAGAAGCTTTGAGTTGCTTATATGGGCTGTGAGTATAATTTTTTTTCTTGTCCTTGTATTTGCGTGTCATCTTTTCTGTGAAAATACACACTCAATTTGCCCTTTTACATATTCTGCTGTATACAGTAGGAACGTGACACTTGCACCTTCTTCCCTGCTAAGCAGTGCGAAAACTTAAAAGACAGAACGAAACAGACAGAAAAGGGCACTGTCCTTACCTAAATGTCATACATGACCCTTAGATATGTTATATGTGGCCACATATAAGCATATATGTCAGCATATGTGGCCACATATAAGCTCATATGTCAGCATATGTGGCTTTCATTTACGTTATATGGAAGTATATATGGCGGAGTTGGTTCAAGTATGGGGTTATATACAGCCATATATGACGCGGTTGGCCCATATAGGAGGTCAAATCCGGTCTTAATAAGGCACGGCCACACCATATATAACATATCAAGTGATCCTTAGATGTGGAAGTGCTCCCTTATATGGGATGAACCATGTATATATTTAGCATCATGATCACACTTTTTTGCGGATTGTATTATATAAAAATTTGTACACAAAGCTGACTTGCCTATTTTTTACAACAATAAGAGTATTATTTATATAATGTTTCTGCCATGCAAAAAAATCAAAATTTCATGTCAGCTTTGTGTGCGTGATAGTTGCAACTATGCATGAATTCGTGTAATTTAACTTGTAAATTTCTCATGGCATTTAGGTTTGAAACAATGGGTTGCAATTATTACGATGTAAATAATGTATATGCGAGCAGACATATTTTACAAGAAAGAAATTGTGTCAGGTCGCTAAACGTATTGAAGCTCCCGAACCTCGCGATGATTATAGAGCATTCCTATATAGTATTATGTAAAAACGAAATGCATGCAACCTATATTGTTCACAATATTGCATTGTTTGTAATTGCAGCAAGAAATGGTAATTTAAATGCATTTTTAGCTTCCACATTGTTGGACAAAATTGCTGATTATTCGAAAGTTTTGATGGCTATATGCTCTCTTTATATAACAAGATTTCAATTATTCCAGTAGACCGCTCATCTGCGATTAATTTCAGCGGCCATTTACCATATTTGAATGCACAGTGCAATGTTCAAGGGAGTATTTTCAGAAACAAAAAAGAACTTACGTAATACAACTTGCAGGCACTATTATGATTATATTAAAGATGGAAATTGCACTAATTTATTGCAAAAATACATCTTGCGTTTTCTTTGGCTATGTGAAATGTTCTTGGCTGTGCACAAAGTAAATTTATCGAAAATTTTATGATTTCTGTAGTAAACATATAATTTGGTGTAATGTTTGCAAGCGTCAAATAAATCTCAAATCATACACATGTACAATAAGAAAGGTGCAGCTGACTCACACGCGATACACATTTAATGGACCATGTATTGAAATGCTGAAGCTTTATAGCAACATTTACCGTAGGCTGCTGAATTCACAAAATTCTATTTTGTGTGGGTGTGTCGTTACTTGGTCGAGATCACTAATGAGCATGTGCCATCATCAGGATTAGCTTAAACATTGCCTTGCAAATACAATTAGTATGACACATTTTCGCAGGCTGGCGTGATGCCTAAGCAAAACTGTACATTATGTAAACAGCCCCTTGCTGTGCAGGCGCGTAATAATTGAAACTGCTTGCGAACATATCCTTTCAACACCAACACTGGGGTGCATTTACCTATAAGATATGTATGCCGGTACATACCCACCAAACTGCGCAACTACACACTCGCGTATAGAGATTCACCTGCACCTAGACACTAGCATTTCATTCAATGTAGCCAGATATTTTCGGCCTTGTGAGAATGATACAATTGTATTATTGTTATTGTTAATATTGTTATTGTTGTTATTATTGTTATTGTTGTTATTGTTATTGTTATTGTTGCTGTTGTATCTCGTAAAACTTCCAACGTTTCAATTCCGCATGCTGCCAATACTGTGTCGTTATGTTCGTTTTAAGAGAACAGGGATCTTGGTGTTCTTTTCGATAGCATGCTGAATTTTTTCTACTTGCATTAACTATGCTGCCATGCGAGGCCTTCGTTCTTCTCTGTTGGCACAACATCTCTCGAGAATCCGGTTCTCCTACAGCCTTCTACAAATTGTACACCGCGATATGTGTTGCTCAACTTGAGTAAATATGCATATCTGATTTGGAATGGCCTTGCTAAATCCAGCAGTAGCGCCACTGAGTGAGTCCAGAAAATTTTAATAAGCATTTACCCCCATCGTTTCACTAGAATCCTTTCAACACTGCTAGAATATTATATTTTTTATCGCTTACCAGCCGACAAAATTGCGCTGAGGTGTTATTTCTTCACAAGCTAGTTCAGGGTGAGATATCCTGCCCTTCTCGGTTGTAGTTTTTTTCTAACTCCGCGTAAGTTATCCAGACAGAATCTACCGTTGCATGTACCTGCCAGCTTCTTTTAACACTCTATCCTTTACAGAATACTGAGTCTCTCTAACGTCAACTTACTTGATTCGTTATGTTTTTCATTGTATACAGTCATTTTTTGTCAGTGAGGGCTGCCTTGTCCTAACGAAGATTTGCACATGCGCAGATTCTTCCCTTTTCCATCTTTCAGGAAGCCTTCTGCATGGTTGTGTATATTCCACATTAATTTTGAGGTTCATTTCATGATTATCTACTCTTTTATTTGTTGTTCCCATTGTGCGTTCATTTCTTTTTGACTGCTCGTTTTTTTCTTTCTATTGATTTGCTTTTTTGTGGACAGTCTGTAACGTAATGTTTATTTTTGTTTAATTTTTGCGCGCGCAGCACGAGACATCCTCATGTTGTTCCTGGATACGTTAAAAATGATTGATTGATTATTGGTTGATTCAAAATTAATATTGTTATATAAATGCTTGAGAAATAAGATGACAATCTGGCTGGAACGTGTTCTTGTAGCCAGCGTACTCGAAGCAGTGATTTCAGCTTCACGGATTGCCTGTCTCAAAGGTCTTGCACGCGCAGTTTTCTGGGCCCGCAGGAGGAAGTTGAGGTCCATTGTCCCAAAAAACTCACCTGACTGCATAGCAGCTGTCGGCTGCAGTCGAATGGGTGGAAAATTCGGAGAACGTTGTTCGAAAAAGCACGCGTAGGTGCCGTGCAGCCCTACCGTGGCCTACAGCAGTCTTTTAAAACAGCAGGAAAGAAAGTGCCGTGACCCATTTCAAGTAACGACGAAGAAAATAGTTTGCGCAAACACTCAGTCGCATGGTAATTGATTTCGTCAATAATTGTTAAAAAAATAAAACGTCAATTGCCAATAAGCCCAGGAAAATTTAGTTCCAGTGAAAAGTGCGTAAGTCATTCATCTGAAGGAGTAATTAATGCTTCATTGTCAAGCCTGCATTGTATCCATCCACGCCATTGCTGCTTTTTTGCTCGCCGGAATCATGGCTGCATGCTGATCGAATTTGTAACTTCTCATTCCTCTTGCTCTTATTTCGTGTACAACTACTGCTCCAATTTACACAAAATAATCACGCAGCTCTCAGGAATCTACTTCGCTGTACGTGGCAAACTTGTGAATGGACGTGGAAGTTTTTTTTTTGTTTGTGTGCGTGTGTACGCTGCTAGATTGGCGATCGTCAAATTTTTTGTGCGAAAAAAATGGACACCTATGCTTTCGGGCAAGCGTTCCTTCGAAAATTCTCCCAAAAGCAGTACGAATGCACGTGGTGGCTCTAAGGTGTGAATAGGTTACCAAGAATAACAGGCTCCATGAAAGACAAGTTTCGGTTAAATGTAGAGGTAAATTCATCATTTTTATAACCTTCGCACGTTGTTCATAAATAGTATAATCACTCAGAAAACATAGCGCATTGCATGCTTGCTGAGTAAGTAACTTCGTACTAACCATGGTTACGTCATTAGGCTGTTTTTGTTTAAGCGATACGACAACACTTTCTTTTTAATTTCTTCCAGACAGTCTTCTATTTAATCAAGAACTCTACACCAGGAAAATAGGCATTTCATGCTATTGTACTTTTCATAAATATATTAATCTAAATGTACTTGTCTTGTGTTTCGCAGATTTTAACGCTTGAAGAATAACCAAGGATAAATTACAACTTGTGCAATTGCGAATAAAAACAGTTGCATATCTCCAACTCTAAGGGTATCATGAGAGTTATCAGCCCGCGTTTGATTTTGTCTAGCGTTTGAATTTGTCTTTCTTTGTCTATGTTCCTTTTGTTTTATATTTACGTGTGTGTTGATAAGGACGCGCAGTGAAATTTTTTTTGATAGTTTGGTTCTTCAAAGCAGGGTGTGATGCTCAGCGATCGAAACGGAAAAACTTAAGAATAGCCAATAATTTTGTTTCCACCATCTGCGATTCGAGTGATATAAGTGTAAATTTGATTGGAATGTGTAGATCACAGGCAACATTATCGTTACTGATGTCGCAACATCGCGTGGTTATCTTAAGGAAGTGCACATACGCGCACACATAGCTAACCAAATAATGTGATGTCACATTTTAATCCGTGAGCCCTGTAGATAGTTTTACACAAGCCGACAAATAAACTGGTCTGATGCATTAGGGCTTGCTACTGTGTGAAAAAATTGGGGGGCCATTAGGCTCCGTTTTCCAGAGTTGAACGCGATAGCAAACTTGTGTTTTTTTAGCGTAATTCAATCACTCAGTATGTACTTTTTGCATAATGCTACTTGAACAATTTTATATGTGGAATAACATTGCGTAATTGAGACTGTTGAAAGTGCCTCAATTAAGATTTTGCCCACGGCTGCATTTTGTGTGAAAAAAGGGGAAGCATACTTTTAAGCATGAGCAATATTATGTTATAACTGAGTTGTGCGAAAAAATTGAAGTACAAAAGGAAGACACCTGGACACAGCGCACAGTGAAAACTGAAACTTTGTTGGAGAAAACAGACATATATTGTGTGAGCGCGACAAGCGAATAACTCTTTGTTCTCTTTGTCATCATCATCACCTGTACATCTTCTTCATCTAAAAATATCATCACCAGCGTGATTTAGCTCGAGCCTGGCCGAATAAACCGGTTCCTCACAAGTGGTGGACTATGCTTTTCGTTCCCTCAAGTCCTCTCGCCCGTTCTTGCTGGAGCTCCGCTCGGGTCATCGCATACAACCCCCTGCCATGGCGGCCCAACAAAACCCTCGCCCATCCAACGTCGCCGTCTTACTGCAGCCACCGCCACCCGCTCCGCCCAACAACACTCGCCTGCGTGATGCACCTGTATTTTCTGGTCTCCTAGGCGATGATGTCGAATACTGGATCAAAAACTACGACCTCGTCAGCGATTTGAACAGGTGGGACAATCGACAGAAGTTGCGCAGCGTCCCATTTTACTTGTCCGATGTTGCGAAAACTTGGTTCTGGAACCATCACCCGGATCTTCCCGACTGGGACAGTTTCGAGCAGCCAATTCGTCAGATATTTGGTGCCCCTGCAGTTCGCACTGATGCAGCAAAGAAGAAACTCGCTCAACGCACGCAGCTGCCGGGTGAATCTTACACCTCTTATAATGAGGATGTCCTTGCACTGTGCAAGCGCGTTAACACCGGCATGTCTAAGAACGACCAATTACTCCACATTATTAAAGGCATTAACACCGTCGCCTTTAACGCCCTCGCCACGCAAAATCCCGCCACCACCCAGGAAGTGATAACCATCTGTCAGCGACTTGACGAGCTTCAGCCTCTTTGCCTTTGCTACGATGCCAGCGACGTTCGTTTGCCTGCACCCCTCGACTTGCGTGCGCTCATTCGCGACATCGTTCGTGAAGAGCTGCACGGGCGCTGCTCTTACTGTGCTGCGGAAGTTACTTTACCTCCTGAAAAAGATAGCTTGCGAGACCTGACTAAACAAGAGATCGCCTCCGCATGGCGTGCGACGTGTTCCAACAGTCCCTGCGTGCGCCAGACGCGCACGTACACCGAAGTTGCCGCGCTCTCTGCCGCACCCACCGTTTCTGTGCCTACAACAGCAGACCATACGCCTGTGGCTTCGTTATCACCGCCAGTACGTGCTTCACGTTACTACGCACCTCAGCGCCCACCTCGACCAATCTGTTACTACTGCAGCTATCGAGGACATATCGCTCGGTTTTGTCGAAGGCGCCAACAAGACGAGCAACGCGGCTACGCTCCCGAAAAACATCGAAGCTTCCGTCCGACCATGAACTACTTACGGCCACCCTCCCGATCTTCCTAATACCGTTCACCGTCACCTACTTACCATAAGGACATGCCTGGGAATTCCCGTACGTCTCGCCGCAGGTCGCCTTCGCCAGGTCGCCGTTCAGTGTCGCCTCTACGGCCCGCCTCCCATTCCACGAACGCCCACGCGGAAAACTCCCCAATGCAGTTTTAGGAGGGGAAACTGCATCCTTTGGACAGCTAACAATTTCTCCAGAGCGGCCATCGAATTTGATAGTAGTGTTTGTAGAAGGTGTACGTGTTGAGGCTCTTGTAGACACTGGCGCTGCCGTTTCGAATATTCGTGCTGATTTTCGTTTCCGCCTTCGAAAAGTCACTACACCTTATGGCGGCCCACCTCTACGCGCGGCGACACACGCTCTTATTCGTCCACTTGCACAGTGTACCGTTCGTGTCTGCATAGAAGGCATTCGTCATCACATTGTTTTCGCGGTATTTCGTGAGTGCACCCACGCTCTCATTCTTGGGTGGGATTTCTTGTCTTCTGCGTCCGCTTTCATATCATGTCATCAGCGCCTCCTGCATCTAAATGCCACTGACTCTTCTCCGCTTGAACAAGATGGACGCATCCGCCTTGTCACCAAGTCAGACTATGTACTTCGGCCGTACATCGAAGAAATAATAAGTGTTAATTGCACCGACATTGTGGATGGCGACGTACTAATTCTCCCTCACAGTCATACCCTACGTAGGGGCATTGTGATCACACCGGGATTATTCGCTTCTTCGATGGGTGTACGTACCAAACCGCCATAAATCAAACGCCCAAGTGTGTACTGCTCCCCTGTGGCTCAACAGTATCTTTCGCTGTCAACAGTGAGCCTGTTGCGATTGTTACTCTTCCGAACAACAACCACAACGGTGTTCCGAAGTCGCAATCATTGCCATTCAATGCATCTGCCACACCTGTGTCCGCAAAAATAAGCAATGACATAACACCTGATCAAACTGAAGATTTGCTCGCCCTGTTAAATAGACACCGTTCTCTATTTAGCGTGAACTCGCCCGCCCTCAGCATGACTACCACCGCTACTCACAGCATCCAGACTGACGGCTCTCGTATTGTAAATCGGCGTCCATATCGCGTGTCTCAGGCAGAACGCGAGATCATCGAGGAAAACGTCTCAGACATGCTACGACGCAACATCATACGTCCTTCGTCAAGTCCCTAGTCATCCCCAGTTGTTCTCGTTCAAAAGAAAGATGGGACAGTGCATTTCTGCATCGATTACCGTGCGCTAAACAAAATAACGCGCAAGGATGTTTATCCCCTCCCTCGGATCGACGATGCACTGGATTCATTACAGTGCGCAGAGTATTTTTCCAGCCTCGACCTTAGGTCAGGCTACTGGCAAATACCAATGTCGGAGTCTGATAAAGAGAAGACCGCCTTTTCAATGCCACATGAGTTGTACGAGTTCAATGTGATGCCTTTTGGACTCTGTAATGCACCCGCCACCTTCGAAAGCATGATAGACGGCGTATTGCGTGGTTTGAAATGGAAAACATGTCTGTGCTATCTCGATGACATAGTAGTGTTTTCATCCACGTTCTCGCAGCATCTACAACATCTTGACGAAGTCCTCACATGCCTTGCAAAAGCCGGTCTACAGCTTAACACCAAGAAATGTACCTTTGCTAGCAAGACAGTCAAGGTTCTCGGCCACCTTGTCAGCAAACAAGGAATTCGGCCCGACCCCGAGAAGCTTGCCGCTGTCCTCGATTTTCCACGTCCACTACGTCAAAAGGACCTGTGCAGCTTTCTTGGGTGATCTTCTTACTTCCGGCGCTTCATACGTGGTTTCGCGGAACTTGCGTCTCCGCTCCATCAACTCCTCGCAAAGAACGTCCCCTTCATTTGGTCCGAAGACTGCGAAAGCGCTTTCACGGCATTGAAGCAAGCCCTCACGTCGGATCCGGTACTGTGCCACTTCGATTCCACCGCACCCACCATTCTTCACACCGACGCAAGTAGTCATGGTCTTGGTGCGGTGCTCTTGCAGCGTGACAAAAACTCACGCGAACACGTCGTTGCTTACGCAAGTCGTACTCTTACCGTTCCAGAAAAGAACTACACTATCACCGAGCAGGAGTGGCGTGCTGTTGTTTGGGCTGTGCAAAGATTCCGACCATATCTTCACGGCCGTCGTTTTACCGTCGTGACCGACCATAACGCCCTATGCTGGCTTTCATCGCTGAAAAACTTATCGGGTCGCCTCGGTCGCTGGGCGCTTCGCTTGCAGGAGTATGATTTCGATGTCGCCTACAGATCTGGGAAGAAGCATCAAGATGCTGATGCTCTATTGCGCTGTCCTTTGCCCAGCGGAAGCAATACACCATGGATACTCCAAAACGACAGCACCTCTCCAATCGCAGCGCTAAGTTCATCACCTGCCACCCTATCCGTTCTTGTTTCACAACAACGTGTCGACCCATACTGCTGCACCATTGTTGACCGCTTTACGGGTCTACTACTCTTCCAAACGCCAGACTCCGTCGACAACTTAAACAATTTAAGCTTGTCGGGGATGCTTTATGTCGCTACATTTACCACATCGATGGCAAAAAGTGGGTACCCGTCATCCCACGTTCTCTGCAACGTGAAGTTCTGGAAGCCTTTCATGATGATCCAACCGCTGCTCATCTAGGCTACCACAAGACTTGCGACGAAATACGAAGTCGTTGTTTTTGGCCTGGCCTCTCTTCAGCCATCGCTAAGTACGTCGCCTCCTGTGTGTATTGCCAATGGCGAAAACGACCGACAACTGCTCCGGCTGGCTTAATGCAACCTCTTCCTTGTCCCGCCTCACCTTTTGAAGTCGTTGGAATTGACTTGTATGGCCCTCTTCCTATATCATCCAATGGGAATCGCTGGATTGTCACGGCAGTCGATCACCTTACCCGCTACGCAGAAACAGCTTCTATACCATCTGGGACTGCCACTAAGATCGCTGATTCCTTTCTTCGCCACATCTTTTTGCGTCATGGAGCTCCACGCATTCTCCTCAGTGATCGTGGCAAAGTCTTCCTATCTTCCATTGTCGAGCAAGTTTTGCGTGCCTCGAACACTGTTCACAAGACCACTTCTAGCTACCACCCGCAGACCAACGGATTGACTGAACGGTTTCATCGGACCCTATCGGACAGGATCGCCATGTACATTCACCCCAACCACACGAACTGGGATGCAATTCTACCCTTCGTGACATTCGCCTATAATACGGCTGCTCAACGCACTACCGGCTTTTCTCCATTTTTTCTCGTCCATGGTCGCTCGCCGAGTTTCGCTCTGGATGTCTCTTTCCTTTCGGCCCCTGCACCCTGGATGGCTCCTTTCTCTGAAGAATTCCTATCTCGTCTCGCACACTGACGTCACCAGGCCCGTGTTAACACCGGCCTCTCTCAAGACACTCGAAAATCTCGCTACGACTCGTCTCGCCGTGTTGTGAGTTTTTCCCCTGGTGACGAAGTTCTTCTATGGACTCCACTACGCGTCCCCGGCCTATGCGACAAATTCATCAGTCGCTTCATTGGGCCATACACGATGGTCGAACAGACATCTTCTGTCAATTACCGTGTTTCTCCTCTTAGCGCTAGTCCTGATCATTGTTGCCGAGGGACAGAGATAGTCCACGTATCTCGTTTAAAGCCTCATGCGCGACGCATACCATAATACTGTCAAGCGACCAGGCGGCCGCTTTCACCGCGCGGGGAAATTAGTGTGAGCGCGACAAGCGAATGACTCTTTATTCTCTTTGTAATCATCATCACCTGTACATCTTCTTCATCTAAAAATATCATCACCAGCGTGATTTAGCTCGAGCCGGGCCGAATAAACCGATTCCTCACAATATTCCGTTACGGGAACACGTGCGGTGAAAAAAGTGATTAGATGAGCAGACACATTGTATTAATGATGTCTTTTCAGAAAAGCTACCTCAGCGGCAAGCAATATAACCGAGAGTTCGGCGACACATGAATCACCAGCTTTGTTTGTGAAATACGCCTCTTAGATTTCCCGCACTACCGGGTTCCTGAATCGAGCTTTAACTACCGTACCATCAAACAAGGACGCGCAGCCGCACTCTTTACAATGTGATGATTATTAAAAGTGGTTGTTCCTTTAAAAAGCTTTGTGATCCACAATTACATACCTGAATCCTAAATAATACTTCCCGCACGACAGCGCAGTGCTGTACACCACACGATGTCCACATCGTGAAAGAAAATGATTATATGTCTGCTCATCTAATTATTTTCTTCTACCTCCCGTGTTCTCGTAACCGCACACATATGTATGTGTTCTCCAATAAAGTTTCAGTTAGTGTGCGCTGTGTACAGGTGTCTTCCTTTTGCACTTCAAATTTTTTCGCGCAACTCAGTTAAGATGAATTACCAACCCGCCCAGCAGACCGTGCTTCTCAATATTATGTGTGTATATAGTTTTATAACTTTATGTACCCAATACGCAGTCATGAGGGAATACACGCAATAACGTGCGCGCCTTTTGTATTGGTTGGCTGTCTTTAGACCGTGAAGTAACTTTGGTAATATTGTGTTGTGATGCCCGATGAGTATGAACGCTTCTATTATGCAATATTGCTGTGAAATAAATATTGTGTGGTAAAACTTGTATACAGGATGCGTGTATTTGTTAAGCATGACAGTTATTTTCCTTGCATTTACAACCAGAAAAAGTTATTCATGCTTTATTTCCAAGCAGATGCATATAGCTTTGTGGTAGAGCACTTGCTTGCCATGCAAATGGCCTGCATAATTTCAATCATCACTCAAACACGAAAATTTATATTTCTTTTATTTGCACTCTCCCAATTTTCAGTCATGAACCACTGGATTTTTAACTGAGAGCCACCGGTGCCTACGCCGGAATTTCTGCGGAACGAGCTCTTTACCGCTGTTCCGTTAATGATGCATTATTGGCAGAACAAAAAGTGCATTGCGTTTACAAAAGACATTTTTTTAGTGTCCCGTTGGCAAGAAATATTGCCAAAAGCCTCTGTTTTCACGCGCACAAAGACCTGTAGACACCAGTTTTAGCGGTCCCGCTATAGGCCATTCCTAGTCACAATACTTGTACGTGAAAGCTTGCATACCGATCGCTTTTGACCGAACTCCTTAAAAGTTGATTATCAACTCAATTAAGTTATTCAATTCACACGCAGTTCATATGGTGATCAGCAAGTCAATATTTTGTTTTGAGTAACTATGGACGCCCAATTGACACGCCAGAAAAGTTTTAAATGAACACACTGTGAAATATTCTTTACAAAACTCAAATTGGGTACTTTTATGCTATTTATTAGGGTCAAGTCGGAATCAATAAAACGGAATATTTATGTCACAGACCCTATTGACCTTAGGTTCAAGATAACAAAAATTGCATGCAAGACACGCTCCGTCTTTCGACACGCTCCGTCTTTCGAAATGATTTTTACCAAAAAATCAGAGGATGGAACCAACTGCCTTCTAGCATTGCCTCTACTATCTCAAATAACTCGTTTTATTTCATGTTAGAATTAGTGCGTTGCACTTTTTAGTGTGTGACATTTTTTTATTTGTATATGTATTTGTGTTGCAGATTGCGATTGAGGTGACTTTGAATATTTGTTTGGCTGACTGTGTATTTTTTTGTATTCTACTTTTTGTAAACGCTCCCCCATTGCATGCCAATTGGTGCTGAGGGTAATTCAATAAATAGCTAAATAAAGCGTTGATAAATAAGTAATTAATTTAAGCACAAAGAATGCATCTCTTCAGGGAATGTGGATTAACAGTGGCATGTGCCCGCCACAAACTTCAAATATGTTGCCAAGTTACATATTAGTTCTTGAGAATATGTTTGGATATACTGAGGATAACTTAACTGAACAAGAATACTGAGGGGGTACGTACTGCCTTTATTTTGGAGACGAGGGTGACTGCATGCAGATCTTTCAACAAACCGCTATATTTCTAGCTGAAGAACGATTTGTGCGGCTATAATTTTTGCCGGCGACACAAGCTGAACTCATGTAGATGAGTCATCTGAATAGCTATATATAAAGGTATGCATATTAGGCAATATATGAAAGCATCCATAAAAGACCTTATATGAATGCTTCTATATATAGCCATATGTAGATGATGGCCATATATGGCAATATACAGCAACGACCATATATGGGTATATAAGGCCCATATATGGCTACAACCGGAATTGGGCAAATCAGGTTATAAAGGGCCCATATATGGGGATTCCATATAAAGCCTGATATGTGCAATTCTTGATGTAGCCATATTTGGGGATTTTTATATAAGTCCATATACAGGATTTTTGAGCACGCTCTCAGTCCAAGCAGGGGTTGTCGCTGCATGGGAACTTGAAGTACGGCCCTGTACAATTTGCGAAATTTCCACAGACCTCGGACGGGCTGATGGCACAGCAGGGTTGGTAGCATAGCGGTCTAGCAGTATGGGTCGAGTAGAACGAACGCCGTGGCGTTGATGCTCACGTCGCGTAACTGAGTCCACCTGCAGAGCAGCCAGCCTTTGCAACGCGCCGTCGGCACGCTCCTCTTCCCTGGCATGTTCCAACGCTGACTGGACAGTGAAAGCGTCCTCCATCTGGATGAATGACCGAAGCAGGTCGGGGTCACGCAGGCTGTGCAGAATTCGGTCCTGTATCATTGCATCTGCAGCAGTGCCGAAATTGCAGTTGTTGGCCAACCGCCGCAGTGCTAGAATGAATTGGATAGCAGTCTCGTCTAGCTTCTGAACTCTCCACCGGAATCGAACACGTACGCAGAAAGCGTCTTCAGGTGGCGCGAAGTATGCGTC
The DNA here is from genome assembly GCF_043290135.1 of Rhipicephalus microplus. NCBI lineage: Eukaryota > Metazoa > Arthropoda > Arachnida > Ixodida > Ixodidae > Rhipicephalus > Rhipicephalus microplus. The sequence goes on from NC_134703.1 coordinate 170,642,505, forward strand.
CAGAAGGGCTAAAGCCTGCTGTTACGTGCCGCTAGTTGCGCCATCTCCTGAAGCATGGGTGCTTTCAGGCAGCGTCTGCTTGTGAACAGCTTTGTAGTAAGCTTGTAATACTTCCACTCTAAGCGCATTGAGCAGCAACGCCTTCTTTTCGTCTGGCGTAGTTTCCGGGGCCACCGCATCAACTTACACTGGCAAGGCACGAGGCCAAGTCTTCCACAGAATCGGAGGCACGCCAGGACATTACAGGAACGGGTGTGGTGGAATTGCGTGGAACATGCTGCTGCCGAGACATACCAGATGCGGCGGAAATAAAGGTGGAGCCGCCCCATGTGTAAAGGCCTGGATTTTGCATCCTTGGTGTTCATGAAATGGCGATCCGCAGAACTGGAGTATCGGTGGGCTGTATCCAGGGTGCTGAACATGGTAGCACTAGTAGCCAATCGTCGTATGCCCACCTTGGCTGGATGCACGCAGATCTCATCGCCGTCGCCTAAAGGTAGTATCATGCGGCGGAAGTGCCTCACTGAGTACACAACGCACGGCGGTGAAGCGCCGGCCGACACGAGGAGCGCAGCAGCCGGTAGCCAAGCAGGAACTCCTTTTAAGTGCGAATGCACTTTATAAGCGACCCTGAATCCGCCGTCCACGGTGCGCCTCCTCCTCTCCCCTAGCAACGGCGCGAGGAGCGGAGAGGAGCCTTTATAGCAACGGTGCAGTGACATCACACACCACTTGAATGAGCGCGCTGCGCGCGCCCACGCAGCCACGACTTGCTCGAGATCGGCAAGTCGTCTTAGGTATGGATCCATCGCAGGCATCAACCTCGACTGCGATACTTCGAACAACGAGTACAACGCGATCGAATGCGAGCATTGCACGCGTCGTTAAATATGCCACGCCGTTTGAAGACAAGGCACTGTGGCGAAGGGCCCCTGATGCCGAGCGCAAGCGGGCGAAGTGAGCCGTGGACATAAACATCATTATAATGCAAATTTACTCTCACATATACGCGTTAACTCACCAAGATATCCTGAGAGCGTCTAATGGTTCCTCGGAATCGGAATGTGATCACACGGGGGAGTTTTCGTTACCTCACTGGCGAATGCGAACGTATTTAACTTTACTCCCCCTCATAGCATCACCCCGTGCATTTGCACTTAACCATGTTCACCTTCGGGTAAATGCTTGGTATTTTTTTATATACACAAGCATCACTATATATACATATGTACAACGCCCCCTAGGGGTCAGCCAATAAATTTCAAAACCGGATCCAAAACCCTTATACCACACCTAAGTTTGATTCCAGTTCTTTGGGTAATTTGTACGTTAATGAAGTATACTTGGACGAATGTCCGAATCTGCATCAAAATGTCTGAGTGGACGAAGGTCGAAACGTTTTCTAATTCTGGTAAAAAAAATTAGTATAGGCAAACTGGTGAGGCAGCGTTTTGAAAGCATGAAAGTTAGCCTCTTCTTCTGCAACTTTGTCAGGGCCACCTACAGACAGGCTGCTTCCAGGTTGTCATGCGTTACAGCAGGCCGCGCATACCCAGGAAAAATTTACTTCAAATTCCGGTTAATCTTTTTAACGGCTATTCTGAAGGCCACTGAGAATATGGCCGCGAAACCCATTCAATTATTATCATATAACGGCAGAACCTCAGAAGGCACGTGTTTTCCTTCATGAACTCCTCACCACCTTCAATTTGCAGCAGCCCTGCGCATCTATAGGTGTGCTTCAATGAGCACAAGTCCACAGAAGAGGCGAGATTGCGTGAGCAGCACGCGCGTGGGACATCATAATAAAAAAAGCTTGTACTTCTTGCCTACTTTATCCGCAAACAATACATAGAAAAAACAAACGCCAGGCCTGCGTGGAAGGCGTAGCACAGTCACAACGAAAGCTAGAACAGCGGCCTTACAAGAACCTTTCTAAACACTCTTTCGGTAACTGCTACAAGCACACTTGCCGGGTACCCACTACGCAAATAATAATCATAATTTCTTGGTAGTAGGCCAGCATTTACTATGCTGTCCTTCGTCATTCTTCTGAGAAGCGTAGTATCCGAAAAAACAATTGCAAGGAATTTTGTGCCAATTGTGCAGTAACTGTGCCAGAATTCAAGCGCAAAGTAGCCAGAAAGAAGATTTGGGGCTATCTTTAAATTTTTGTCGCCATGTGGGACCTGCTACTTGCCGATTAAGCTCAAATCAGCCACAAACTCTTAGGAACACTCCTTATAACGACCGGTTGCATCAGAAGGATTCACATTTTGAAAATTGTTTTGTCTCTCTCCCTCTCAGAAGGATGCGGTAATTTTGGCGCGTAAGAAAAAACTATATTAACGACTGAAGCGCCGAGGGAAGAGCGCTTGAAAACTATGAATGAAGCTTTGGAATAATTATGAATTTCGAACTGGGATTCTTTTTCATACGTAAATTGTCTTGTTGCTGTGACGCTTATCGATACGGCAAACCGTAGCGTGTATAAAGAAAAGGGACATTCTTTGCTGGCGATTTTGTGCCCTGCAAAACGATGGGCGCGTTAACTATAGCAGCTCAAGCGCGCTCTAGCCAGTGGAGGGCGCTCCTGTAAACTTGACGGTTAAAAAGCGACTTCCGGTTCGTAATAATGGAGTACGCTCTATGCGCTCCGAATTAGAGACGGTGCATGAGAGCGTGCGCCTAGTGTGACTACCAGAAAAACCACAATAACGTGCTTGCGGCTTTTTTCCCCACTCGTTCCTACTGCCGCCAAACAGCCACACTGCGGTCACCGTGCTGTCCGCCCCCCAAAGGCAGACACCTGAAATCAGGGTTAAGCTCCGAAGCATTCCGCTGCAGATGTCGCACCCGAGCGCACTCGGGTGTGCTTCTTCAGAGTTCGGAGCGTGCTAACTTAACGAGCCCAATACAACCACGTAACACGAATAACAAGTAAAGCTGTTATCTATAGGGGAAATGCATCGGCTTTAAATGTATACGCGCCGTCGTACATTTCAGCGTAATCTCTCTAGTGCTTGCGTAAGTTCTGTAGAATATTGTTACGTATAAATAATGGCACATATGACGCCATTCGGCTGGGCGCAAGCTGGATGTTAGCGATAACATCGGTGCGGCCACTATATGCTGACCGCCTGCGTGCCTGTCCACGCGTCTATGATGTAAGCCATGACCAATGCTGTAAAATGCCGGCCGTTATCTGCATCGTGGTCTTATGTTCTGATATTTGTACTGTTTCGATTCTTGTCGAATAAAGCAGTAAGCCCTCTACTATCAAGTTCGCCTGCTTTCCGTCTTCCTGGGTCAAGTTACAACATTGGCGACGAGGATGTTGGAAACCGTACTACGGATTTAACATCCACTACCATGGCGAACAGTGGGGTTCTGGTTCACCTGCTGAAGTTTTCACCGGAGAAGGTTTACTTAGACATCTACGTGCAACGCTTCGAGGCATTTGTTACTGCTAACAAACTAGGCAAGAAAACAAAGCAGCAAATGTTCATGACGCTTATAGGAGAGACCACGTTTATCATGCTTCAAAATAAGCTTTTTCCGAAAACTCCCGTAGAAGCCAGCTAAGAAGGTGTTGTGAAGACCCTGCGAAACCACTACACACACAAGCGTTCTGTCGCAGAGGAACGGCACTGGTTCTGCCAGAGAGACCAGCGCCCAAGTGAAAGCATAAGTGACTTCCTTGTGGAACTCAAGAAGATAGCAGACACGTGCATCTTCGGCGCGTTTCTTGAAGAAGCGATTCGGGACCACCTCACTGTGGGAGTACACAACGACGCCATCCGGTACAAGGTCCTCGTGACGGAAGAAAATGACCTCACTTTCGAGAAGGCATACGTGCAGCGCTGGGAATGGAAGTACAGCGCAAGGACAGGAAAAAGAAATCAGTAGACACAACGCGATCAGCAGCGCCGGTGTCTCTGAAGACGAAGTCAACTGTCAACGCCAATTTTTGGTACAAGGTAAAAAGAACTGTTACACGTGTAGATTAACAGATGGTCAGGTGGTAGTGACTACCGTGAACAGTAGGCCATCAGGCCTACGAACAACAGGAGAAAATGTTGAGCCCTTTGCCCAGAACGAACTGTCGTTTATTGTTTACACAACGCCCCCCCCCCCTTTCCGCTGTGCCAGGCTTGCACAGCTCAACACAACTAGCAGCGCCACGTGGGGGCGATGCATTTGAGACAACACTGTAACACTCCTCCCATTTTAGGTGGAAAACTACGGGGAGTACCTATTCACCAGTTTCCTAGTCCTCGTTACACGTCGTAACTTCGGCGTGCTAGGCATAGGCACGAGAGTGTCACTGTTCACCAGCACACCACTGTTGAGCGCAATCCCGTCACTCTCTGTGGCAGAGCTGCTATCAGAGAATCTAGTTACAGGTAACTCTTCTTGATGAAGCACTTTCGGAACAGCTGGTGCATAGAGAAGCGGCGGCTCCAACTGTGGTGGAGCTGTAGCGATAGCAGCTTCAGGAGAGGCCAATGTTTCTATCTGCACAAGGCGCAAGTGATCGCTGTGTCGGCTTCCCAAGGTTCTATCTTCAAAATGGACACTGGCTGATGACGGAGTCACGTCCAGAACACTGACAGGCACCTAGGGTGTACCCCTGAGAAAGTTTCGCGCGTACACATCATCACCTGGCTGCAGTGATTGAGCCTGCCGGGACCTTCTGTCAGCATACAACTTCTGCTTGAGTTGTTTGAGGAATACAGATGCCTGCAGGCTTGGCCTGAGGACATCCAACGGAGTCTTGAACATTCTTCCTTTCAAGAGTTCGCACGGTGGCCGACCTGTCACTTCATGTGGTGTGGTCCCATAGTGGAACAGAAACCTGGAGATCTGCGTTTGGAAGTTCCGAGAACCAGACTTCTTGAGTTCGTTCTTCACAGTTTGTACAACTCGTTCAGCTGCATCATTTGAGGCAGGGTGATACGGCGGTACAAGCATGTGGCGTATTTCATTTCGAGTTAAGAACTCTAGGTACTGGGCATTGGTGAAGGCAGGACCGTTGTCGGAAACTATTACATCAGGCAGGCCGTGCTGGGCGAATGCTATTCTCAATGCATAAATGGTAGCTTCTGCAGATGTGGAAGACACAGGAAAGACTTCTATCCACTTTGAGAACGGATCTACGACAACCAAGAATGTGTCACTTAGGAATGGTCCCCCAAAATCAATGTGAAGCCTTGACCAAGGTCGCTGTGGAAAAGGCCACGGCGTCTGCTGAACCGGCTGTGCAGCTGGATGTTGAGTCTGGCTAGTAGCGCAGCTCTTCACGCTGTTGGCAATGTCATTGTCAATGCCTGGCCACCAAACATGGCTCCTGACAATCATTTTGCTGTTCTCGATACCCGGGTGGCTGGCATGAAGAACACCAAGAACTTGGGCCTACAACGACTTTGGGATCACTACACTTGATCCCCAGAGTAGGCAACCCTCATGAAGACTGAGTTCTGAGCTTTTGGTATTGAAAGGGTTCCACTCTGGTCCTACTGGGAGGCTTTCTCCTTTCAGAACAGCAAGAACAACATGGCCCATAACTGGGTCATTTCGTGTAGCTTAGGCCACAACACCTGGATAAAGGAGTTTCGGATATGCCTCCTCCACCAAGAAGATTTCAGCAGGTAGTGGTAATGCTGTAGTGTTAGTTGGGAGAGGCAGTCTACTAAGAGCATGTGGCCGAGCTCTTTGCCAGGCTTGTATACAAGATCGTGGTGGTAAGAGTGCTTCTCACAACCAAAATCGAAACTGGAAGTAAAACCGACAGCGGAAAATAACCGACGAAGACGAAAGTGTGCACGGGTTCAAAAGAACGTGAGCGCGTGAGCTTCGGAACAGCGACGGGCAGAGGAAGAACGCGCCAGCTAGCAAGAGCGCTAGGCGTTGGGCCTCAGGGGACCCAACCAACGAGCGGGTGTCACCAACACAACCGGGACAAGCGTGGCATGTTCCTGAGGCGAGTGGCGGTTCCGGGCCGGGCCTGACATGCTGTTCCTGTGGCGGACGAGCGTGCGGGCCAGGGCAAGCGGCTGATCCTGTCCAGACTCGGGTCCGGCACAACCAGTCACCGAGATCGTGGCCATGGTGCCACGTCGGAGCCGGTCCGGCACAACCGCCAATTGAAGGTGCGACCTCGGTGTTGCGTCGGCCGCAGCGTGGGCCCGCCTGGTCCAGCACGAGCAGCTGATGGTCTGCTCGTGAGCTCCCGTGCACTTGGCAACCTTCCCGTGGCGAGGTTGCGTCGTCGACGCCATCGTCTTCAGCGGGAGCGTGAGTGGCACCCGACGGAATTAGACTTCCGAGTAGTGAGGACGCGTGGGTTACTCGCGGGCACGTAGACATAAGGACTGTATGACTGAATTATGGAGCAAGTGTGTTTTACAGATAGCCACAGTGTTGTGTTCGTTTTGTGTGTGAAGTCAATGAATGTTTCTCTTGTCCTTGTCTTGGGTTTCTGCGTCTGAGGGCCCAAGAACCACCACAATTGCGAGCCTGCCAGGATGGCTTATTAAAATCTAAAGCCATTACTCAGACGCAGCCTTTGTCATGGACAGGGAGAAATTTATTGCACTTGGCCGACAGCTAGGGTTGGAGAACGAGGAGCTCAGAGAGTGGGTTGAGCGAGAGTGCGTTGAAGCTCGAGATGAGCGTGCTAGGGAGTGCGAGATCGCGAAAGAAAACGCTGAGAGGCAGCAGAAGCTGTTAGAGCAGCAGCAGAAGGTGCAGGAACAAGAGCTGAAGATCCTCTAACTGAAGCTTCGACTTCAGGAGAGCGCAAGCAGGGTACAGCCAATGGTGGCTGACGAACAAGGAGGATCCAGCATGAGCGCCAGAGGAATAACAGAGGTCTGCAGTCCTCCTAAACTGATTCTGCCCTTCAATGAGGCTCGGGACGACCTCGACGCGAACCTGCAGCGATTTGAACGGGTCGCCACGTGTCAAGGGTGGCCGCGTGAAAAGTGGGCTCTTTCGCTTAGCCTATGCATGACAGGAGAAGCGCTAACAGTCATAGGCCGGTTAGATCCAACAGCTGTGCTGAATTATGATCAGCTGAAAGCGGCGCTTCTTCAGAGGTTCCGCTATACTGCAGGAGGCTACCGCGAAAAATTTCGTAAAGCGAAGCCCGAAGAAAACGAGACTGGTCTGCAGTATGCTGCAAGACTTTCCGGCTACTTTGACCGTTGGCTTGAAGTGGGAAAAACGGAGACAAGCTTTGCTAGCCTGCGAGATCTGATGATAAGTGAGCAATTCATGAAGGGTTGTTCTCCGGCACTCAGGATCTTTCTCAAGGAGAGAAGTTGCAAAACCCTGAGTTCGCTTTGCGAGACTGCCGATAACTTCATGGAAGCACAGGCGCTCACAAACTTAGGAAGAGAACGGATTCCCAAGGATCCGGGACCTTCGGTGTCCAAGCCGGTGTCCGCGAAGACGACGGAGAAGCCTGCAAGTCGCTGTTTCCTTTGTGACAAGGCAGGCCATCGCGCAGCCGACTGCTGGTCCCGCACAAAAGGGAATACTTTCAGCCGATGCGGAGTATGCAAGCAAAGTGGACACAGCAGTGACAGATGTCCCGGTAGAAAATTTGGCAATGACCAGGCATCATGTATGCTATCGAAAAAACGCAAAGACTTAACACCTGAACACCATAAGAGTGGCTACATTGTTCTCCAAGACGGCGGAACAATACCCATCGTCAATGCCACATCAAGTCGACGATCCGCGAACGTTGGAGTCGCTGACATGCCTTTTGTGGAGGGGTTCCAAGAGGACAGACCAGTGCATGTGCTTCGAGACACCGGCTGCAACACGGTCGTCGTGCGGCAATCCTTGGTTCTGAAGGAGAAGTTCACGGGAACGACGAGCCCAGTGTACTTAATGGACCGTACTGTGCGATACCTCCCAGAGGCAAAAGTCCTTTTGCAATGTACATTGTTTACTGGGGAAGTACTCGTTAAGCGTATGACCGACCCATTATACGACGTAATTTTGGGCAACATCAAGGGCGCGGCATTGCGGATACGTTACCTATGAATGAGTCAGCACCACAGCATGACCATGGCCATGTGGAAACAAGGCGTGCACCATGCACAGACTCTAGCAAAGGGAATGCTATCAATGGTGAGCAGTATGTATCCGGCAATTTGCACGCAACCCAACCAAGATCGAATGCTTTGGAAGCGTATGAGCCACCGCATGAAGCCATGGAAAAGTGGCCCCTACCTGAAGAAGTCCTCGTGGGAAAAGCAGGAGAAGCGAAGAAGCACACTTCTTTACCTGTGGTGACTCTGCCTGCTTTACAAGTGGGAAGTGAGGCCCTTAAAAAATATCAAGTGGATGACAAAACTTTGCGAAAGTGTTTCGAGGCGGTTGGCAAGGAAATCATGTCGAACGAACGAGAAACAGTGTTTTTCATTCGGGACGGAACCTTATTCCGCAAGCACAACTTGCCAGATGGAACTAATTTGGAGCAACTTGTTGTACCACGACAGTTGCGTGAGGTGGTGCTGAGACTAGCCCACGAAGGCATCTTAGCCGGCCATCAAGGTATCACGAAGACAGTAAGCAGGGTCACTGGAGAGTTCTACTGGCCGGGTGTCCAATCCGACACAAAACGCTTCGTGAAATCTTGCGACATCTGTCAACGGATGGTGCCACGCCACCTGGTGGGACGTGCTTCCTTGGGCACCACGCCTATCATCAAGACACTGTTTACGAGAGTTGGCATTGATATTATCGGCCCATTGTCACCAACATCTGAAAAGGGCAATCGCTACGTACTGACAATGATAGATTTTGCGACGCGATACCCCGACGCGGTAGCACTTCCCTCCATTGAATCGAGACAGGTTGCGGAAGGTCTCCTGGAAATGTGCTCCCGCGTTGGCATACCTAAAGAGATCATCAGTGATCGCGGCACGTCTTTCATGTCAGCAGTTATGAAGGAATTCAGCCGACTGCTTTCATTCAAACAACTGCCTACTGCGCCATACCATCTGATGGCCAATGGTTTGATTGAACGTTTTAATGGGACATTAAAACGCATGATAGGGCGAATGTGTCAAGAGCGTCCGAAAACCTGGGACCGTTACATTGGTCCGTTACTGTTCGCCTACCGAGAGCTTCCCCAATGTAGCACTGGATTCTCTCCTTTTGAATTATTATATGGTAGATACGTGCGAGAGCCAATGGCTGTTCTCAAGGAGCTCTGGACGAACCCTCGCCTCGATGACGAGACCAAGACGACATACACGCATATGATGGAGCTGCGGCAACGTTTAGAACGCACATGTGCGCTCGCACACGAAGAATTGATGAAGGCGAAGAAGCTGCAGAAAGGGTACTACGATAAGAAAGCGAGACAGCGCGAACTTGTCCCTGGTGACCAGGTGCTGGTGTTGCTACCAGCCGATGCTAACAAGCTGGTGCTTTCCTGGAAGGGCCCCTTCCCTGTTATTGAGAAACGCAGCGAACTGGATTACCTAGTAAACCTGGGCCACAAGGTTACGCCCTTTCACATCAACAAGTTAAAGAAGTATGAGGAGCGCAAGCCACTAAGCCAACGAACGGTTGCAGGCGTTACCACGACGTTGCCAAGTGACACAGACGAGGTTCAGTCCGACGAAGTGCCCCATATCACACTAGAACAGATGCAGGACAGGACGAATGTTACCATAGCATCGGAGCTCAACGCTGATGCACGACAGCAAGCCACAGCGGTTCTTAAAGAATTCAGAGACGTTTTCTCAGATGTACCTGTGTCACAGAACGAGCGCTCAAAATGGGCGCGCCGCCAAATTCTTGCGATAACGCGCAGGAGTGACGCCGCGAGGTCAACGGAAAAAAAAGAAAACAAACATCGAAAGGCTCCCCGGGCGCGCGACGCTCTCCCCTCGAAAGAGTGGCTTTACCGATGAACCTCCTCACCCCACAGCGGCGGCCGGGCAAGCACTGGAAAGTTCTAGAAGAAAAGGGGCGTGTTCTGCCGGGTTGAGTCATCGGTCGGGGACGGCCCTCGTACAGTCTCGCGCCTCTCCCCAGCCTTCGCTGCGTATCGCGCCGATGAAATGACGAGAACTTTCTGGAATGTGGCGCGGAAGGTATTTAACCGAGCAGCCGAGGTGAGAGATGAGGAGAAGACGGAAGTTAGCGCCAGAGCGCGTAGGGATTCCGCCGTGTAGTCGGCGAAGGTTTTGTCCGTAGGGACAAGGCAGGAGAAGTGAGGTTTCCTGGAAGAGAAACTTCGAAGGAGAAGACGGAAGTTAGCGCCAGAGCGCGTAGGGATTCCGCCAAGTAGTCGGCGAAAGTTTTGTCCGTAGCGACAAAGCAGGAGATGACGAGGATTTCCACCTGAGGGGTGAAGGCTCGAGCTACAGGCAAGAGCGTGTGTTTACCGCTATCGAGCGAAGAGGCGTGGCAACAGCAGCGTTGTGAAGCCGACGTGTTTCCGGCGAAGAAGTTTGAAGCTTGGAGAGTGGCCAATTGAAGACGTGAGGTTTCCTGGAAGAGAAACTTCGAGGGCTGCGGAACGACAACAACGCGGGACTTTGAGTGAGTGATTCTCGGAAGAGTATCATTCAGACTTTTGTTCCAAGAACTTTGGACTGAATAGGTTTTCTATCTCTTTAGTCTTTAAGTGTCTTGGTTGTTCAATGCATGCGACTGCATTGTAGTGCGTATTGTTGTCTGTGCCGTTGTTTCGAGTGTGGTTGATTGTACTGTGTAGTACGTTGCTTGGTGTGTGACATATTGTATTCAACTATTGTGGAGTGTGCATACTTGTGTCAGTTCGATCTGCCATTATTGAGAATATACTTTTGTTTGTTTGTCAACTCTCGGCTCTGATTTGTTCTTTGGGCCACAGCCAGCGTCCGCTGGCGCGCCAAAAACGGACCACTTCTAAATTGTCCACGCTTTCGTGGTGCGGTTCGGCGGGCCGATACTTCGGCCCTTGGAATTAGCCCGGCGATCGCCTCCCTAATTAACGGGACTGTGTGACAATTAATCTGGCGTCTGCGACAGGACCTTTTGGTGCACAGTGTGTCCAAAGTAGTGAGAAAGAGCCTCGAGTTGTTGATAGTGCTATCGGAACGATTTTATTTGTTGCTCGGTTTTCTCGTTAACGAGTGCAGGAGAGTGTTCCGATAGACTGATTAGGCAGATACTTTTTGCACGCGGGAAGGTTTTATTTGCTAGTTGCGAGACACAATGGATCTCGAAAAGCTAGTCGCTCTTGGTGAGAAGATGGGTCTTTCTGGTGCCGAACTACGGAAGTGGGTTACCCAGAAGGAGAAAGAGGCGGTGGAGAGAGAGAGGTTGGCAGCTGAGAGAGCCAAGGAAGAAAAAGCAGCTGAGTTGGAACGAGAGAGGTTGGCAGCTGAAATGGCGAAAGAAGAAAGAGAGGCAAAGGAGCGACAGTTGAGAGAAGAAAGAGAGCAGCAATTGAAGTTGGAGCTGGAGAGAGAAAAGTTGGCAGCTGAAAGGGCGAGAGAAGAAAGAGAAGCGGAGATGGCTGAAAGGGAACGGCAGCGGCAGCACGAAATATAACTCGAGCGGCTCCGTTTGCAACAGCGAAGTGAAACTCCCGTCCAAGCTAGAGTTGAAAGCAGCGAACGGTAAGATCATGGCTTCCGCTTGAACCCAAGCAAGCTGCTCGTAGCGTTTGATGAAAGGAAGGACGACCTTGACGCGTACCTTCACTGATTTGAGACGATTGCGAGGAGCCAAAATTGGCCGGAACATCAATGGGCCAGTGCTTTGAGTACTTGCTTGAGTGGTGAAGTGCTCAGTGTGTACGGTAGGCTGATGCCGACCGATGCAGCCAACTACGTAAAGGTGAAATCTGCTTTGCGGAAGCGATTTAGATTTACTGTGGAAGGATTCCGGGACAGATTTCGGACAGGAAAGCCAGCTGATGGTGAGACGGCTGCGCAGTACGCCGCCCGACTTCGCCATTATTTCGACAGATGGATTGAACTTTCAGGGACAGCGCAGGAGTACGATGAGCTTAGAGAGCTCCTAATTAGAGAACAATTTCTTACTAGTTGCCACCCAAGCCTGTCGCTGTACTTGAAAGAGAGGAAGGCTGACTCACTTGAAGGCATGCTCGAATTGGCTGATCAATTCTTGGAAGCGCAAGGTGGAACTAATTTGGCGAAGGTCAAGAAGGATTGTCCCGAAGATTCGAAGAAATCGGCTCCCGAAGAAAAGAAGCATGCACCGGAGAGCATTCCGGGATGTTTTCTGTGCAACCGAGTGGGTCATCGCGCGAAAAACTGTCGAACGATCTTTACGAGCCCTACGGTAATAAAATGTTTTCAGTGTGGTCAGACTGGGCACAAAGCAGACGCATGTCGAAACGGAGCGAGTCAAACTCACCAGGTGTCCTGTGTGCTAGCAGCACCGAAATCCGATGATAATGCCGTCACCGACGGATTCGTAGAGTTGAAAAATGGGGAGAAAATGCCTATTGTGGGTGCTGTATTGAAAAAACAGCCAACCCGTTTTCGAAGGGAATGCAAACGCTGCCTGGAAAAGTTGCGGACAAAAAGATTACGGTATTAAGAGATACCGGCAGCTCCACTGTTATCGTGCAGAGAAATTTGGTACGGGAAAGGGAGTTAACAGGCAAAACGAAACCGGTTTGCCTAATTGACCGTACGGTTTGGATGCTTCCCGAAACAGAGATTGAGGTGGAAACCCCGTACTTCAGCGGGAAGGTTACCGCTCTATGTATGACGACCCCCCTTTACGACCTTGTCATCGGAAACATCGACGGGGCGCGAGGAGTGAATGATCCGGAATGTTTGGGAGAAGACCCTAAGATAGAGCCCTCGCCAACCCAGCGACCGCGAGATACAGTGGAGGAGCATCCCGTGACGGATCTCACTAGAGCCCAAGGTGAAGCCGCGGCGCAAGAGATGGCGAATGAGAAGATGATCGAGTTGAACGAGTTCACGTGCTGGGTAGCTGGACGTACGTCGGCACGACCCGAACCGACCGACAGTGTAAAAGGGACGGAGTCGGCCAGCCAGGCCCAATGCCATGACATGAACAAGCTGGTAAATAAACCGACAGGACCCGTTGAACGTTATGACCCGTTAATGGTGTCGGAAGTGACGACGATGGCTGAGACGCCGCCTCAGATATCGTCGTTGGAAATAGCTCGCCGAAAAAGAACGTGGAAACACAAGAATAGATCGAGCGAGCCCCGCAAGAAAGGGCGCAAGCGCCGCTCAAAGTACACAGGATAAATGCTGAGGTCGAATCAGAATGTGTTTGGCAGTGCTGAGTGCCATATGTTGTGTTAATGTTGTGTTATCCTGTGTCACAAGTGTCGAAGTGTCTGTGATGTGATGTATAGTGTTGTATAATTGTTGTAAAGACAGAACTTTGTACGTTTGTATTGTTTGGAATGTGTGATGAAGCGTTGTACTCATGTACCTGCGGTGATATTTCATGTGTGTGAGATTGAATTTTAATGTCCAATTGTATTGAGTGATATATTGTGAATGTGACGTGTCATGAGCGACGGACTATGTTACAGTCTTTGAGAGTGTGTGGTGACTGTTCGCGCTCGTTTGTGTGGTTTTGAATATTATGAGATAATATTCTTAAAGTGGGGGCAGTGTCACAGAACGAGCGCTCAAAAAGGGCGCGCCGCCAAATTCTTGCGATAACGCGCAGGAGTGACGCCGCGAGGTCAACGGAAAAAAAGGAAAACAAACATCGAAAGGCTCCCCGGGCGCGCGACGCTCTCCCCTCGGAAGCGTGGCTTCGCCGATGAACCTCCTCACACCACAGCGGCGGCCGGGCAAGCACTGGAAAGTTCTAGAAGGAAAGGGGCGTGTCCTGCCGGGTTGAGTCATCGGTCGGGGACGGCCCTCATACAGTCTCGCGCCTCTCCCCAGCCTTCGCTGCGTATCGCGCCGACGAAATGACGAGAACTTTCTGGAATGTGGCGCGGAAGGTATTTAACCGAGCAGCCGAGGTGAGAGATGAGGAGAAGACGGAAGTTAGCGCCAGAGCGCGTAGGGATTCCGCCGTGTAGTCGGCGAAGAATTTGTCCGTAGGGAGAAGGCAGGAGAAGTGAGGTTTCTTGGAAGAGAAACTTCGACGGAGAAGACGGAAGTTAGCGCCAGAGCGCGTAGGGATTCCGCCGTGTAGTCGGGGAAGGTTTTGTCCGTAGCGAGAAAGCAGGAGATGACGAGGATTTCCACCTGAGAGGTAAAGGCTCGAGCTACAGGCAAGAGTGTGTGTTTACCGCTATCGAGCGAAGACGCGTGGCAACAGCTGCGTGTGTGAAGCCGACGTGTTTCCGGCGAAGAAGTTTGAAGCTTGGAGAGTGGACAATTGAAGACGTGAGGTTTCCTGGAAGAGAAACTTCGAGGGCTGCGGAACGACAACAACGCGGGACTTTGAGTGAGTGATTCTCGGAAGAGTATCATTCAGACTTTTGTTCCAAGAACTTTGGACTGAATAGGTTTCCTATCTCTTTAGTCTTTAAGTGTCTTGGTTGTTCAATGCATGCGACTGCATTGTAGTGCGTATTGTTGTCTGTGCCGTTGTTTCGAGTGTGGTTGATTGTACTGTGTAGTACGTTGTTTGGTGTGTGACATATTGTATTCAACTATTGTGGAGTGTGCATACTTGTGTCAGTTCGATCTGCCATTATTGAGAATATACTTTTGTTTGTTTGTCAACTCTCGGCTCTGACTTGTTCTTTGGGCCACAGCCGGCGTCCGCTGGCGCGCCAAAAAAGGACCACTTTTAAATTGTCCACGCTTTCGTGGTGCGGTTCGGGGGGCCGATACTTCGGCCCTTGAAATTAGCCCGGCGATCGCCTCCCTAATTAACAGGCCTGTGTGACAACCTGGGAAGACTGACATTGTTCACTGTGAGTTGAAGCTTACATCAGAGGCTCCCATACAGGTACGACAGTACCCGCTACCTTTTACTGTCAAAGGTGCCGTCGAGGAGGAAGTGAAGGACATGCTGCAGTTAGGTGTCATTGAAAGGTCAACGTCAGTCTATCACTCGCCCATAGTGGTCGTCAAGAAGAAAGATGGCACCATGCGTTTGTGTATTGACTTCCGACAACCGAACAAGGTCATACTTCCGGATTGTGAGCCGATCCCTCGCACAGATACGATGTTCGCTAAGCTTGCGGGATGCAACTACTTCTCGCGCTTTGATTTTATTAAAGGATACTGGCAGGTACCTATGGCCAGTCAGTCGAGAGAGCTCACGGCTTTCTCATGTGAATCTGGCTCGTACCACTTCAACTTTATGCCCTTCGGCATCAAGACTGCGCCGGCAGTATTTAATCGGTTAATGCGAGTCGTCACCGAGGGAATTCCCAATGTGCTATATTACTTTGACGATGTGCTCGTCGCTACTGAAACTTGGGAAGAACACTTGGTAACCCTAAAGAGATTGTTTGAGCGCGTCAGAGCGGCTCGTCTAACTATAAAACCAGCGAAATGTGCGGTCGGCTGTCCGACTACCACTTTTTTGGGCCACACTGTTGGGCAAGGTATGCTGCAGACGAGTAAGAGCATTACTGATAAGATACAAGCAGCTGTGCCGCCAAGCACCAAGAAGGAATTGAAAGCCTTTCTCGGCCTATCAGGTTATTACCGCGACTTTTTGCCCAATTTCGCTGAGTTGACATTTCCGCTCACAGAACTTACAAAAAAAGGCCACCCCAATAAGTTATTATGGGGTGAAGAACCTGAGAGAGCGTTTCGACAAGTGCAGAATCTATTGTCCACGCAGCCTGTGCTGAAGTCACCCGACTTGTATAAGCCCTTTGTTCTGCGCACGGATGCGTCTTCGCGGAGCTTAGGAGCAGTATTGCTCCAGGAACACCAAGGCCGTCTGCACCCAGTTTCCTACGCGAGCCATAAATTACTACCCCGCGAAGCAGCCTACTCCACAATTGAAAGAGAAGGCCTTGCCGTAGTCTGGGCTGTTCGCAAATACCACATTTTTCTCTATGGCAAGCCGTTCACGTTGCAATGTGACCACCAGCCATTGACTTATATTCAGTCAGCTAGGCACCTAAATAATCGACTCCTGCGGTGGAGTCTTCTTATTCTGTAATATGACTTTCACGTGGAACACTTTCGTGGTGTGAACAACGTTGGGGCCGACTATATGAGTCGTGCGGCTTTTACCGAGCAGTGACTTATTGCCGTTGTACACAATTTTT
The DNA here is from genome assembly GCF_043290135.1 of Rhipicephalus microplus. Lineage (NCBI taxonomy): Eukaryota > Metazoa > Arthropoda > Arachnida > Ixodida > Ixodidae > Rhipicephalus > Rhipicephalus microplus. The sequence goes on from NC_134703.1 coordinate 170,658,742, forward strand.
TTATCATGTTGTCATCATAGTGCAATTGGTTTTTTTTACATCTAAACTGTGACATTTAAAGTGTGCGGAACCATTGTTATATTCGGGAACTGTGTGTTACGTGTGTACAACGTACTGGAAGTTGGGGGGAGTGTGGTAAGAGTGCTTCTCACAACCAAAATCGAAACTCGAAGTGAAACCGACAGCGGAAAATAACCGACGAAGACGAAAGTGTGCACGGGGTCAGACGAACGTGAGCGCGTGAGCTTCGGAACAGCGACGGGCAGAGGAAGAACGCGGCCAGCTAGCAAGAGCGCTAGGCGTTGGGCCTCAGGGGACCGAACCAACGAGCGGGTGTCACGAACCCAACCGGGACGAGCGTGGCATGTTCCTGAGGCAAGTGGCGGTTCCGGGCCGAGCCTGACATGCTGTTCCTGTGGCGGACGAGCATGCGGGCCAGGGAAAGCGGCTGATCCTGTCCAGACTCGGGTCCGGCACAACCAGTCACCGAGATCGTGGCCACGGTGCCACGTCGGAGCCGGTCCGGCACAACCGCCAATTGAAGGTGCGACCTCGGTGTTGCGTCGGCCGCAGCGTGGGGCCGCCTGGTCCAGCACGAGCAGCTGATGCTCTGCTCGTGAGCTCCCGTGCACTTGGCAACCTTCCCGTGGCGAGGTTGCGTCGTCGACGCCATCGTCTTCAGCGGGAGCATGAGTGGCACCCGACGGAATTAGACTTCCGAGTAGTGAGGACGCGTGGGTTACTCGCGGGCGCGTAGACATAAGGACTGTATGACTGAATTATGGAGCCAGTGTGTTGTACAGATAGCCACAGTGTTGTGATCGTTTTGTGTGTGAAGTCAATGAATGTTTCTCTTGTCCTTGTCTTGGGTTTCTGCGTCTGAGGGCCCAAGAACCACCACAATCGTTCTTCTAAGCAGAAAGCTTCAGAGCCCACCTGACCACTCGAGGCGAAGCTTGCACGGGAACGGGCTTGTTGCCACCCAGTAGTCAAAGACGTCGCCTGTGGTCAGTGTGTGCTGCGAATGAGATGCCCCACAAATACTGGTGGAACCGATCTACGCCAAACACTAAAGCCAGTGCCTCCTTGTCGAGCGGACTGTCGTTTTGTTCTGCTTTTGCCAAGCTCCTCGAGGCAAAAGCTATGGGATGTTCCCCACCATCAGCATTTTCGTGCGCCAGAACTGCACCTATACCATAAGGCGATGCGCCACAGCTGAGGCAAACAGGCCTGGCAGGGTCGAAATGCACAAGAACTGGAGCTGATGTCACTAAGTGCTTGCAGGCATTGAATGCATCTTGTTCATGTCCCCACTCCCACTTCTTCCTTTCAGAAAGAAGCGAGTGCGGTGGACGAGGGAGTGACGAAAGATTGGGTAAGAAGCGCTTGTAGAACTTTACAAGTCCCAACAAACTCTGAAGTTCCCTGACATCCTGAGGCACAGGAGCATGCAGAATGGCTGCTACCTTGTCAACATTCGGGGAAATGCCTTCCTTGCTGCTGATGTGCCCGAGATACTCAACTTGTGGCCCGAAGAAATGGCATTTTTCAAGTTTCAGCTTGAGGCCGGATTTTTGAAGCTTTCTAAGCACAGCACAAAAGTTGCGAAGGTGCTCAGCATCATTTGCGCCAGTCACAAGAATGTCGTCAAAATAGACTGCTACATGGGGCAGTCCACTGAACAAGTTCTCCATCTCGCGCTGAAATATGGCATGAGCAGATGAGACGCCAAAAGGCAACCGGGTGTACTGAAATAACCCCATATGCGTCGAAATAGTGACGTACTCCCTAGAGGCCTCGTCAAGGACAACCAACTTGCTGGTATGCATTTCGCAAATCCAATTTTGTGAATTTCTCACCTCTAGCAAGCACAGTCCACAGATCCTCGATCATTCGAATGGGGTACTGCTTCACTGTTGCCACTGGGTTTATGGTGACACCAGTCTCCACAGATTCTGAAGTGTTCATACCTTTTCGTCCCAGGAACAATACGTGCAGCCCATTTTGCTGTGCTGACAGGAACAAGAATAGAATCTCGTGTTAGTCTTTGGATTTCTCGAGTTACTCCATCTGTCAAGGCGTACGGCAGCGGACGTGGCTTGAAGAACCGAGGCGGAGCATCTGAAGGAACATGTAGATAGGCTTTAGCACCCTTGAATGTACACAGGCCTTCTTCAAACACTTCGGCGTAGTCTTGGACTGGGTTTTTGACGTTGAAAGTGCGTGGATGGTCACTTCAACGTCTGAGACACCGACGCCCAGCTCACGCATCAAGTTGCGTCCAAGAAGAGTGGGCGATCCGTCTCCGGTCAGAAAAATGGTAGGTCAGCTTCTCTGCCATGAAACTTCACACTGACTTCAGCTTTGCCCTGAACGTTTTTAGCTTAGTAATTGCAGATTGTCTTCACAGGCTTGCATTTTGATGCGAAATGTCCATCCCAACAGCGGCCGCAGGTGACGCCCCGAGCTCCTGACGAGACACGGTGAGTCAAGAAAGTTGTGTTCGCTTGCGCTATCTCACCTGCGTCCTTTTTTGCTGCTTTCATTGCCAGGGTGGTCTGCACGGCATCGTCGAAGGTGAAGTCCAGAAGTCTTGTCTGGACATCCACGTTGTTTAGGCCACACATGACGTTGTTGCGCAGCATGTTTTCGAGTTCAGCCCCAAAGTTGCAGTGCTCGGACAGGCTTTTTAGTGTTGCGATGAAATTGCTGACGGATTCCCCTTCCACACGAACGCGCGAGTTGAAACGAAAACGCTGCACGATGGCAAAGAGCTTTGGACAGTAATGGCTTACAATAACTTGAAGAATCTCGTCCAGCGTCTTGTCACGGCGCTTGGCGGGCTTGACCAAATTGCGGAGAAAAGCATAAGTTTTCTGCCCACAGCAGCTGATGAACACGGCAGTACGCTTGTATGGGGCGACATCATTCGCGAGGAAAAATGCTTGGAGCTGGTTCACGCAACAGGGCCAGTCGTCTCCTCCCCCTTCGAACGGCTCAAGGTTGTCGAAACTTGGCATGCTGAACAGATGGCAGAGCGGTGCGGGAACGAAGACTTACATGACCTTCCTTTCATCCCCGTCGCCAATTGGTACATTTTTAATTAATTGATGGCCAGGTGGTAGTGACTACTGTGAACAATAGGCCATCAGGCCCGCGAAGAACAAGAGAACATGTTGAGTCCTCTGCCCAAAGCGAACTGTCGTTTATTGTGCCAGGCTTGCACAACTCAACACAGCTATCAGCGCCGCGTGGGGGCGCTGCATTTGAGCCAACGTTATAACAAGAACTTTCCGCCTCAAAGGACCGATTTTGCCTCTACTAGAGGTGGTAGCTCACATATCGGGAAAAAGTGTCCGAATTTGTTTAGCAAATGATATAAATGCTTGAAAACGGGACACTTTGCAAAATTGTGCAGAACTAAAATCAGCTCTGTGACAAATGTAGATGCTACCTTGATGTAACTCTGTCGTTTAGAGTGGAAATGACACCTGAAGTGGGGCGTACAATGTAAGCGAACTGATTGACGGCAAACAGGTCGAGATGCAGGTTGGCACAGGAGCTGCAGTCTCAATAAAAAGCGAAAGTAAGTTTCATAAACTGTTTGCGCACAACCACTGTAGAAAGACCAACGAAAAGTTAACAACCTACAATAAAAGTTCCATTCCAGTAACGGGATGAGTCGAAGTCCGGGTAACCTATGAAAGGAAGGACCGTATTTTGCCGTTGATCATTGCGCAAAACGTGAAGGGGTGTGTGCCAAATTTGATTGGCCCAAATTGGTTGTCTCAAGTGAACTGGCGATGTGTATTGTCAGCAAATAAAGTGACAGCTTAATTTTTTCTGACATTTTTTTGAAGTAAAAGTACGGTGAGGTGTTTGAGAATGGCTTCGGCGTTATAAAAGGTTTCAAAGGAAGTTTGGTGCTAAAGGACACCGCCAGGCCAATTTTTTGCAAAGCAAGGCCAGTGCCTTACGCACTTCATGACAGCGTGCACGGTAACGGAGCTCAGAAACTTAGAACAGGCTGACATTATCTACAGAGTCCTACACAGTGACTGGGCGACACCCCTCGCATGGGTGTTGAAATGCGTCAAAAATGTGAGACTTTGCGGTGAATATCGTGTGACTGTAAACCGTCATCTTAAGATCGATCACTATCCGCTTCCCTTGCCTGAATATATTTTTGCATTGGTAGCAGGAGGTAGTTTTCACTGTTTTAGATTTGTCAAAAGCATATCTTAAACTAGAGCTTCATAAAATGTCGCGAGAAGTTCTTACATTGCACACGCACTTCAGCTTGTTTCAATTCAGACGTCTGCCGTATGGTGTGGCAAGCACCCCGTTGTTTGAGCCGGTCATAAACCAAATGCTAAATAGAATTCTAGGCACCCTGTGCTATTTGTACAACGTCATTATTGCAGAAAAAACTCGAAAAGGATGTGCAGAAAACACTGAGCGTGTTCTAGAGCAGCTTAAGAATCACGGCATTCGCGCAAATTGCGAAAAATTCAATTTTTTCAGAGCAGCGTTAAGTATCTCGGGCATGACATTAGCAGTGCTGGACTGAAGCCAACAAAGGAAAAAGTTGAGGCCGTATCAAAAGCGCCCGAACCTCAAAACGTAGGTGAGCTACGCGCTTTCTCGGGTCTTTTGAACATTTACGCCAAGTTCTTGCCGTGTCTGGCTTAAACACTAGAGCCAATGCACAAACTGCTGAGGAAAGAAAATAAATGTAAGTAGTCCCAGGAATGCAAAGAAAGTTTTCAATGTTGCAAAAAAAAACTTCCTTGTAGTGACGCTGTTCTGAAGCAGTACGACGCAGCAAAACCGCTGAAGCTAACATGTGACGTGTCAGCGCATGGCGTAGCTGCAGTTATCTCTCATGTGGTAAATGGGGAAGGCATACCGGTGGCGTACGCTTCTCGAATCCTAAATGCAGCTGAAAGAAACTACGCCCACATTGAAGAAGAAGTGCTTGCAATAGTGTTCGGCATTCAGAAGTTTCATGAATACTTGTATGGCAGACAGTTTACTAACGTGACGAACCATCAGCCACTCACCGACACTTTTGACTCAAAGAAACATGCAAGTTCTGTTGCAGCATCAAGGATCCACCGCTGGTCTGATCTGCTTGCCAGTAATCAGTATACAATTGAGTACCAAAAGGGTGGCTTGACTGGAAATGCAGACGGGCTGTCTGGGTTACCGTTGCCGCGGGTGCGTACTGAGGATGCCGTAAACTATCTTTTGCCCGTTTCAGAGTTACCACTGACGGCTAAAGAAGTAGCGAAAGAAACAGATAAAAACAGCTAGCTGAGAATGGTGCGTGAAATGACATGGCACCGGTGGCCGAAACCAGTCGACTAAGCTCTAGAGTCATATTTTATCAGAAGGTACGAACTTTCATTAGATATGGACAGCCCTCTTTGGAATAACTGGGTAGTGATCCCCAGTTCATAGCGAAAGAGCGTCTTCGACCTGTTGCGTGAAGAGCATCCTGGAATTTTGAAGATGAAGATGCTTGCTCGCGAAATAGTGTGGTGGCCTAACGTTGACAAAGAACTTGAAGATTGTGTGGAAAATACAAAATTTGTGATAGTGTCCGAGTTTCGGTTCCAGCCGCACCAATGCAGCAATGGATGTGGTGTTACAGAAACTGGGAGCGTGTACACATGGACTTCGCGGAAAGAGATTGAAAATATTTTCTCCTCATGGTTGACTCGCACTATAAGTGAGAGGAAGTTAAACTAATTCCCAAAACAACTGTGCTGAAAACAGTTGAAGTCGTTCAATCTGTGTTCGCGTCTTATGGTCTACCGGTTGAAGTGGTCCCGGACAATGTTCTCCAGTTAGCATGCTCCATCTTTCACAAATTTTGTCGCAAAAATATATGTAAAGCACACTTTCACTCCACCTTACCACCCTCAGCCCAATGGTACAGCCAAGCGGGCTTTACACAGTGAAAAAGGCTCTTTTGAAATCACTACTTGTTGATCAAAAGACCGACTGCAGCAGAAGCTTGCAGCACAAAGTAGATAATTTTCTTTGTTCTTACAGATCTGCACCTTATTCGTTCATTATTAGCACACCCAGCGAACTGTTTCTTGGTAGAAAGTGGCGAACGCGTCTATCTTTGTTCAAACCAGATAATAATCGAGCAATGAAAAATAAAATGAAAAGGGCCGAGAGCAGTGCAAACAAACGTTACGGTGTGACTAGACTTTTTGCTGTGGGGGATCTAGTCATGGTGAGACCTGTCAGAGGAAAAAAACTATTAAATGGTTTCCTGGCAAAGTAATCAAAGTTGCGTCTAATGTTCACATTTCTGGTTCGTGGGCAACCTCGCAAAAGGTTCATACATGCAGATTACTTGAGAATAGCAAACAGAGTGCCAGAGAGTACCAATGATCACGATGCGCAACCTGATTGGGCATCTTTCCCTGACAGCAACAAAAACACAAGTGTGGGAAATGCTTGTTCCCTGTACTGCCACCCCAGTGTTGCCGCGACACAGCACTTGTACTGGAAGGCTGCCGGACCAGTTTATGTGGGAATGAATTTATGTAATGGCAATGAGTGATTGCTCACAGGGTGCTTGCACTCAAACAGTACTTTTAAAAAAATGTTTACGTAATATTACTTTTCGCCTAAGAGGGAAGGGATGTTACATATTGTGATGGGTAACTTATTTAATAAATTAAATACGATGCACTGTGCTCGGCGAACAAGATGGCGACAGTTCATCAACAACCAGCCACCAACGTCGTCTTTCTCTTTCTTCCAGACAGGCTGTGCCGGCTGTTGCGTAGCATAACCCCCCGGCGGTAGAAGCACCGTCTCGGTGCTTGAGCAACTCGGATGCGGTAGAAGGAGGGTGATAGGGCTTGAGTCGAGCTATGTGCACGATGTCACTTGAAGGTGACGATGATGACGTTGAATCAGCTGGAGCGATCTCATACGTAACGTCAGTCACCTGGCGAACGACGCGGTATGGTCCAGTGTAGCGTGACAGCAGTTTTTCAGAAAGCCCTACACGCCGAGTGGGGGACAAGAGGAGGACAAGGGAACCCGGTGAAAAGTGCACGTCTCGATGATGGGAATCGTAGAGCTGTCTTTGGTGCTCCTGTGAAGCCTGCAGGCAGCTGCGGGCGAGTTGGCGTGCGTGGTCGGCTCGCGCGATGGCTTCGCCGGCATACTCCGTGACCGAGGGCAGCAAGGTGTCAAATGGTAGGGCGGGTTCTCGGCCGTATAGAAGATAGAATGGTGAATAGCCGGCAGTGTCGTGACGTGACGATTTATATGCAAACGTCACAAATGGCAAATGAACGTCCCAGTCCAGGTGGTCGGCCGCTACATATTTAGAAAGCATGTCGGTTATGGTGCGGTTGAGGCGCTCCGTAAGACCGTTCGTTTGCGGAATGTACGAAGTGGCAAACTTGTGCTTGGCAGAGCAAGAGCGCAGGATTTCATCAACGACAGCTGATAGGAAGGTGCGGCCCCGGTCAGTGAGAAGTTGGCGTGGAGCTCCGTGTACTAAAATAATATCATATACCAGAAAGTCCGCCACATCGGTTGCGCAACTAGTCGGAAGTGCTCGTGTGATAGCGTACCGTGTCGCATAGTCAGTGGCGACAGCGATCCATTTGTTGCCTGAGCTGGAGATCGGGAATGGGCCAAACAGGTCGAGTCCAACTCGAAAAAAAGGTTCAAAGGGAATGTCGATCGGCTGAAGGAATCCAGCTGGTAGGGAAGATGGCTTTTTGCGGCGCTGGCAGGGTTCACAAGCGGCGACGTAGCGTCGAACAGAGCGGGCAAGACCAGGCCAAAAGAAACAACGACGTACACGGTCGTATGTGCGAGAGACGCCCAAGTGGCCCGCCAAAGGAGCGTCATGAAGTTGGTTCAGAACAGTCGCACGAAGATGTGCTGGTATGACGGGGAGCAAGTCATGGCCACAGGGATCGAGGTTACGGCGATACAGGATGCCGTCTTTTACCAGGAACATTTGTAGAGATGCGTCGCGAGGCCTTGACTCAAGCTTGCCAATGATGGTTTGCAGGGAAGCATCCAGGCGTTGTTCGTGGCCAAGGTTGAGTAGCTGCGTCACAGACAGAAGGTCTGGAAAGGTGTCAGTATGGGCAGCCTCTTCCACAGGGTAGCGTGATAAGCAATCAGCATCTTCGTGTGACCGCCTTGTTTTGTACGTTACGGTGAACGTGTATTCTTGTAATCGCAGGGACCAACGAGCGAGGCGTCCTGTGGGATCCTTGAGTGAGGCCAGCCAGCAGAGCGCGTGATGGTCGGTGACTACCCGGAATGAACGCCCGTATAAGTATGGGCGAAACTTGGCGACTGCCCACACGAGAGCGAGACACTCACGTTCCGTGGTTCAATAGTTGCGCTCGGCTGTAGATAGCAGGCGGCTTGAATATGCTATAACACGGTCATGTCCACGTTGATGTTGCATTAGCATTGCCCCGATGCCATGCCCACTAGCGTCAGTGCGAACCTCGGTTGGAGCTGATGGATCGAAACGGGCTAAAATCGGCGGTGTTGTAAGGAGCGTCGTGAGCTGGGAAAAAGATGAGGCTTCATCAGCACCCCATAAAAACGAGGTGTCCTTCTTCAAGATGTTTGTGAGTGGGCGTGCAATGATGGCGAAGTCCTTAACAAACCGTCGAAAGTAGGAGCACAAGCCCACTGTGATGTAGTACCTTAAAAATGCGAGCGTAGCAGACGACAGCGCCACATCACCTGGAAGATGAGAAAAATGAAGAGGCATTGCAGCGCGCCCATTAAAAAAAGAAGACGGGACGCTCGCGGAGAACGAAGCCGTTCGGACGCCGGCAAGACGACGCAAGGGAGCCTAGGGCGAACCCGCAACTATGCGCGAGGTTCAAAAAGGCCGGGTTCCAGTCCTCGAGCCATTGACGTCCTCGGGGCACGGCGGGTCGGCGTGGCCCAGCACGAGTTCTCGGTGAGTGGTCCTGTGGATATCTCCGGTACGGCGAGCGCCCTCGAAAGACCGGAGCTGCTGACCACGTCTACCGAGCCGACGTCGCTGACAGTGTGCGGCTACGCCTAGACCTGGTGATGCCCTCTACAGTGGTATGCTGACCTGGCACCCAAGCGACGACTGCATCCGAGCACGCAACGGGTCCCACTTCGAGGCACCGGCCTACGGCACAGACTGTGAGACTGGTTACTCTTTTCTTTTTTGTGTGAACCACGCGTGTGTACGACGTATAGTACTGTAGGTGCAATAGATTTTTTTTGGTTCGTCCAATATAACTCCCTTTTGTTTTCCTAACTGTCTGCATCTTCCTCGCGTCACACGCCTTGCGACGTGACGAACTTAACACACGACATATCTGGCGTCCGCGAGACAGGACTACTCTTGTTACATCTAAGGAGAGTATCACATCGCATATGCGTGTGTGACGGTCGATGATGGAGGCAGATAAGCTGACGGCGATCGGAAAGGAATTGGGGTTAAGTGGATCAGCACTAAAAGAATGGATGGACCAAGAACGCGCACGCGAAAAAGAGGCACGTGACGCTCGTCTGGCTGAACGAAATGCCGCGAAAGAAGCCGAGGCAGAGGCAGTCGCTAGATTACAAGCAGAGAAAGAAGTTCTTGAGCTCAAGTTAAGGTTGCATCAGTTAGGTGCGACAGCAGGTAGCACAACTACTGGGCAGCTTACCGAGGGTGCGCCCGTAGGCACCACGCAGAGCTACCGAAGTCCACATAAACTCATTCCAGCCTTTAACGAGGAACGCGATGAGCTGGACGCATATATACAGCGATTTGAGCGCGTCGCTACTAGTCAAGACTGGCCGCAAGACAAATGGGCCCTATCACTAAGCCTTTGCTTGACCGGAGAGGCCTTGAGTGTAGTTGGTAGGATGGCACCAGAACATGCCACGGACTACGTAACGTTGAAGAAAACGCTACTACAACGCTTTAGGTTCACAGAAGAAGGCTATCGGACAAAGTTTCGATCAGCCAAACCAGATAATTCTGAAACGGGCACGCAGTTTGCCGGGCGTCTATTAGGTTATTTTGACCATTGGCAAGAAATGGCCAAGACAGACCGGACCTACGATGCTCTGCGAGACAAAATTGTCTCGGAGCAGTTTCTCGCGCAATGCCATGAGAAACTCGCTGTGTTTCTTAAGGAAAGAAACTGTGAAAGCCTTGAAAAACTTGCGGAGGCTACAGACCACTACTTGGAGGCCCAGGGGCTGATTAACCTTGGCAAATGTAAAGGCGATATCCTGAGCAAGCCTCCAGGTCAAACTCCAACGTCTGAGCGGCAAGATGACAAAGAGAGACCGCAGTGTTTCCTTTGCAACAAAAAGGGTCACAGAGCAGCTGATTGCTGGACCAACACAATGGGCCCAGGTACAAAGCCACCCTTTTGTGGAAAAGGCCGCCGCACTGGGCATAAAACAGCTGACTGCTCCAAAAGGGCCAACAGCATTGAGAAGGCCTCATGCTCTTTTCAACAAAGAGATGGAGCCAAGATAATTAATTCAGAGTCGCAGGCTTCCCTTTGTGTTCCTTATAGTCCGGAGTGCGCAGAAACGCGTCCAGCCAAGCTGAAGGAAAAATCGATGCCCACGGGCGAAGGTGTACTCGAAGGATATCCCGCAACAGTACTGAGAGATACAGGATGCGATTCAATCATTGTCAAAAGGTCTCTTGTGGCGGATAGCAAGCTGACTGGAAAGATTTCCTCGATTTACCTCCTGGACGGACGGTTGATGAAGCTGCCTGAAGCACACGTGGAAATTTTTTCACCGTTCTTCACTGGCAAAACTCGAGCCCTTTGTATGGATACTCCTTTATATGATGTTGTCTTGGGAAATGTGGAAGGCGTTCGAGATGCTCACAATCCTGATAACGATTGGAAGAGCCGTCTTTACACCCAGAACACTGCAGAAGAGTACTCTGGCGCAAAAAAATTCGGTTCTGCACACGGACCCTTGTATGCGAAGACTTCAACATCGGCTGCAAGGAAAACACGTTGCAAGATAAAAGTTGCTGCAGTAAACCGAAAGGCAGGAAATCCACATCTACTTCCGGCTCCAGTTTTAAACCCCTTAGACATCAGCCCACAGGACTTTAAAACCAAACAGGAGGAAGACAGCAGCCTGCGGAAATGCTTCGAAGCCGTCAACAAAGAGGTCAAGACCAGGTTTGCTAAAATATTGTTCTTCACGAAGAATGGTATCCTCTATCGCAAGTACACCCTTCACTCTAAGAGGCAGGTGAATCAGCTTGTGGTACCAAGGTGCCTCCGACAATTTGTTATGAAAATGGCCCACGAAGGCATCCTTTCGGGCCATCAGGGAATTAAACGAACTACCGACCGGGTACTCGAAGAGTTTTACTGGCCAGGGGTTCAGTCAGACATCACACGATTTGTTAAATCGTGTGATATATGTCAAAGGACTATTCCCAAGAATTTGGTGGGTCGTGTACCTCTCGGCAACACTCCTATAATTGACACCCCTTTCAAGAGAGTAGCCATTGATATTGTGGGTCCATTATCACCGATGTCAGAGGGCGGAAACAAGTACGTACTGACAATGGTGGACATGGCAACGCGTTATCCCGATGCTGTAGCACTGCCGAGCATTGAGACGGAGAAAGTCGCTGAGGCACTTCTGGAGATGTTTTCTCGTGTAGGTGTCCCACGGGAGATAATCAGTGACAGAGGCACGTCATTCTCGTCACGCCTAATGAAGGAGCTAAGCCGACTTCTCTCCTTCAAACAATTGCCAACAACCCCATATCATCCCATGGCTAAAGGCCTTGTAGAGAGGTTCAACGGTACCCTGAAACAAATGATAAGAAGAATGTGTCAGGAGTGTCCGAAGAAATGGGACCGGTACCTGGCGCCCTTACTTTTCGCTTATCGCGAAGTTCCCCAGTCGAGCTTAGGCTTCTCCCCGTTCGACTTGCTCTACGGCCGTTACGTCAGAGGTCCCCTGGCAATATTGAAAGAAATATGGGCAGCTGATCATCTTGATGATGATGTGAAAACATCCTATCGGTACGTAGTTGAATTGCTGAATCGTCTTGAAGACACCTGCCGATTAGCCAAAGAGGAGCTTCAGAAAGCAAAAATGATACAGAAGAAGCATTGTGACCGAAAGACCAGACAACGTCAATTATCCCCTGGAGACAAGGTTCTACTTCTGCTTCCATCGGATACCAACAAATTGGTTCTGACGTGGAAGGGACCATTTTATGTCCTTGAGAAGAGAAATGATGTCGATTATTTAATAGATCTCGGTACCAGCAGCACAATATTCCATATCAACCTATTGAAAAAGTATGAGGCGCCACTGCCTGCACCACCGCATGAAGCATCAGCTGTTTGCCGGGCGAATGACACCGAAAGCGACGAGCTAACATGCGTTCCATTCCAACGAAAGGACTACTGCACCCAGTCTCATACGCAAGCCGTATACTGCAACCATGCGAAGCTGCTTACTCTACAGTGGAGCGAGCGGCCCTGCCTTTTACGTGGTCAGTCCGGAAACTTCATATCTTCTTATTCGGACGCACATTCATTCTACAGAGTGACCACAAACTGCTTGTGTACATCACGTCAGCCAAGCATGTGAACTGCTGCGTGTTACGGTGGAGCCTCATCTTTATAGAGTACGACATTTCAGTCAAGTATATCAAAGGCAGAGACAACATAAGCGCAGATTACATGAGCTGTTTGCCAACTCCGTGAGCAACGTCTGTAGGAAGAGTCGATGCTCAATGGTATTAATAGCTTATGATGTGAACCTTACAGCGCGGTACAAGTATCATGACGCTTTAGTTCTGTGACTTGTTTCTTTTTTTTCCTGGTGTGTACTTTTGTGACCAAATGTGCCGAGTGTGCGGGGCTCGGAACTGCTATAGTGTGCAGTGGTGCTTACGTGTGTGTTTCCGACTACGAAACAACGTGCCCCAGTGCCCTCAAGTTCTTCTACCGGAAGAACTTTCTTAAGTGGGGGGTGATGTGATGTAGTACCTTAAAAATGCGAGCGTAGCAGACGACAGCGCCACATCACCTGGAAGATGAGAAAAATGAAGAGGCATTGCAGCGCGCCCATTAAAAAAAGAAGAGGGGACGCTCGCGGAGAACGAAGCCGTTCGGACGCCGGCAAGACGACGCAAGGGAGCCTAGGGCGAACCCGCAACTATGCGCGAGGTTCGAAAGGCCGGGTTCCAGTCCTCGAGCCATTGACGTCCTCGGGGCACGGCGTGTCGGCGTGGCCTAGCACGAGTTCTCGGTGAGTGGTCCTGTGGATATCTCCGGTACGGCGAGCGCCTTCGAAAGACCGCAGCTGCTGACCACGTCTACCGAGCCGACGTCGCTGACAGTGTGCGGCTACGCCTAGACCTGGTGATGCCCTCTACAGTGGTATGCTGACCTGGCACCCAAGTGACGACTGCATCCGAGCACGCAACGGGTCCCACTTCGAGGCACCGGCCTACGGCACAGACTGTGAGACTGGTTACTCTTTTCTTTTTTGTGTGAACCACGCGTGTGTACGACGTATAGTACTGTAGGTGCAATAGTTTTTTTTGGTTCGTCCAATATAACTCCCTTTTGTTTTCCTAACTGTTTGCATCTTCCTCGCGTCACACGCCTTGCGACGTGACGAACTTAACACACGACACCCACAAAACTGCGAACGTCTTTTGTTGACTTCGGAACAGGAAAGTCCGTGACGGCGCGAATTTTCTCGGGATCCGGGCGGACCCCTACGGCATCGACGATGTGGCCAAGTACGGTTATTCGGTATTTAACGACGAGCAAAGTGGCATTTCGACGAGTTCAGTTGAAGTCCGGATCGACGAAAAACTTCAAGAATCGCCGATAAACGCTTGAGATGGGAGTCGAATGTGGGCGAGAAAACGATAACGTCGTCTAAATAACATAAGCAGGTTGACCATTTAAACTCTTGGAGCAACAAGTCCATCATTTTTTTTTCGAATGTGGCCGGCGCATTACAGAGACCAAAGGGCATAACTTTGAAGTGATAAAGCCCGTCAGGAGTGACGAATGCGGTCTTCTCACGGCCCATCTCATCCACAGTGATCTGCCAATAGCCAGATCAAAGGTCGATAGTGGAAAAATACGTAGCACCGTAAAGGCAGTCTAAAGCATCGTCGATTCTAGGCAACGAATAAACATCTTTCTTCGTAATTTTGTTGATATGCCTATATTCTACACAAAAGCGCCATGTTCCATCGTTCTTTCTGATCAGGACGACAGAAGAAGCCCAGGGGCTACAAGAGGGTTCGATTATGTCTTTTGCAAGCATCTTTTCGACTTCCTGTTGTATGACTGTGCGCTCGGACGCGGAAACACGGTATGGACGTCGGTGAATGGAACTCGCGTCACCAGTATTGATGCGATGAGTAACAACACTCGTTCGGCTTAAAGCCGTGCTGGCGAAGTCGAAAATGTCACTATAGGACTCCAGGACGTGACGAAGGGCTTCCGCTTGATCAGGAGTGAGGTCTGATGGTACCATGTGGTCACCGTCGACGCCTGATGAACGTGATAGAGTTGGTTCATTGTCTGAGGTGCAGCAATCATCCACTCTGAAGGGTTCAACCGTATGGTCTTGTAAAGCAGTAATTTCGGCCAGGGAGATACCTTGTGGAAGAATTTGGGCAGTAAGGGCAAAATTGACAATAGGAAGGCATGTGCGGTTTTCAACAATTGCCAAAATGGTGTGCGGAACAGCGGCGCCATGCGTAAGCATCACGGCATGAATTGGTGCCACCATGTAATCGCCGTCAGGTACAGGTGGTGTAGAGAAGAGGTCGATATGTGTTACACAGTTAGGCAGAAGGCGTGCGAAATCAATGCAGCAAAGGCGACTTTGGGGTGGGTTGGTCATATCAGAAAGTAGAGGCATTTCAAGGTCAAGACAGCCGGCAGAACAATCTATAAGGGTCGAGTGAGTGGTTAGAAAATCCATGCCTAGAATTACTTCATGAGGACAATTTTCTATAGCGGTGAAAAGAACAGCAGTGCTTCTATCGGCGATAGTCACACGGGCAGAGCACATGCCAATAATCGCGGCAGTTCCCCCGTCGGCGACTCGAACGGCTTGGTTCAAGGCGGGTTTGACAACTTTCTTTAGGCGGCGACGAAGAGCAGCACTCTTTATGGACACATGCGCGCCGGTATCGATCAATGCGTGCACAGGTACATTGTCTAAAGTAACGTTCAACAGATTCCGGGTGGTCGGTAATGTTACACGAGGATTTCTTGCAGAGGTCGTCGTCAATACAGCTCCACCTGCAGAAGCAGCACTGCCTAGTTTTCCGGTCAGGGCGCTGCGAATAGGTCGGAGTGGCAGGGCGGCGTTGTGGGGGCAAACGATATTGACGGCGAGCAGGGGATGGTGAGCGGGCGTAGCGAGGTCTCGTCAGAGGTGCAGCAGAATCAGAGGATGTGGTCGGCATAGGGGAACCAAAATCAAATGTTGAGGACGACTGGTGGTCAGAAGTGGCTTGGGTAGGAGGCCCATAGCATGCCGGCGGAGCCCAGTGATTGCGGCAGTGGCGAGCAATATGACCGACACGTCGGCAGTTGAAGCATATGGGCTTGTCATCCAGTGTACGCCATTCGGACAAATTGTGCTGTCGAGAGTAGTTGGAACCAAATCGAGGAGCGGATGGACGATGATAAAAAGGCTCGGCAAAGTAGACTGGTTGAATGGGGTGTAAGCCGACGTTCGATAATTCTTGACAAACGACGGCTTGTATCAGTGAGATAGTGGTCGGTGAAGGATCAGGCGTTGGAAATGAAGTAGCTACTGGTTGGGCTGCCTCGACCTCACGACGAATGATGCGGGTGAGGTTGTCACATCGGGGAACTGGGCGGACGGAGTCATCACAAGATGAAGGGGCAGATGTGTTCGGCAGGCGCGTGATGCCGTGGGTAACGCGGCGGGCTTTAGCCTGTTCTAGACGGCGGTATTCTGTCAGGATCGTGTCGATGGTCGTGACATTATTAAAAACCAGCAGGTTGAAGGCATCGTCAGCAATCCCTTTGAGGACATGGTTAACTTTTTCTTCTTCTGACATGCGCTGATCGACCTTGCTACAAATCGCCAAGACGTCAAGAATGTATGAGACGTACGATTCAGTACACGTCTGGGCGCGAGTGGCAAGAGTCTTCTTGGCAGCGAGCTGACGACCAGATGAATCGCCGAAAAGATCACGGATCTTCGATTTGAAAAGATCCCAGCTTGTGATTTCGGCTTCGTTGGTTTCTAACCATGTCCGCGGCGTGCCGTCGAGGTAGAACACAACATTGGCGAGCATGAGCGTGGGATCCCAGCGGTGGGTAGCACTGACTCGCTCGTACCGGTGCAGCCAGGAGTCAACGTTGATGGTGCCGTCAGCGGAGAAAGTTCCAGGATCCCGCAGGGGTGGCAGGGTGACGTAGGTTGTCGACTCGGATCGAGAGACCGGTGGGGATGAGGCACTGGCAGTTGAAGTAGCCGAAGAGTCCCCGGTGTTGCGACTGCTGCGCGTCTCCATCGAGGTACGGGAGTCGTCCACCTCCACCAATAATGTTACGGGTAACTTATTTAATAAATTAAATACGATGCACTGTGCTCGGCGAACAAGATGGCGACATTTCATCAACAACCAGCCACCTACGTCGTCTTTCTCTTTCTTCCAGACAGGCTGTGCCCGCTGTTGCGTATCAATATCAATAATGGCGCGTATGACGCCGTTCGGTGCAAGCTCCTCTCAGTGGTAGACAAAGACTACTCCTTCGAGAAGGCTTACTGTGCAGCGTTTACAGTGCAGGTCTTTTTTGCGTCGCTCACGCGATCTGACTAGAATCGCCGAGAATACTTCAGATGATTTCGATAGATAAATATGTGGACTGTGCCGACTAATAATATCGCAACGACAACGGTGACAAATGAAAGGAAGAACAAGTATACACTTGTGTCAATCGATTGCCTATATTTCTCAGCTTCTGCTTTATTTTTTCGCTCCTAAGCCTCGCACGTTGTCGGCTGCGACTCAGCATTGGCACTTTCGATTGCGCTGCTTTGACCCAATTCACTTTTCTGATCACCTCTGTATCCCAAGAAGGATTCCCCGTGTGCGCAAGCTCAGCGCCGTGCTGCGTGTCTATAGCTTGTTTTTGAATATGCGTCTGTGTTTTTGAATAATGCCAGTATTTATTTTTCTTGCACTAGAGAAACGCTGGCAGTGCCCTACACTTCTTCCATACCTTAGGAAAACAGATAGGCCTGTTTTCAACAACCGTGCTCCGCCTCCTCCTCCTAATCATGACGGAAAGCAAAACAACGTAAAGCTAAATAAGACTCAAGTTTACTGTCACCTAATACCTAGTGAGAAGTTAAAAGATATTGATAATTGATCGCGTATCGCCGATAGGAACACTAATGTAACAACTTCCCCCCATAAAAAAAGCCGGCGGCGCGCAACTACTTAAAAGTGTTATGGTAGGAGGCCATGTAGACGCACTAAAAAAGCTGTCTTTTTAATTTTTGGGTTCCTGTAAAAGCTTCCACAACTGCTCCAAATAATGCGTTTCGATTATTCTTTATCTACATTGGTTCGACGCATACCTCCACGAGCTTTATAGCGAAAGTTCTAATAAGACCATGGTGAGGGTCGTGTGCGGCTTTGGAGTCCGCCGCCGCCGGTGCCTGTAACTCTTATCACACCAACCCGGCCCCCCTGCGTGCCAGCCCAGTATTCTACTGGCGAGTAACGCCGGTACTTCAAAGTCTGTTTAAAACTTGCCTTAGACAGGCTTCATTTCTTGACAGTAATTGCATGACTACAAGTAATAAAACATTTTAGAACAGCAAAAAACAGCCAGATGTCACACAATGCGAATATTTAGACGTGTGGGGCTCCAACCCATTACAAAAGTTTTTTGGTGATCGCCCAATAACTGTGGCGCACACCGACTGCAGCCATGATTCTTCATCGCACTCAGCCACTGCCTAACACTTTGAACAATATTCCTCGGAAGTGTAGCGAATAGCACGCTTATTCAAAGAATGACAAAGGATAGAATGGTAATTATGGTGTACTAGATTAGTCTAGCACACAATGATAGTGAATACTGGGCTACTACACAAACTTTATGAATATGTATGGGTATTCGGTACCCAGCAAGTGTGCTTGTAACAGTTACCCAAAGAGTGTTTAGGAAAGGTGTGCAACGTGTGCCGCTTGCAAGCGTGCAGCGCATACAACGTTTCTCTGAAGATTGATAAAGTATAGCATAGTGAATACAGTCCTACTACACAAAATTCATGATTATTTATAGCGCAGTTGGTACCCAGCAAGTGTGCTTGTGACCGTTTCCCAAAGAGTGTTTTGAAAAGGCTCTGAAAGGTCACTCTTCCAGCTTTTGCTGTGACTGTGCTTCGCGTTCCGCGCAGGCCTTGCTGTTTATAGAATTTCAGTGACATCAGAATGAAGAAGTCGTAAACCACAATCGCTACCTTGCGCCGCAGACGCATGACAACGCATGTAGTCCGATGCCAAAATAGTGCACAGGAACATCGAAAATGAGACAGGCCAAATTTTAGCTTCATTAGCAACGAAAAACAGAAAACAAAATCCGGGCATCTCTGCGAACTGAATCATGAGAAGTGGGTGAGACTGGGTATCGTATGGGTGAGTAACCTTATGAAACCAGAACATTGCCCTAAGATGTGTAAATTATTAGACATAAAGTGACATAAAGAGTCCACGACAAAGGTATAGGTCCAAAGCTTCCTTGTGTGTACTTTGA
This sequence comes from Rhipicephalus microplus, assembly GCF_043290135.1. Taxonomy (NCBI): domain Eukaryota; kingdom Metazoa; phylum Arthropoda; class Arachnida; order Ixodida; family Ixodidae; genus Rhipicephalus; species Rhipicephalus microplus. The sequence continues at coordinate 170,677,581 of NC_134703.1, forward strand.
TGTCGCCGACTAGTATGTAAATAGTGTGCGCTTGTTGGCGTTTTATATCGTTCTGTCAGAATATGGTTCATATTTATTTACTGTTAAACCTTGTCTACTCACATGTTTGCATTCATAGGTGTCTAAATTACGGACGTTTTTACAGTCGTTTTTCAGACGTATGTACATGCAAGATTGCCCTCCCAATCGCTAGCGTGCTTCGCTTCACTGTGGAAACCTAATCTGTGTCACAAGTTACCCACATGGAAAGCAAAGGTGCAAGAGGTGCCCGCACTTTATTTCTATTCACATCTGCATCGAATTATACCTCACGGCCAACGCTGTCTTTTTGTTTAAAACCAATGACACCGCAGGCACCACCGGCACTGCAATTTCTGCGACACGAGCTTTTTAACGGAATCGCGTTAAAGTTTTTGGCGATGTGACAAGCGCGTCAAGCGCTGTGGTAGGTCCGCGGCTAAGGTCTGGCGCTGCCAAGCTCTAGGATGTGGTTTCAATTCCTGTCTATGGCGGACGCATTTTTTGTCAAGCCGAAATACGAATAAAACACTCGTGAACTCACAGTAGGGTGCCCGTTAGGAAACTACAAGTAGTCAATACTGCACTGTACCCAACGACATGCTTCCCAAATATGCCATGATCCTAGCCCGTGAAGCATCAGAATTTAACCTAGCTTACTACTGGAGTTGGTTTTATTCGCATCATAGTCCAACTCCTAAAGTAGAAGCACAGACGTTACGGACGCTAGTTTCCCCTAGTCGAATCACATTGCCCAATATATTACCTCTGGAGTTGCGGGTAAACCCCGGCTACATGGCGAATATAATGTCATTTACAGGGAATGGCATTCGCTTGTAATGTCATTTGTTTTCTGTATCACGAGAAAACCAATTCCATTGGACGAAAAGGACATCTTTAGTGGAATGAGTTCGCGACACGCATTCGCATTTGATTTTGACCGAATGAGTAGTCTCGACGCCAGAAATTTGAGAGAGATGACTGTTAACTTGTATATGTATGCGAAAATTTTATTATTTGTGCATATTTTATTCTTTACTAGATCAGCGTATTACTGGTTTGATGACTTAATAGCACGCGCAAAAGTGCCTAAAATTAAAAAAAAATAAACTACCCTCAACTACAGCGCCTAGATGCCGGCCTTGTTCCATTTTTGTTCTCTTGTCGTTGTTGCCTGTATCGCGGATCTTGATTGTCCGATTGCTCGTGTTGTGGTGGCTGAGGTGGTGGCTACACAAAATCGCGGCTGCCGTTTCATTTCTGCAATTGAAGTCAGTCATGCGCCCCGCTCCAGTTCACTTTACAACTGGACTCATACCCGGTCATTTCGTCGGCTATGTTGGTTTTCGAGAGTTTCGTGCAGCTGTGATAAGTTGTGTAAAACATCCGCGTTTGTATTCCATGAGCACCTTTTTACTCATAAAAGTTAATTTTGTGAATACACGCTTGTTTCGTGCGACCTTTATTAAATTTTATTTCTCCCGAAATTCACAGCTAAGGAGGGCTAATGTCATGGTAATCACTTTAAAAAGGCATTCGTTTTTGTCATGGGACAGCACACAGGTAAAATGACGTTAGATCTGCTTAATGTCATTTGTTGTAAATAACATTAGATTTGTCGTGTCACTTGGTATCAGTCTCCAAAAAGCAACAACCCTCTAGGGTGGCTGTGACTGCAACGCTGCGTTGAAGCGCACAAGATAACTTTTCGGAAGAGCTTCTACAGTGGCCTAATCTACACAGAGCCGCTATGCCACGACTCAGTAGCGGGCTCTGCGTGTATGTTAAGAAAAAAAAAGAAACAGATAACTGCTTTCTGCAGCCCTTCATTCAGCTTACGATAGTACACCTTAAATGTTTCATGTCTTATATTTACCTGGACAATTTTATCATTGGTTAGTGACGAGAAGACAATATCTCATCATAAATATTTGAGAGTAAGCTGTATCCAAGCGCAGCCATCGGGGCATCTTGCATTGAGTAATACTGCTATTGACTGGGCCGATGTTCTTTTTTGTCTGTGCAACTTCAGAGCAATCGTTTCACGACTACCTTTTTAAAGTAGTATTTCTGCTGTGTACTTGTGTAACAGAAATCCCAAACAATAATTTGGCAACTGCGAACAGTAATACATAATGGACGCTTAGTGGAGCAACCCAACAAAACCTGCCATAGGAAAAATATATTCTCGCTAACCTAATTTCCGTATATCCTTAATGTCGCATATGTCCACAAAAACAGCATTATCGCTTCTATAGTTTCACAGTACGAACTTTAGGACGTATCACTTCTTTCGTAGTCTCTTTTTCTCTCCGTAATAAATTGTGATTGATTTTGAAGCCACCTCCGGGCTACAACGACTGCTGAGAGGTGGTCGTACTTGTGGAAAGGGCAGGGGGCTGGTGCGTTGTAATCTCGCTAAATCTTTATTTAGCATATAACACAAAGCAACGTTTCGCTGTTCCTTACTATACAATCAGATGAATTAATACCACTGCTTTCGCCGTAAGAGACAATAGACAGTATTACTTACGATGGTTGCCCTGTAGTTATGAGGTTCTAGTGCTGACACGAAGGTCACGGCTTCTAATCCAGGCCCCCAGTGGTAGACGCGTTCTTCTGGAGGCAAAATGATTGAGACGCGTACATTGTGCTTAGGTTGAAATGCACATATAAAAACCTTAGATGGTCGAAATTCTCATTGACCTCCACTATGGCATGCCACATTGTGGTTTTGGCACACAAAAAATCAATTATGAGATTGAGCAGTACTTTTGTAAATTATACTTTTAAATGTGCGTTTTCTGTGTAGGTAATTTTCATATGAACCTGTACGCTAACTTTCAGAAACTCACCAAGTCAATTAGTTTGATAATGAACACTCTTTTATTCCTTTTCCGTGATCAAAAGTTTGTACCCGCTTTTGGGTAACACACCAGAAGCCAGATTCGGGTCAACTGCTTCTCTGTTTTTTTTTTGCTTCCATGTATCACTTTCCTACTGGGTTCTCCGTGATGCTGACAAGTCTTCCAACTTTGGGAAATCCTGTTGTTGATAAACACTATCCTAATGCTTCTGTGACGTTTTCGCACGCCTACTGGACGTATAGGAATGGCCGTAAACACTTTTTGTGAAAACTGTGGCACAGATGAAATTTTGCAGCACGTCTGCGACTTTCCGTCCTATGTTGTGCAGAGACAATAGCTCGTAATTATGATACCTCGTCTTGACCACAAACAGTCATTAGTGCTGACCAACCTGGCTTATCGTCGTTGGATAGAATAAATAACTTGATTAATGTGCAACACGTCGCGCGGCTGTCCTATAGCCTGAAACGGGCCACTCCCTCGTTGGGACAAAAAGAACTAGCCTTTCAGACGTTTCGCAGGCACGTTGAACTGCCAATAAATGTTCATCTGATGTAACACTGCGTAGAGCTGCGTTGCACCATTCCTCAGTATTTTACTTGTCACTGCGTAACGCTGAGCAATGCCAGGGCATATGAGCGAAATCTATGGTGTCGGGGCGCTTATTGCATGTTGCGGAAATGAAGGACTTGGGATAAATTTTGTTAAGAACAACGGGTTTGATTACGTTTTTGTTTATGATAGCCTTACATATTGGACTGAGCTTTGTTTAGTTAACTGTGTAGAGGAGGAAAGACACTGCGTTTTAGGTAGAAATGTTTGGCTAGCTCGTTCTACGAGAGGAGCTGATCCCTACATTCTGAAACTCTGCATCTTGTTGCCTTGTTGTAGCATGGACAACAAGTCCTCGGGCAGCATTGTGGGCAGATTCGTTGGGGTACGCGGGAGCACCGTTGATTTCTCCATTGTGAGCGAGAAACAAAATAATAATGTGTGGTTTGGTTACTGTTCCACTGAGCATTGCCAGAGCTTGTCTAGAGATTGCTTTTTTGGCAAATACTCGGATGGCTACCCTTGAATCACTGGGGATAATCAATTTATTTGGGTGTAAAAGTACCCATGCAATTTATGCTTGCTCGGCAATATCTGACTCTGTGGTGTAGGTGAAAGGTGAGTTCACTGATTCACTTTTACCGTTCACAATAATGTTGTGAAGCTTGTTTAGTGGAAATAAAGTCCACGTCAGCAAACGCACATTCTTCAGCCTGACTTAGATTTTTCTAGCTGGACTTTGACTCTGACTTGTCTTCTGCTCACATTATGAACGGGGGGAACATTCTTTAAAAGATGCATGACTATGATATTGTCCTTGAGATCACTGGGAGTTTCTTCGTGGCTGTCATCTATCATTGTAATTAGCGTACCAATGCATTTGGAGAAGTGCCTTTCTCAATGCGTCGCTGTGAGTTTAGTGAACTGGGTCTAATGAGCCCCTTCTTGTGCCTCGGCTATTTCCTCCAATGTATTGTGCATCCCTAGACGCATGCGTTTTTCAGTTTTGGTGCAGATAGGTAGCCCAGTTGATTACCTTCACATTCATTATTACGTTTCTAATTGATTACCTATATTACCTCTCTCAGCAATTTATTCAGTTCGTCTGTTTCAGATATCTGCCACTCGTGCGTGGCTGCTACGTAGACAATGTGACTTTGGTAAAATTTTTAAAGACGACAAATTTGAACGAATGGCTTGTGTTTAAGAGCGACGTCGTGTACCGCAAAAACAAAAACGAAGAATGGTGACACCATGCATGTGTTCTATTCCTCCATTTCAATCTCTTTTTCTCTCACTACCTTTACTCTTTCAACTTTCAATAATCACCACCCCCTTCTGCATTTGACTGTAGCATACGGGTTATTGTTGGCTGGTTAACATTCCTGCTTTTCCTCTCTCTCTGTTTTTCTTTCTTTTTAGTCATGCTGTGCACTGGTAATTTAATAGCAGCTGAATATGGCTCTTTGGACTAGTTGATTAAAAGGAAAGTTCTAACAAGGATACTATCCTGTCAGTGCCTGTCCCGCTGAGGTTTCCTCGTAGCTGCCTGATAGCGATAGGATGCCCTGTAGTGTATTCACCTCTGTTTATTATCAATTGATAGCTCTAACTAGTGCTGCTAGGTCGATGCACATCAATTTTAGTGGTTTGGAATCATTTTGTATTCATCATCATCATCAGCCTGACTACGTCCACTGCAGGACAAAGGCCTCTCCCATGTTCCGCCAGTTAACCCGGTCCTGTGCTTGCTGCTGCCAATTTATACCCGCAAACTTCTTAATCTCATATGCCCACCTAACCTTCTGTCTCCCCCTAACCCGCTTCCCTTCTCTGGGAATCCAGTTAGTTACCCTTAATGACCAGCGGTTATCCTGTCTACGCAATACATGCCCGGTCCACGTCCATTTCCTCTTCTTTATTTCAACTATGATATCCTTAACCCCCATTTGTCCTCTAATCCACTCTGCTCTCTTCTTGTCTCTTAAGGTTACAGCTAGCATTTTTCTTTTCATTGCTCGCTGCGTCGTCCTCAATTTAACCTGAACCCCCTTTGTAAGTCTCCAGCTTTTTGCTCCGTAGCTAAGTACTGGCAAGATACAGCTGTTATATACCTTCCTCTTGACAGATAGTGGCAATCTACCTGTCATAATTTCAGAGTACTTGCCAAATGTGCTCTACCCCATCCTTATTCTTCTAGTTACTTCAGTCTCGCGGCTCGGCTCTGCGGTTATTACCTGCCCTAAGTAGACATAGTCTTTTACAACTTCAAGTGCACTATTACATATCTCGAAGCGCTGCTCCTTTCCGGGGTTGTTGTACATTACTTTCGTTTTCTGCAGATTAATTTTAAGACCCACCTTTCTGCTCTCCCTGTTCAACTCCGTAATCATGAGTTGCAATTCATCCCTTGAGTTACTCAGCAATGCAATGTCATCGGCGAAGCGCAGGTTACTAAGGTATTCTTCATTAACTCTTACCCCTAACTGCTCCCATCCTAAGCTTCTGAAAACCTCCTGTAAGCACGCGGTAAATAGCATTGGGGAGCTTGTGTCCCCCTGCCTTACACCCTTCTTGATTGGTATTCTGTTGCTTTCTTTATGAAGAACTATGGTAGCAGTTGATCCCCTGTAGATTTCTTCCAGAATGTTTATATATACTTCATCTACGCCCTGATTCCGCAGTGTCTGCATGACGGCTGATATTTCTACTGAATCAAACGCCTTCTCGTAATCTATGAAGGCTATGTATAGTGGTTGGTTATACTCTGAGGATTTTTCTGCTGCCATTTTGTATTATTTAGTTTTATTAACCACGCAGTTTAATTTCACTGGTTGTTCTTTAATAAGCTACAAGTTCATTCAAAGTAAATATCCTAATGCAATCTTAATCTCAGTTCAACTACATTCAATGTAAAACACTTCAAAGAAGTTGCTAGTGACCTAGTTTGAAAGTTGCGTTCTATCCAGAACGAGTAGGAGGTGGACCAGAAGAACGAGAGGGAGCACGAGAGGAACGTAGGTGAGCTGATGGAATTCACAAATGATTTAAACGCATGAATGCTTTCAACGCGGATCCACCGCTAAGGCGCCGCATAGATAAGAGGCATCTCGCATGGGCTCCTGCTTTTCGTGCTTTTTAACCCGAAACTAGGCCAGTGATGAACCCAAGAGTTTCACAGCCTCAGCCACCAAGACACGAGGAATTGGCGGACACTGGCTTCTTTTGGGTGAGTGCATCCCTTCTCAAGATATAAGTTTTAACTCCCGACAAGCGCACGTCCAGTTTATTAGGCCTAATGCCAAGTTCGTTCCTGAGCAAAGTTGTGCAGCGCGTGCACAGCGCGCTGCACAGCTTTGCTCAGCGGCACGGCACGGCACGAGCGCTCGCGCTCGCTGTGGCGAAAAACTTAGAATGAGCCGAGACGCAGCCTCAGCAAGCGAAATCCAAAGAAACCAGCAAGACGAAAAAAATACAATGCAAACAGACCCAGTGGAGGCAAACAAAACAACAGAAAATTCGTGGACCTATGTTGCTGGTAGTGGCAAAACAGTTGCAAGGGAAAGCGCTTGGATCACGAGAAATAAGAAAGACAAGAAGGCTGTCACCAATCCAAGGACAGCGGCCAACCAACCCACAGAGCAGCCACCTATCAATGAGCAGACGCTAAAGTCATCACCAACGCAGCAACAACGCAGGCCCAAGGTGCCACCTCTGCCGCTCGATGAATTTAAGATCGTCTACCGCCCACAAGCAGGTCTTGACCTCCCCAAATGGAACACCGTCGCTGTCTCGCATGCCATAGGCAGAGTGAGGGAACTACCACAGTAAGACTTTAACGACAAGGTACGCGTACAAGTCCAGAGAATGGAAAACCTAATCATCGCAAGCACCGCCGACAAAGAAGACGCCAAGAAGCTGGTAAGCATCCAGAAAATACAGCTTGGCGGAAATTTCTACACCGTGAACAGCAAAATCAGAACACCGGACGATGTCTCCAGAGGCGTCCGCAGTGGCTTGATATCTGGTACGAGCACCGCAGAACTCTTGGCTAGAATTCGCGCACCAGCAAGATACACAGTTCTTCACGCCCGAATGCTAGGTCAATCGACCGCGGCAGTCGTCTTCTTTGAAGGACCACACGTTCCCTACTACATAATTTTCCAGAGCGTAGACTTTCGCTGCAGACCATATCATAAGTCAGTGCAGTATTGCTGAGCTTGTGGCAATACGGGTCAGCGCCAGGACGTCTGTGCGAAACCTAGCCCGGATTTCTGCTATAAATGCGGCAAGGCCGGACAAACACAGGGACATGAATGTGCACCCATCTGCAAGATCTGCGGGGAAGAACACGAAACAGCAAGTAAGGAATGCAAAAGGAGACTAAAGCCAAGTCAACCACCCTTCAACGTAAGACAACAGCGCCTCAACAGGCTTCAAGAAATAGACAACAACTGGAACGCCAGTGGAGAAGAGTTCCCTGGGGTTAGCATATCGGCCGCTACCTCTAACAGTAACAATGAGGGCCGCGTCTCCACGCGCAGCAGTTCCAAGTCGATATAGCGTTGGAGTTCACGCTCCTGCTCTCGCACGCGTTCCGTCTCTACGCGCAGCAGATCCAAATCAATACTGCGTTCCAGTTCACGCTCCCGCTGTCGCACGCGCTCGCGTTCCGTTAAACGAGCGAGCTACGCTTCCATGGCAAGTGGATCTATGAACAGCAGCAGCTTAACCTCCTCGAAGTCGGAAACCTCGTCTATACAGGTTCTCGAAGATAGACTGAAAAACCAGCAAAACAAGCTGCAGAATCAGCACAGCCAACTGAAAATCCAACCAACCCTCATAAATACACTGCTTCAGAGTCAAAAACGACAACAAGAGCTCATTGATAAACTACTTGAAAAGTGCGCGCATCAGCAAGGACATTCGGACAATGCAGAACAACAATGTCAAGAACAAGCAAACTCAAGCACAGAGCCGGCAACGACGATGACCACGGTAGGCATCCAAGCCCTAGTGAACGCAAGGTGCACAATATTCGAAGAATCTTTCATGAATAACGCGCACGCCACGATGGGAAAGATTGTCCTGTCAGCATTAGAAAAAACAGCCTCAATGTTTGAACACAAGATCACTACGCTTAATGCCCATTTTGATCGAATTGCTGCGAAAGTCAACAATTTCATCGCGCACGTAAAGAAAACCTACGTAACCATGGCACAGTTCAACAGCTTGAACAACTCACGCCAAATGACTCGGAAGAAGGCACGAGCGAACAGTAACAATGCCTCTCGCTCAGTCTTGCCGAGTCACGATGGCAGGTCAAAGATAGCAGTCCCTAACCATAAGTATAAGAACCAGCATTCAACTTTACGCATATGGCAATAGAACTGTCGGTAATACCGCCCTCGACAAGCAAGCCTACTAGAATTCATCAAGCTTAACCAACCAGACATCATTGCACTTCAGGAAACGAACACGCAGAACGTACGACTGCAAGAGTACACGACCTGCGCACAAACCCAACGCTCTGCCATACTTGTCAAGATAGCACTTTTAACGCAAAAACACGAAATCAAGGACACTCAGATAGAACATACCCTAATAGAGATTCTGCCGGAACGAAAAACGCAGCAAAGTGTTTCCATAACCAATATATACAGCCCCCCACGACACCAACTACCAGACTTCGATCACTTCATACGAGAAATCAGGAAGCGCGCGAATGGCCACCAGATCATAATAATGGGAGTTTTTAACACCTCTCACACAGCATGGGGCTATCATATCACCACGAGGAAGGGTTCAAGGGTGCACTATATTGCTTAACATCACAGACAAACTTGTGGAACGACCCTCTTCAGAAGATGATAATCGGGAACAGCGTCTCCAGGGATACAAATCCCGATTTACATTTACGGCGAACGTCACTGGGGCAGAGTGGAGTGTGCTACAGGAAACTTTAGGTTGTGATCATTACATCATCAAACTCTCTGTAGCACACACTCGATAACAGACCAAGACTAGAATAGCGCGGTTAACGGAATGGCAATCCTTCAGGAATGACCTCGACGTTGAAACTACCATTATCGACATTGAAGACTGGTTTAAGAATGTGCTCAAGATAGCCGAACGCTACACTAAGGACTTGACGTCGATACACCCGCCGTCGACACACATCTCCTCCACTTTTGGGAGGCTAGAAGAGGAATTCTAAACGGTGGAAGCGACAAAAACTCAACCAAAAGTTACGGAAACGCATTTCTCTCCTCCCCGAGCAATCTCACGTTTATGCGAACCAATTGGCCAGGCAGAACTCACACGCTTTCTGTGACAAGCTGCAAGGGCCTCTGAGCACCAAGATGACCTGGAATCTTTTACGCAAACTCTTAGCCACGCAACCCTCCAAAACAGCACAGAAACAGCACCTTAAGAGGCTTATTCGAAACTACGTCGTTACAGAAGAACACCTCCTAAAAGAATTACAAAAGAAGCTTTGTGGCGATGCACCCACTAGGGCTTCAATTCACACCAAAGAATACGCTGGCGCACCAAACACTGAACTCGACCGGCCCTTCAGCCTGGCTGAACTGGACACAGCCCTAAAGAATTTGACAAGAAATACGGGCCCCGGAATAGACAGGATTGTCAACAAGCACTTACGCAACCTACCGCACCAGGCCACCACAGCTATTCTCCGATATTACAACTACTGCTGGGATAAAGGAGAGCTACCTGCGGTATGGAAGCCCTCGGGAATCACCATGACTCCTAAGCCTAACAAACCAGTCGGCATCGGGAACCTACGCCCGATTTCTATCACCTCGTGCGTGGAAAAGCTGTTCAAACACATGGTGCACGACCACTTAACCCAGAACCTGGAAGATAGTGGACACCTACCGGACATCATGTTTGGCTTCAGGCAGCATCTTTCGACGCACGACGTGCTCTTACTACTCAAAGAAGACCTCCTTGATCACCTCACCCATCGAAAAAAGTACTCCATACTCGGAGTCGACGTCAAGGCGGCCTTCGATAACGTCAGCCACGACGCGATCCTCAACAACTTCGAAGGCGTTGGCTGCAGCATTAGAACCTACACGTATGTCAGAAACTTTCTGGCGGACCGTACGGCAACTGTGGGCACATGCAACATCCGCAGCAAAAGCTTTCAACTACTGAAAAAGGAACGCCGCAGGGTTCGGTCATCTCGCCGTTACTTTTCAATTTGGCTATGATCAATCTGCCGAAAATTCTCGACAAAATACCAGATTTACGGCACGCGATTTACGCTGATGACATAACGCTCTGAACCAGGGCTTTGAACACTGGGAGACAAGAGCCCTGCCTATAAATTGCCGTAGATGCCATCGAACCGTGTCTCAGAAACTGCTGTCTCTGCTGTGCCTCCGAGAAATCCGAGCACCTCGTCCTCAAAGCCAGAACAAGAGGCAGATCCCCTCTATACGACGAGCCCGACCCTAGCGTAACGCTGAAAGGGACCTTTACTCCAAAAGTCGAGACCCTGCGAGTGCTTGGAGTTCACATCTACAATGATAGATCGGGATCTGCCACCCTACCGAGACTACAACGGACACTATCACAACTCACGCACCTCGTCAAGAGGATCGCGAATCAACGAAACGGACTCAAAGAGCATGACACCCTACGTATAATGCAAGCTCTGTTCACCAGCCGCATTACGTACGGCACCCCATACTTGAGTTTGAAAACCGCTGAAATTGAAAAACTTAATATCATGATAAGAAAGGCCACTAAAAAGCCCTGGGACTTCCGCCAATGGCCTCTACCACACGTCTCCTAAAGATGGGTGTCCACAAAACGTGGCAAGAGCTCATCGAAGCGCATAGGAACGGTCAGCTGGAGAGGCTCAAGCTGACGCCCACGGGGAGGTCGGTGCTCCGGTACCTAAACTACAGCGACACGTTCATCGCCGATGCAGACCGGAAAAAGCGCATCCCGCTGTACATTAGAGAGTCGCTGTCCATCGCACCTATTTCATGCAACATGCATCCTACTTTCCACAAAAGTAAACGCAAGGCTAGAGCTAACGCTCTTTGACGAAAGTTCAAGCAAGACCGGACGCCCGCTACATTGACGTGGCCAAGTATCCGCATAGAAACGCGTACGCTGTCAGCGTCGTCGATTCTCAAGGCCGAGAATTAGCATCGGCCACGGTGAACGCACTCAATTCAGACGCCGCCGAAAAAATCGGCAATCGCTCTAGCAACGACAACATGTACGAACGCAGCGGTGATTTTCACCGACTCACAAGCCGCCTGCAGGAATTTCGCTAATGGCCGTATCTCAGTCAATGCCATCAATATTTTGAAACGGCGAAGCACTCCACTCCCATACACTTGTATATTATGGGTGCCAGGACGCGAGAGTCTGCAGGGAACTGAAGCGGCCCATGCCGCTGCCCGCGAGCACGTCAGCCGGGCTGCCCCTGCCCACAGGACATTCGACCCGTCGTTGAAGAGACGGAAGTTCTTCAAAACACCTACAAGTCGTTACTCCAGCATTACAGGCTGGAACGACGAGTATACCCTCCACCACACCCAAAACTGATAAAAGAGGAAAGCGTATTACTGAGACGCCTGCAGAGCAGCACATACACACATGGAGCCCTAATGCACCGTCTCTACTCAACGAGATATAGCTCTATGTACCCGCTTTGCAACGTACTGGACACCCTGGCGCACGTGCTTCTTGCATGCCAGTGTATTGCCAGACGTAATCTGCATCGACACACGACTGATAACGAAGCAGGATGGACGAACGAAGACCTAACCAAAACGTGGAAGGCGAAGCTCGCCCTCGAGGACCTGGAAGACCAAAAACAACTCGTTGCCAGGGCCAAGAGAGCAGTAGAAGCTAGAGAGTTCCTGGACTAAGGAGCCCTCCCACATCAGGGTGACACCGGGTGTTGCTCGGGGCACTGTTTCAAGTTAACCGTTTACTTCTCTCTCTCTGCTTTCAACGCATATATATATATATATATATATATATATATATATATATATATATATATATATATATATATATATATATATATATCACATATATATATATATATATATATATATATATATATATATATATATATATATATATATATATATCGACCGTCGTTCAGTCAAGAACTTCGTCAGAAGGTCCTGAGGAGTTTTGGCCTCCGATGTGCCCACAAGGATCATCCTCGTGTTTTTTTATGTACAAAGGGTCAGAAAAAAAGGAACTTTAACAATGAAACAGAGCAGAGCAGGTTTGCATCTTATAATATACATAATAAATTAATATAACAAATAATGATTCATTTTTTTCTATGCTGTGAAATTCTTCTTGCATTATGTATGGTCTGTGTGTATGAAAATGTACTTTGTGATGCATTGTTATCGTCTGATAAATGTGGCGGTGGTGATTTTTTTATTTTTATTTTTATGTCTTTTGCTACGAATTCCTTTGTACTGACTGTTTTTTGTCCCCCCCCCCCCCTACGTAATGCCTATATAGCGATGTAGGTACTCTTTAAATAAATAAATACAATCGATATACTCTAAATATGCCAAAGAATCCTGGAAATTTTGGTCCCCTTTCCGGGAATTAAGGTAAGGTTTTTGATACGGGAGCTCGCTTTTCTTCGACATAACGTGTCAGGAGTGTTAAAAATAGAACAAATGGTAGGAACAATAATAGCAACAGGAGTTTAAAAAGTGTGATCAGCCTACAAGGGTCGAGCCGAAAAAGAGAAATATCAAAGAAACAACACCTTTCAACCGAGCAAAACATGTAATATGCGACCACGTTGTTGACTCCGGGTGGTAACCCATTGCAGTCTTGGATAGTGTTGAGAAAAAAATGATTTCGTTAAAACTTTCGTTCTCTGCGGGGCTTTATTTACTATTTCATTGTTGTCAACCTGTTGGAATCAATTGCTAGGCGGCATTATATACCAGTCCATTTGAGATTGAACAAAGCTTTCGCTGTAATTTCCTTGCGATGACAGTTCTTTGTCACTACTCACTCACAAACGTCGCTTTTAGAGGCCGAAGTAAGAAATTGAAATATAGCTACATCCCAAACTCAACCACATCAGATAAATTGAAGGTTCTTCAGCCAGCCTATGCTGCAGCGGTAGAAATCCACCCTTTCACGGCCACTTGGGCGTGTGAAATATTCATGCTTGACCTACATTGAGGCCGCACTAAATTCTTGCGGAACCGTCCCGACCACGCTCGCATTATAGCACGGCACTGGTGAAATATATCCGTCCGAAAATGCCGCCCGCTTCAGCACAGCGTCGTTTTGAATTATGCAAGGACAGCGAATAGGTCGGTGCTTCCTCGGCGCTTTCCCAGCTCAAGCGCCGAACCTGTTGCGGGTACGGGTTACATTTTCCCGCCCTTTCAACGGACGCATGCTTCTACATTGTCCTTGCGACAGCAGCGCACCAAAATTGAGAACGCCATTAGGGCTCCGCGAAAGAATGGCTTGCCACAGCTCCAAGAGACGATGTCCTTTCCTCCTCCCAGTCTCCTCCTTGCCCTGGGCTTGGCCCGTATGACTGATGCCTCGTTTATAAGCAATGCAGCTTCGACCCATGTCCGTGCCTGCCGGCGTGTGCAGAAACACGCACCATCCAGTCTTCGCAATGTCTCTTCTCGTTAAACTAGGAAGGCGATGCGGCGCGAATAGTCTTTAGCCCCCACGTTCAGAGTTATTCTTGAGCAAAAGAAGTTGACGGCAACCATTACTCAGATGTCAGACTAATCGGCACCCACGCCCGTTGGTCGCTATGACAATCGATTCTCGCTTGCCAGGGAAAGGTTGTAAGTAGCGCGATCGTTTCGGAAACGGCAAAAGCAGCGAACAAGGGCAACACGTTAAATGGTAGCTGTACGTCGTAACACGTACTCTAGCAAAAAAAGAAAAGCTGTCATTTGACTCCCTTTTCTCACATGTGAAAAACACAGCTGTTGCCTCTTTAGAGAGTCGTGATGACTCTTTTGAGAGAGTCGGGTTCTGAGTCATTTAAAAACTCTTGCGTTTCAAGTCTCTCATAAAGGTAGCCAACGTGCCTTTCTAAAGAGACATTCTGCTCTCACTTATAAAAGCAGAGTCAATGTTATTTGAGTGTGCGCAACAGGAAGGGGCTCCGTATCTGACATCGTGAAAGGACTTGCAGGAAAACACAGAGAACGGCCCGTAGACTACATGTACACTGAATTTATGCTGTAGTGTATGTTTTCTGACTGTGTTTTCACGTTGTAAATAAATCCACAGTGACAATATCACCGCCCCGGGTATTGCGTCACGACGTGTATGAGTTATCTTTGCTGTTCATGTAATATTTCACATATACATAAAATGACTGCTGGTTTTCAGCGTCTTTATCTGCCAAGTGCTCCTCCGATGTTATTACAGCATAGCTGTGAATGGCTGCGTTCTAGTATTTGGCGTCAATGGACAAAACAACGCATACAAGAATGTTCAGCTGCCTTCACCGATGCCTAAAAGACTATCGGTACTCGGTGGTTGTGCTTCCCAAAAATTGTTGTGCTGCTTTGTCTCGTGGCGTAGAAATTCACCAGTGATTATACAATCAGTAGCCTTTTGGGCTCGCTATTGTGTGAACGCATGTCGTTGTATGTATCGGAGGAAGAACAGAAGAAGTTGCCGGAGCGCCAACGCTCAAAGAAAGAGTGAAACGCCGTACCATGAGAGCCACTGTTATGACAAGTACGCAAACGTATGGTGACTGTGGTGTATTTTGCTGCGCGAAACGTTACGAAATCATGCTAAAAGTATATACAATTGTTTTAAACACAGAAATATGTGGAACAGCCGTGTACGTTTATTACAACCGGCTGTTGACGGTTGCGTTACGACGCCAATAATAACATGCGTATTACCAACACCATAGGAGGTAAGCTGGTATGTAGCGCTTGAGCTTGCAAGGATGGTAGCCCTGGCTATAGTGCTACGTCGACTAACTTCATTGAATGACGTTTAAGTATACGATTGACGTCATGTAACGTAACACTGGTAATATTTGAGTGTATATAAATGTTTATTAAGTCACATAGCAAGCACTGCAACCGAAATTGACATTTCATTAGCACTACGCAGGCAGAGTCTTTCTTCAAAGCGATTTCGAGACCTGGTGTATATATGTGGTAGAACACCTTATTGCCACGCAGAAACCATAGATTTTATTACTGCTGGGACCCAGATATCAGTCTCTGTCTTCATGTGAAACGCTCTCGTGTGAAAATTACCAATGTCCCCTGCTCCCGACCTTCCTGGGTAGACAAAAAAAATTGGCAGCATATCCACGAAGTTAATGATGAAGAGTGGGGCGAAGCATTCGTCCAACCATTCGTTCTTGCTTCCGTCCGTTCATACGTCCGTCTGTGTGACCATCCATGCGTCCATTCGCCCGTCCGTGCATGCGTCTGTCCGTGCATCCGTCCCAGCGTTCGTGCAAACATGCGCCCCTGTGTCCGTTCATGCGTACATCTATGCATCTGTGTGTGTGTCCCTTCGTCCATCTATTCAACACTCGAAGTACCACCATCTCGCATCTTTTCATCATATATTCCCCATATAGAAGCACCGCCATCCAGCGGACATTCCAAGGACTAAACCAGAGGTAACACACGCACACTTTCTTTTGGCTTGCGCTTCGGGTCTGCTTCCCACATTTAGCCACCTCGAGTACACGGTATATATTAGTTCACTGTATTCTTGGCACTGCAGCCTAACGCTTGCTAAACATTTCTAAAACTAAGAAGGTTACACCCAGCGAGTATAACGTAGCCACCTTTTCCTGTAAGATAGTGCTCAATGTACATGCCAATGGCTGCTAATGGGAATGAGAGACAGGAGCATTCGACTTTTAATTAACGCGCACGCTGCGGTTTTTTCATTGTTCAACAACGCACAGAAGAAATAGTCGTAGTCGTAGTGTGTAACAAGTGTCAAAATGTGGCACTTGTTACACACTATGACTACGACTACGAGACACGAATGGGTGCCGCTTTGAGAAGCTTCACCCCTAAAACAGTCAATCTCATTCCCCATTAGCAGCCAATGGCTGCTAATGGGGAATGAAAGACAGGAGCATTCGACTTTTAGTTAACGCGCACGCTGCGATTTTTTCATTGTTCAACAACGCACAGAAGAAATAGTCGTAGTCGTAGTGTGTAACAAGTGTCAAAATGTGACACTTGTTACACACTACGACTACGACTACGAGAGACGAACGGGTGCCGCTTTGAGAAGCTTCACCCCTAAAACAGTCAATCACACGTGACACATACCCGTTACCATGGTCTGTTGTATACGAGTATTGTGTACACCAGACTGGAGGAAAGGGTTTAACGACGGCTGCGACAGCATTTTCTCATTCTTTATTTCCTTACCGGACAGACATAATTTTATTTCATCATCAGCATCATCATCATCAGCCTGACTACGTCCACTGCAGGACAAAGGCCTCTCCCATGTTCCGCCAGTTAACCCGGTCCTGTGCCTGCTGCTGCCAATTTATACCCGCAAACTTCTTAATCTCATCTGCCCACCTAACCTTCTGTCTCTCCCTAACCCGCTTGCCTTCTCTGGGAATCCAGTCAGTTACCCTTAACGACCAGCGGTTATCCTGTCTACGCGCTACATGCCCGGCCCATGTCCATTTCTTCTTCTTGATTTCAGCTATGATATCCTTGACCCCCGTTTGTTCCCTAATCCACTCTGCTCTCTTCTTGTCTCTTAAGGTTACACCTACAATTTTTATTTATTTATTTATTTATTCATTATTTATTTGTTTATTTATTTAAAAAGTCTTTACAGGCCTCGTAAGAGGCAATAGGTATGGAAAGCATCAAAAATACTATCACACATAGTTAACACATATTGTTATACAGGATAAAATGAATTGACGTACGCACATAGCTTCTTTACTCACTAAAATAGTGGCTAATAATAAAAAAACGGGCCAAAATAGATCAACGCATTTACAACTAAAACAGACAAGAAAATACATGATTTGATACATTTTGTTAAACGCGCAGGCAATTCAAAGAAACAATATAAGAGTACAAGGAATGAGCGAAAAGAAATAAAAAGCTCCTTATATGAACTAATCAAATATACATAACCAGGGAGAAACGTAAAAAATTGTACAGTTTGACAAGTTTATGAAAATATTGCGAAATGATAGATAGACGAGACTTATTAGCATTTTTTTTCAGATACAATAGAATCCGGAAGTGCATTTCACTATGAATTAGCCCGAGGATGTGCCGATGAATTAAATGCGTGAGTGCTTCCGTACTTGTGAGATCCTCCGACCTTCCAATACTATTCTCGGTCCGCCGCGAATTTAGCAGGTGACTCAGACGTAGACATATAGATAGATAGATAGATAGATAGATAGATAGATGGATAGATAGATAGATAGATAGATAGATAGATAGATAGATAGATAGATAGATAGATAGATAGATAGATAGATAGATAGATAGATAGATAGATAGATAGATAGATAGGTGTACTCGAAATGCGATTCGCTAATAAATGCTTCGTATTTAAAAGGAAGTATTATTTTCCAGTGTTTATTGCGAGGTTTTTATGAAGCGAAAAACTTCTAAACGTGAGGGTGGCAAAACAAACATCCCCTTGCACAATTCATACAAAGAATAGGAGGCACTGCATGGCTGCTCGTCAGGGCAGTAAAGCGCCGCAACACTAATACCGGAAACAAGAGACTATATATAGGCCGGTTGCTCAAGGAACCTGTCCAGTTTTCGCCAAACCAATGGTGACACCCGCTGAATTCCCTATTGCATTCATTCCAAGATGCAGCCGTGAATATTTTGCGATCATGGTGTTAGAGCTTCAGTGCAAAAAGGACACAGTAGACAATGAAACAGTGAGGACAAGCACTGGCATCGAGATGTATTTTATTATTTGCCTTTCTTTTGTGCCGCGATGCACGTTTACCCACATATCGTTTACTAAAGCAACACAAATATGTATACCTAATACATGATTACAACCATATCTGTCTAAACATAAGGACGGCAAAACAAAATCTTCAAAGAAAACAGTTTTACTGCCGTAACATGTGCAAAAAAAAAAGTAACTGCCAGGCCTGAGCCGATGGGGCAGCACTGTCACAGGGAAAGGTGGAAGAGTGGCCTTTATAGAGAATTTTTATATATTCTTTGGGTAACTGCTACAAGCACATTTGCAGGGTACCTACTACGACACAAAATATGATTTTGTGCAGTAGGAAGCCACCGAATATGCTATTCTTTGTCACTTTTTGGAGAAACGTGGTAAACGCTGCACATATGCAAGGAATTCTATGCCAACATTTTAGGCTGTAGCTGGCGTCGATGAAATATTATGCTGAATGCTATTGTAACGGGTTGGGGCGATCGATGACACACTCGTTAACGCGAATCTCACTGTGTGAGGCCTTGCTAATTCTTTGCTGTTTCAAAACGCTTCAATGCATACAATAACGCGGTTCCTTTCCCAACAGAAAACATGCCGAAGGCCAGCTTGCAACGGAGGCTCGACGCACTGCTTTCGATCCAATGTGCAGAATATTTATCGCATTTTTGCCGTCTTCATTAGGAGTTTTTGCGTGAGAGAGAACAAGCCGGACGAACCTGTTTCAACGTGTGCGTGATGGTGGCTCGAGTTTGTCGCACCGGTTTGCGCGACATAACGTAAGGCTGTTTTAAGGACCTTCTCGATCTTCAGGGTTCTTTTTTGCCCACTTTCTGTCGGTTAACTGAGTGCTTTCACCGAGTTTGTTATCTGTTCTATTCGAGTGGAAGGTCGAATAATGAAGTAATCAAATAATTTCGCTTTCTGAGGGCAAGTTTTACAGCGAAAGCTGTTATGAAATCCCTTTTCGGGTTAAGCGCAGTTCTTGTCCACCACCACCGGTGACCGTAACCACATCGCACCAAAATAGAAAAAATAAACTTGCACCAACACTATAACAAATAAGAGATTACTGGGCACTCTCTTTGGGAGAGTACTTTATTGTGCCTTATTTCACTTTTTTCTTCCAGAGATTCACCTCTTGTTGAGACAGAGTCCAGTAATTCCCCCATAACTGGTCAAAGCACTCCCTCTTAACTGAGTAGCATAACGCTGCCCGAAGCAGAGTAGCATGACCCCACTGAAGAGAGTAACAGTACACCTCACGAAAAAAAATAGCAGAACGTGGGCCAAAAGTGGAACTTTTCATTGTTTTTGATGGATTTCTTCATGCACAGATCGTAAGTATGGCTAAATACAAGCACGATGACAAAAAAACCGAAAATCAAGGGAGAAAATAAACATAATAGAGTGGGACTCGAAATTTTGGCCTCTCGCACGTTACACATTACGAGTTCAACACGCTAACCACTATACCACGCTAAAAGACGAGGAAAGGGCCTTTTTTTATGTCATAAGTATAGTGTTGAAATTATGTCCTTTTTTTATTTTAGACGCGTACATTTGAATGTCTCCTCGCTTCTCAAAACCAGCCAGACTGTACCTAACGTCTTCACTGTGTTTGTTTTGTTCTTCACGCGATCGAAACGTCTATCCAACACTTTTTTGTAGTATAAAAAGGAAGATTAGCTCAACGTATTATATGAATGTCATTTGCACTGACTCGCTAAGTGGTTAGCCATTTCCGCCTACGAAACATCGCGCATCTGAAGTGTGCACAAACAATTTAGTCTCTATTTTACCCCCCTGGACATATTTTCACTTTTTCTTGTTCACGTTCTATGACTAATGCCACCGTACTTCACTGTAGCCATACCGTATACGTTAGGCTTGCTGCACTATCGCCCGTGTGCGATGGTCGTAGCGAACAACATGAATAATAACATAAGAATAATGTCATAGCCGTTCGCGTTGAGTTTCGATCGTAACCGATTGAATGAGATAGTATTCGCTTATTTCACTACACTGATCCAAGACTAAAAACGTGGATATCAAGAGCTTTAAGTTCCATCCGGTTCACTAAAATCCATTGGCGCACGCTGGAAACGCTGTTCCTTTTGTTAATCGTCTCTATCGTCCCAATGAATAATGCAGCACGTTTTCCTTTATATATCTGTGGTTATTAGGTAGTGCCATCGCTCGCGGTGTTCCTACCCGTCTAAAAGTAATTAGGAGCAAGAGTGTAACCGCGTTTTACTCTCTCATGTCTGAAGAGTAAATGGGCATTTCACTCTCTCAAAAAGTGGAAGAGTAGTACACTTTTTTACTCGCTCGTTTCATAGAGAGGGATGTTTTGGGAGAGCAGAACAAGACTTGACATTTTTACTCCTGCGATACCCTCCCCAGCTTTGAGAGTGAATAACGCAGTGGGGCTTCAACGCGGGTTCAATGGGTACCAGCTTAGTATGTAACTCGTTGTCAAACTTGCTTTAGGCAGGCATGACCTAGCACCAATGGCACAGTGGGGCTGGAACCATGGTCCGCAGGGTACCAGCGCATTATTCTACCACTGAGCTACCCCGGTGCTTGTGACCGATTGTCAAACTTGCCTTAGGCAGGCTTGATGTCCGAACAGCAATCCGGTTAATACGTAACGCATTTTACAACAGCGAAAGAACAACCAGTCATCGCACAATCGGATATCGTAACGAGAGGGCCGTCCAGTTCTCCAAACCATCACAAAAACTTGTTCTTGTTCGCCTATTAACTGTGGTGCATACCCACTTCAGCCATAATTCCTCATCGTCGTCAGCAACCACATGGACAATTGGCTCAAAATCCCTTGCTATCGTTAAGTAGATACCACGCTTCCCAGAAGAATGACAAAAAATAGCATAGCTAATGCTGGCCTACTATCCAAAAGTTTCTTATTAATCCCCTATTTGGTACCAAGCAAGTGTGTCTGCAGTAGTTACCCAATAAGTCTTTTGAAAAGGCTCTAAACGGCCGCTCTTCTAGCTTTTTCTGTAACTGTGCTTCGCCTACCACGCAGGCCTGGCATTTGTTTTTAATATTTAGGCACAGTTTCTCGTAAAATAATTGCTTAAGGATTTATGCGACGTTGTTCACTGTACTACTTTCAATACTGAGGTGGAACAACAGGCAAATTGTTAAAACGCTTTAAATGCTCGCCAGTGAGTCCAGTGGTCATATCATTCTTCAAGCGTCATGCTGGTGTTTTGTCAGTTAAGACGTGGATGTCTCAGAAAGGTTTATTTGTTCCGAAGGTTTATCGCTGCTTTTTGTGTCGGAAGCTGGAAACAATCAAGCGTGTTTGTGGGGGAAAGCTTTTTAAGCCATGAGTCGTGCGTCCTCGAAGCATGTAGTACTAGTAATGAGTAGCCATATCACGTTTAGCCCTTGAAATGTCCGCTGGATGGCGGCACTTGTACAAGACGAATATATGTTGAAAGGATGCGAGATGGCGGTACTTGGAGTGTTCACTAGATGAAGGGACTGAAGGACGGACGGAGAGACATACAGACAGACGGACGCACAGACAGGCAGGCAGGCAGACAGACAGACACAGACAGGCACACAGACAAACTCACGGACGGACGAATGGATGGACGGTTCACGGTTTAGCGATAAAAACCTCCGAGGCTTTGCTGGCTTTACCCCACACATCATCATTCACTTAGTGGATATGCTCTGAGTTTTTTTTTTTTTGATTGTTTGGACGGGGTGTTTTTCTGGAATGTTCTGCTAAAGACATAAATAAAGATGTTTAACTAGACGCATAGAGAGTGAGGTATCTAGCCATTGATAACGACCATGA
The DNA here is from genome assembly GCF_043290135.1 of Rhipicephalus microplus. NCBI lineage: Eukaryota > Metazoa > Arthropoda > Arachnida > Ixodida > Ixodidae > Rhipicephalus > Rhipicephalus microplus. The sequence goes on from NC_134703.1 coordinate 170,699,841, forward strand.
AATTTTGTATGACATCGTCATGTTAAGGGCTTTGCATAGTATTTGGAGGTGGAGCATGACTATACATCATGCCAATATGGATTCTCAATGAGCTATAAAATACTTCCAAAAGCCTTTAACTTATTTTCGGAAATGCAAAAGGACATGCACGACTGGGTACCACACATTGGGCCACTATTCTATATGAAAGAATTGTAGAAGATATCTACTGCAGAAATTAAAGCACCACAATAAATAAACAAACAAAAAACCTGGCATACTCGTGCAACAGAATACTGAGCTGGTACACAGGGATCCCTGGTTCGAATCTTAGTCTGTTGGTGCTTTTTATTTACTTGGATTTTGGCCTTTTGGCTATTCCGTGCGATAGTGGTTACGGACACAAGTGCTAACGGCGACGGACAACTACGCCGCAATCACCCTTGTGATCGCATTGTACTGTATGCTGCCACATTGTACTGTATGCTTTCCTTCGCCTAATTGTGAATTGGTTCTATGAAGTGTGCGTGCATATACTAAATATATAAAAATGTTCTTGTTTAAGCCTAACAATAACATTAACTTTGATGTGTTATCTAAGCACGCGTATTGTCAAGTAAGTCATAGAAGGAAATTATATATACATCGATCAGCGCATGTACGAAACCTCTATGAAAAGATGGGTCTAAGTTTAGAACTATTTTAATTCATAATTCTGCTTGTCATTGGTCAGCCACACCCAATGACAACACTCTTATACAAACATGACTAGTGTTTAAAAAGGTGCTCTTTTTACGAATCAAACATGTAGGACACCAGTAAAACAGCATTATTATCCTCATAGTCCCGGTGAGCCATAGTTACGCAGTAATAATGTGTGACTGACCGCTGCCGCGAAGCATTATCTTTAGCGTTCGCCTATTCCCTGGCGCTTTCGACACTAAAGCCATGTTTCGCACTTTGTAGTTCCCGGCAAGCAGGACGTGGGGCGGCACCCGCACGACGCGCTGTTATGAAAAAGCCCGCTCACCATAGGCCGCCTGCATAGAGGTTTGGTATGTTAGCCTGAAACCCCCTTTTTTGCACTTGTCGCTTCATTTGTTTTCTTTGCATTATTTTATGGTCGTAAACGTGAACTTCATCTTTACATTCTAGTGATGGATGACCCCTTTCGCAGCACCTTCATTCCCTTGCATGGAAAACGATTTAAATATGCTGTGGGACAAGATTCTTTGCGCACCGGTGCGGCCCACTCAATGTGCTTTCTCTGGACAAACTTGTTCTGCAAAGTTACGAAGTTACCGATACACAAAGTTATATATTTTTATTTATATATGAAGAGTGGACCACTAAAATTTTCAAATAACTTGATTTCGAGAAGGCTTTCATACCTACAGAAACACGTGCATGTTATATTTGAACGGACAGCTACGCTTGAGAGAGCGCAGTTTCGTCGCCCACTTATCCATCATTGTTTCCTTATTCGGGCAACAAACACAAAACAAGAAAAATGTGGAATCAAGCACCCACATAGGAGCACATTTTATTGATTGTTTTTATGTATATATTATTGTGCAAGCGGTGAAGGAAATCAATTTAGTCAAGATGGCCCAAGCTGAGATACGTAGCAAGAGGGAGCGCACTTGTTAAAAAGGCTAAGAAGGTTACACTAAACAAGGTTCTTGCACGAGGCTGCTCAGCGCGAGATAAAAATGGTATAGACACGTGAGTTCGTGAACATTATCTAGTTTTTTTTTATTATTTCATCATTCTATGAATCCTCTCCTAAGAGTTGTGATGTGTTCGGGGGTCTGCCCTGAGGGCCGGAGCCAGCCAGAGTCTAGGGGAGATGTCGAAGAGAGTAGCCGGGAGCTGCTACTCTCCTTTATATTATTTACCGGCCGCGTGTTGCTACATGATGGGGTTAGCATCATGGAAGCCCTCGAACTTCTGTGAGCTTGAGAGAGCTTGTCAGAAGCACTTCAGCACTCGCATTTTATGCCCTGGCCTTCCCAGGATTCCCTGCAGGAAAAAACAATGGAGGCCAGGACAGTCCAATAAATTTTTCATCTTCACCTCCGCCCCCGAAAGGGGAAGGTGAAAAGCCGCCTCCTACACAATCCACGAAACAAGGAAGAGGCAAGCCCAGTTCAGCCCATAGTGAGGGAGAAAACACTGCACACCACGCACGACACAGCACAGCACGAAGATATTAGAAAAACTCACTCGCTGGATTCCGTGCCGACCGGTTGTGCTCTCGCGATCTCCGACGACAGCGCAGCTCTGGACGACTGGGCTCGTCCTACGCCACCTCCTGCCACCGCTCCTCTACGACGATGTCAGCGCAGCTTTGGCCGACTGGACTAGCCCTACGCCATCTCCTGTCACCACTCTCGCAAGTGGTACCCCGTCCTCGGACTCCTGTAACCATGTTTCCATCTTTCCTATCTCTCCTATCCCACATATGTCGTTGCTCGTCATCCTAGCGCATCCCTCTCTCTCTACACCTTTATTCCTATCCGTTTAATCTCTCCTCACCCCCATATCCTTTGTGAGCTACTGTTGAAGTGTCGCACGCTGATGCAGACAGTTACGGGGCTCACTTTTCTCTACTTTTCTATATTATAACCACAACCGCCCTCCCTCCCCCCCCCCCCCCCCGAAGATATTGAGTCCCACGTGGAAATCAACTCTCTAGGCCGTTTCAGGGATGAGTATGCGGCGCCAGGCAGACCACGACTTGTGGAAACAGCGGTATTAGGCACCACGGACAACGTGGGAAATGCATTCGTAGATGGTTCTCAGTCACTTGGCTTGTTGTCCGCGGCACTCCCACGAACAGATACGCACAAAAATAGCCACCTTTTTTAAGCTGTTTTGAATGTAAGCAGCCTTTCATAGGTCGCCAATTTGTCGGGTAAGTTCAAAAGGTTCTAGGAGGATAGAAGGCTGTGCCGCGAAATTCCAAGTACGGCTTGCGTGTCGTTGTCGCTTGTGGTTTACCTCTTTGAGCACTGTCCCGCAACCATCTCATGTCCAAGTGGTGCCATGTCAGAGAGGCCGATCATAACAGTTGTTACCGGAAGGACACAATGGATAACTCCAGACACAAACATATAACAATAGGCAACTAACAAACAATGTCTTAGCTAAAGGAATATGTGTCTAAAAATATCACGAAACTATATATATCATTTGTTTGCACAGGAAGGTTATGAGCAGTTTGCAGAGGCCGTTTGTCAAGCTGTTGTTTACTATCTCTCTCTCTCTCTCTCTCTCTCTCTCTCTCTATATATATATATATATATATATATATATATATATATATATATATATATTGTAATGACGAAAACCGAAACTGGAACTCTCTCTGGCACAGACTCGCATGCTAGGAAGGAGGAGGAGGAAGACGAAGCAGAATAAGAACAGCCGGCCTGCAGCAAAGGCGTTGTGTCTTATTTCTCGTCCTTACAATGGCGCAGTCGGCGAAGAAAACGGCTTACGTCTCGGTTTCGTCATCCAGAACGCCCGCCGACGTGCAGCCGCGGTAAGCGTCGCTTGAGGACGGCGTCAAGCCCTCCTCGGCAGCTGTTTACTGACACCACCGTTCGGGGACGGCGTCAAGGCCTCCTCGCCGTCACGCTTCTTCGCTGATGGGACCCGCAAGGCGTCCGTCGCGGCCAGCATCGATCCCAGCACCGACGGATGGCGTCCAGGCCTCCGTTGTGGCTCCGGGAAACTTGTCCTGGGACGCGACACGTCGCGGCAACCATGCGCACGGGCCTCTCTCACCTAGGGATGGCGTACATGCCTCCTCCATACCTGGCAACCTGTCGGCGCTTCAAGCACCCACCGTGTACGGCGTCGAGGCCTACCCGGCGGCGCAAGACCGCTTCATCTACGCCACAGTACCAGGTCACAACTCATCACACGGGTTCCGCTTGCCTGGGAACGTCGTTGACGCTTCCAGCGCCCTGGAACCCATGTCCACGAATCCGACCACAGCTGGATTTCCAAGGGACGCCGTCCACGCGTCCTTGGTCAAGAATTGTACCACCTCGAATACCGCAGTCACTGTATCCTCCGCAGAGGCGGGCCTTGGCTCTTCGTGCGGATCACACGACAGCGCAGCGGAGCTGCAGCATACCATCGCGCAACTCCGTGTCACGACCAACGCCCTCATAGCGTCGAGTTCCAAGCTATGTCCTGCCATCTTGCCAACATTGTGCGCACTCAATGCCATGTTGGCTGCGGCCGCCGCACAAAACTTCGAGGTAAGCTCGCCCGAGAACCGTCGCAATCTCCGGCGTTCTCTCGCGGAGGTATCGGAGCAAGTGAACTGCTTGGCGGGGGCACATTTCGGAGTTCTGCCCGCCGTCCCGCCATCGCCGATTTCCTTCGCGCTACCGGAATTTCGCGGCTTCCAGGACGACGCCGAGGAATGGGTGGCAACCGTCAACGCTCTCGGAACGACTGAAGAGCAGAAGTGGGACATGGCCATAGATCGCCTGCGGGATGCTGCCGCAGCATGGCACAGGTACGAAGGCGTCAGGCAGCAGTCCTGGGCAGAATGGAGTGCAGCCCTGATTGCCGCTTTCGGACGGATTTCCTGTGACTCCAGCAAGTCCAGCTCGATCTTTCCCGAGGCCGAGGATGGAGCCCAGGCAGCGCCCCGCCTCGAGGCTGCAATCGTTCGTTGCAGCTCGTCAGCGGAATGCTGCCAGGAGTTCCCTGCTGCTGACCCTGACCGAAGTGGCTGGAATCCTACACTACAGGTCCCGGACTCTGCATCGGTATTCGACCTGAAAATACCGCCACCAGACCTTCGTCCGGAGATACGGCCCTCGCGCTCGTCGTCTGAGGACATCGAGGCACTCAATCCTATTGTATTAGACACAACTGAACCCTACCAGACCACGATCATGCTCAGCCACGCAGACACTCGGCTACCAAGGAACGTTTCCTTCGAGAAAGCCCAGATACCTAGCTACGCTGAGGCCACTGCCATCGAGAACTTGCCGAGGACCAGCCCTCCTGCTGTTTCCTCCCAGCATACGATGTTTGCACATGACAGTTCGCCAGAAGCCACCGGCTCGACTACGTCTGGGAGTTCTGCTGTGGTATTTATGCCCAACCATGAGCTGCGTCCCATCTCATTTCAAGAAATGGCCCAAACGTCATCATGGCTGCCTCGCAGGGCATCCCGCTGCAGTTCAGTCCACCAGCGACGGTGGGACAAACACCAGCGTTTCCAGGTTACTCTGCGACCTTGCCGGAACAGTCAGGGCCGTCCACCTGAACTGCATTCTACGAGTTGTCAGGAAACGTTGCATCATGGACGAGTTCGACCACGGCGACAAAGTCAAGCCCACCCACCAAAAACTTTACCGCCAGCTCCGCGCGCGCACAGGACCCAGTCTCCATCACGACACGGTGAACGACCCAGACGACATAGCCAGTGTCGGCCGCCGGAGCCAATTTCGACAAACTTCCAGCGTGGTCGAGACCGACCACGACGATGTAGCCAACCTCGCCCACCTGAAGCACTGTCAACTGCTGCAGCTAGCCTTACCTACCAGAACATTGTCGTTTGGCCCAACGACAATGCTAGCAGTCATGGCCGAGTGTAATGACGAAAACCGAAACTGGAACTCTCTCTGGCACAGACTCGCATGCTAGGAAGGAGGAGGAGGAAGACGAAGCAGAATAAGAACAGCCGGCCTGCAGCAAAGGCGTTGTGTCTTATTTCTCGTCGTTACAATATATATATATATATATATATATATATATATATATATATATATATATATATATATATATATATATATATATATATATATATATATATTGTACCGAAGCATAGTGGCGCCAGCTCTGTGCCAGCGTGAAAGAAGACGTTGACGTCCGTGTGTGGCTCGTGCATGCCGGGTTCCTGCCTGTCCCAGCTTGTTGCGGCTAACGTTTCTGGAATAATAACCTGTGTTTTTACGCAACCTTGCTCGTTGCATTTGGTGGAAACGTGCTGGGTAACGTCCTGGAGCTCCGCAGCCGTAAGCTACCGTCTCAGTCCATGATGACCGATCCCCCACAAGGCTCTTCCACGCTGCCACCTGTCATGTGTTCTGGTGTACTTCGCCTGCGTGACCCACCAGTATACAACGGCACTGAAGATCAAGATGTCGAGGACTGGCTGGCAGAGTACGAGCATGCCAGCGCGATTAACAAGTGGGATGACCCTGCGAAGCTGACTCACGTCATCTTCTACTTGACGGATTTGGCCAACCCATGGTTCACCAACCACCAAGCCGACATCCCCACCTGGTCGGTTTTCAAAGAGGCCGTCACCTCGTTTTTCGGTCGTCCAGCCATGCGTAAGCTTCGTGCTGAACTGGGACTGCGGGGACGATTTCAGCGAAATGGTGAGAGCTTCACGAGCTACATTGAGGATGTTATCAGCCTCTGTAGGCGAGTTCATGCCAGGATGACGGAGGCTGACAGAATTAAGAATATAATGAAAGGCATTGATGACGACGCTTTTCATATGCTTGTGGCCAAAGACCCAGAGACCATCACGGCCGTGATTCAGTTATGTCAAAGTTTCGATGAGCTGCGCAAGCAACGAGTTTCTACACGTAGCGCTAATACGCAAACAGCTGATATTTCGGCCTTGGAGTGCAAGAGCAGTGGCCCCGACTACAGCGTGTTAATGCCCCAAATTCAACAGTACATCCAGGAAGAAGTTGCTCGACAGCTCTCTCTTGTTGCCACCATCAACGAGACCCCCACAACACTGGACCACTCACTTCGCCGTGCTATTCAGACGCAAGTTGCCGAGGCTCTCCCTTCGCCCGCATCCCCAATATCAGTGGCTGCACCACTGACTTATGCAGAAGCCGTCCGCCGACCTCCTGCCCAACCGCCGCTCCCTTCATACAGTCCAGCCACCAACTACTACAGGTCACCAGTTTCAGTTTATCCGGTAAATCGGCCCTTTCCACCACCTCGAGCACCTGTAAACTCTTGGCGTACTCCCGATAACCGGCCCGTCTGCTACAACTGTGGTATTCCAGGACATATCGCGCGCTACTGTCGTCGCCGTGGATTCTATTTTAATGATGTGCAGCATTCCGGCAACATACCTCGGCATTCAGAATCGCATGTGAAACCTGATTCACATGACCCCCGCTCACGTCGACCAGACTTCAGCCGACGTCGATCTCCTTCACCCCGTCTTCGGTCTCCTTCCCCCATGCTTCGCCGTTCCAACCACGCCCAGGAGGAAAACTAACAGTCGCAGTTCCTGAGGCAAGAGCTGCGCCACGGACGAAATTTTCAAGGCCTCATCTTTCGCCCCCTAACGAGATTGCCGTGTTTGTGGACGGTTTCGCCACAACTGCTCTTGTCGACACAGGTGCCGCTATTTGTATAATCAGTGAAGTGTCATGCCGCAAACTGAACAAAGTGACGACTCCACTGGTTGAAATTTCTTTACGCACAGCGAGTTCGCAACACGTCCAACCTTCTGCCACATGCACTGCTCGTGTTGTGATTCAAGGAGTGCTTTACATCGTTGAATTTGTCGACCTTCCGCATGCGTCTCATGAAATCATTCTGGGATGGAACTTTCTTTCCACTAATCATGCCGTTGTTGGCTGCGCTCGTGCTCAACTCGTTTTGTTTCCATTCAGCACGACATTCATAGATCTCCCTCGCTCACCCAAAAAGGTGATCGTCGCCGCTGACGTCGTCATTTCTGCTTTTTCGGTCGCCGCGGTATCTCTTTTGTGCAACTCCGTTTCCGATTCAACTGCCCTATTTATGCCGTCACAAGAATGCGCTCGTCGCCGGAACCTTGTCGTCCCGTTTGCCGTCATAACACTTGCCGATGGCTCCAGTGCCGTGTACGTGTGCAATCCGTTCCCTTGTCCCGCTACCTTATTGCATGGCGAATGCATTGGGAGTCTTGACACTTAAGATGACATCTTTCCTTTCGATTCCCGTTCTGATACGACACCGATGTCCGTGGATGCTGTCACAGCTGGCACCGCGCGATCACTACCTGACGAAGACGTTCTGTTGCGCAGCGTAGACACCGGCTTTCCGCAAGACCAGCGCAATCAGCTCATTCAACTACTTGACCGTTTCCGCGCCTCCTTCGACCACGGACAACCTCCCTTGGGACGCACGTCAGTTGTCGCTCACCATATCGACACCGGTCATCATACTCCACTTCGTCAGTGCCCCTACCGCGTCTCGCAGGCTGAGCGTGACGTCATCACTCAACACGTCGACGAGATGCTGCAACGTGGTGTTATTCAGCACTCACACAGTCCTTGGGCTTCGCCAGTGGTCCTCGTGCGAAAATACGATGGCTCCATCAGGTTTTGCGTGGATTATCGTCAACTAAACAACATCACACGCAAGGTTGTTTATCCCCTACCACGCATTGATGACGCCATGGATTGCCTTCAAGGTGCCGAGTTTTTCTCTTCACTGGATCTGCACTCTGGATATTGGCAAGTGCCAATGGCTGAACCAGACCATCCAAAAACGGCGTTTGTGACCCCTGACGGCTTATATGAATTTAATGTAATGCCTTTCGGTCTTTGCAATGCGTCTGCGAGTTTTGAAAGAATGATGGACAGTGTCCTAAGGGGACTTAAATGGCACATCTGTCTTTGCTATTTAGACGACATAGTTGTATTCTCGGCGAATTTCGAAACTCATCTTTCCCGTCTGGAACAAGTTCTCCAGTGCCTCACGGCAGCCGGGTTGCAACTAAACTTCAAGAAATGTCGTTTTGGCGCCCGCAAACACAATTCTCGGCCACGTCGTTTCAAAAGAAGGAATATCGCCAGAACCTGCCAAACTGCGTGCCATTGCCGAGTACCCCAAGCCTACTACCCTAAAGGGGCTTCGTAGTTTCGTAGGCTTGTGTTCCTATTTTCGGCGTTTCATTCGCAATTTTGCCTCTATGATTGCCCCTCTGACTCAGCTTCTCTCCCGTAGCGCGGACCTCTCTGGCTGGAATTCCCACTGCGATGAGGCATTCACGGCGCTACGCCGGCTACTCACGCCTCCGCCATTTCTCCGCCACTTCGATCCCAATGCACCAACTGAAATTCACACGGATGCAAGCGGTGTTGGTCTCGGTGCCATTCTCGCTCAACGCAAGGACGGCTGCGACAAGTACGTTGTCGCCTATGCCAGCCGTACACTAACGAAGGCAGAGTCCAACTATTCCATCACGGAAATGGAGTGCTTGGCTATCATTTGGGCTATAGGAAAATTTTGCACCTACCTTTACGGACGCCAGTTTGATGTTGTCACTGATCACCATGCCTTATGCTGGTTAGCGTCCATGAAAGATCCTACTGGCCGCCTCGCTCGTTGGGCTTTACGCCTTCAGGAATACGATATCCCTGTTGTTTATCGCTCAGGACGCAGACATTCAGACGCCGATGCACTATCCCGTTCTCCACTGCCTCCTGACCTTGCCTGCTTATCAACTGCCATTTGCGATTCGTCATCTTTGAGCATCACTGACATACCATCCGAACAGTGCAAGGATCCCTGGATCAATTCTTTGCTCGACGTCCTCTCTCACAGTTCGTCAGAAAGGACTTCACGCTCCCTCTCTCGTCAAGCAAGACACTTTGCTGTCCGTGAAGGCTTGTTGTATTGCCGCAATTACGTGACGGACGGCCGTAGATGGCTCCCTCTCATCCCTCGTCATTTGCGTTCGGACATCTGCGCTGCCTTTCACGATGACCCCCAGTGTGGCCACGCTGGAGTATTTAAGACTTACTCTCGCCTTCGTCTAAGACACTACTGGCGCGGCATGTATCGGCACGTTCGCCAGTACGTTCGGTCATGCACCACGTGTCAACGACGCAAGACGCCTTCTCACAGCACTGCCGGCCCTTTGCAACCCTTAACCTGCCCAGCGAGACCATTCGACCGCGTCGGAATTGATATTTATGGTCCTCTACCCAACTCTCTTCGAGGCAACCGGTGGATTATCGTCGCCGTGGATCATTTGACACGCTACGTTGAAATATCTGCGCTGCCTGCTACCACTGCGAAAGACGTTGCGTCCTTTCTTCTTCACCATCTCATTTTGCGACACGGTGCACCTCGTGAATTACTGAGTGACCGTGGACGCGTGTTTCTCTCGAACGCCGTCGACGAGCTACTCAAGGCATGTCGCACTGTCCATCGGGAATCCTCGGCATACCATCCTCAAACCAATGGCATGACGGAACGCTTTAACCCTACCCTTGGAGATATGCTTGTCATGTACGCCTCTGACGACCACACTAATTGGGACGAAGTGCTCCCTTTTGTCACGTACGCGTACAACTCTGCGCCACAAACAACCACTGGCTTTTCTCCTTTCTTCTTTCTGTACAGACGTGAGCCATCATGCTCCATGGACACCATTCTCCCTTACAGGCCTGATGTTTCCGAAGCGACGCCTGTTTCCGAAGCAGCTGCTTATGCCGAAAAGTGTCGTCAACTCGCTCGCTCATTTGCTGCACAAGACCAATGGCACCAGAAAACTGACCATGATTCCTCTGCGTTTACTGTACACTATAACCCAGGAATGCTGGTTTGGCTCTGGGTCCCGTCTACCCCTCCCAGTCTTTCCCCGAAGCTTTCGTCGAAATACCATGGCCCCTACCGTGTGGTGCGGCAACCATCTCCTGTCAACTATGAAGTTGAGCCCATTGATCCACCTTCGGACCAACGCTGCCGTGGGCGTGAAACAGTACACGTATCACGCCTCAAACCGTGCTATGACCCCCTTGTCGTGTCCTTTTCCTAGGTTGCCAGGTTGGCTCCTTTCTGCGCGGGGAGTAATTGTACCGAAGCATAGTGGCGCCAGCTCTGTGCCAGCGTGAAAGAAGAAGTTGACGTCCGTGTGTGGCTCGTGCTTGCCGGGTTCCTGCCTGTACCAGCTTGTTGCGGCTAACGTTTCTGGAATAATAACCTGTGTTTTTACGCAACCTTGCTCGTTTCATTATATATATATATATATATATATATATATATATATATATATATATATATATATATATATATATATATATATATATATATATATATATATATATATACACACACAAAGGCCTCTCCCATGTTCCACCAGTCAACACGGTCCTTTGCTTGCTGCTGCCAATTTACACCCGCGAACTCCTTAATAAATCTCATCTGCCCACCTAACCTTTTGTCTCGCCCTAACCCGCTTGTCTTTTCTAGGAATCTATGTATTTACCCTTAATGACCAGCGGTTATCCTTCCTACGTGCTACATGCCCTGCCCGTGTACACTCCCTCTTCTTAATTCCAACTATGATACCCTTAACCCCGGTTTGTTGCCTAAACCACTCTTCTCTCTTCTCTTTTTGTCTGTTAAGGTTACACCTGCCATTTTGCTTTACATTGCTCGCTGCGTCGTCTTCAAGTTAAGCTGAACCCTCTTTGTAAGTCTCCAGGTTTCTGCTCCGTAGCTGAGTACCGGCAAGATGCAGCTGTTATATATATATATATATATATATATATATATATATATATATATATATATATATATATATATATATATATATATATGTATATATATATATATATATATATATATATATATATATAGTTGTAAAATTAAATACGCTTTTAATAGCAACTGTTCATTCAGCTGACGTTTCGACGGGAGCTCTGTCTTTTCATGGCATAATAATATTTACGCGCTTTTTGTCTTTTTATAGCTTCTCGAGGCAGGAGAGAAGAGAACAGAAGAAAAACACTAACAAAAATAAAAAAGAAAGGAAGAAACGTTAGAAAGAAGCAAGAGGCACACTTAGAAGTGTGTCAGCTTGGGCTAGTTGATATGGCATGACGATAGTTATAGCGCGAGAACAAAACAACGGACACTTCGTGTCCTTCTTGTCTCTGTGTCGTCGTTTTGTTCTCGCGCTATAACTATCGTCAGGCGAGAACAAAACGACGACACGGAGACACGGCGAGAAAAGGAAGGGAGAGGAACTCCACATAGTAAGGCGAACGTAAACGAGCAATGCTATCTTTGTCAACAATACCTCCCATGCACCCATCCTTCTTCCAAGTGGACATTGTGACCACCGTTTTTGTATTCTACCTTCCGGTGCAATCCACTGGCGGCTTGCGTTCCTTTGAAGTTTACGACAAATCCGTGGGGAGAGCTTAAGCGCTTCAAGTGCATGTAGGTGGGGATATATGAAAGAACCGATAATTGTGGTGCCACCACCAATATTCAGTATATGCACTGGCTCCTGTCATTGAAGGAAAAGAAAAACGGCAAGAGAAAAGAAAAGAAAAAAAGGAAAATGAAGAAAAAAAGGTGGAACTTGTACGACATCGGGGACAACTTATCTGTGTGCGTTCCGGCTATGCTTGAAGTGGCAAACCATTTCCCTATTTTCAGATGTATACGTTAAAGATTTGTTAGGGGGTATTATTATAGTTGTAATGAGAGGCTAAGGCAGAGTACTGAATTAAAAGGGGCGTTTGCGTCTTTTAGTGATCATAACGCTGACAGAGTGCCTGGGTGGTCATTTATTCCGTTTTTTATCGTGTTGAATTTGTAGACAAAGTAAGATTCTTGTTGTTCCCGCTCTCTGATTGTTCGAAAATTTCTTTCCAATAGTGCAACTCTGATGTCATCAAAGCTGTGGTCTTTTAATGTACCGTGTTTTGAAAGTGGAAGGCCTGGCAGGAAACATACATGTTCCTGATGGTTGTTGAATGTAATTCTAAACTGTGTGTCTGTCTGGCACACATATTGCATGTCACACACCTCAGATTCCAGAAGGTATATGACGTTATTGGAGTTACAGTCAAGTTCACCTCTAATCCTGTGCTTAAAATCCGAATGGTTGCTTTCCGCCACTGTCGTTGTCTGCATGTGTTTTGATACTTTGCATCTGCTTTTTCCGCAAGGGCCTCACCCTGTTTGAGGTTTCTCGCTTATTTTTGAATTTACGAAATGACCCCTTATACTTTTCGGCCGCCTGTACGCCACACAAGGAGGAAAAGCGAAAATTTTAAATAGTCGCACGCTCTGTTGCAATATGTTAAAAGTGTTTCTTAGGACCTTGTTTATGTTAGGTGGGTTGCTCAAGAAAGTTAATTGCAAATTTTTTACGGTGTTGGCCGGCATCTTTTTGGTGGTGTGGATGTGTCTTGAGGTCCATATTTGTCGCTTTTTGATGACGTCATCAATAATAGCTGGCGCGTGATCCTAATAAAGGAGTACTTCGCGCATATGTGTGCTGTTTTCGTGAAAGTCCTTGGGGCGGGAGCAGATTCGTCGGAATCTGTGTGCTTGGGAACAGGAAATGCTGGATTCGCAGTGTCACGGGTGGCAGCTTTTGAATTGCAGGTATTGTTGCCTGTCCGCGGGTTTTGTGTATGCGCAAGTTACCAACGCACCATCATTCATTTCAATAAGTATATCAAGGAAGCTTATTTCGGTGTTAGAGTAGGAGTGTGGGAAATAAATGCTGGGGTGCACTTGGTTAAAGGCCAGTATGGATTTGAGCAGCTCGTTGTCCGAATGTGTCCAAAGCACGAATATATTATCTTGGTACTGTTTATAGGTTAACGTTTTGATATCACAAGATGAAAGAAAATTGTACGCTATAGAGTGCATGAATTCAGCGTAGTTTCGGGCCATTCTTGCACCCTTTGCAGTGCCGGTGATATCGAGGTAGTACCCATTGTTAAATTCGAAGCAGTTCAATTTAAGTACAAGTCTCGTTAAAAGGGTACTGACACAAAATTTTGGGGATGAGATAGTCTATGGGGTCGATTCTCGTGAACATTCGTATATGATCTGCAAGATATCAACAGCGAATATATCTTTGAAGGTATTTCAAATTCATTTTGAAGTTTGCATAAGCGAGCAACTCCATAGCGCTTTGGACATCATTGAAGGGGACCCCTGAGATGACCCTCTACTTCCCTCACGTCACCACGCTACGGTTAACAAAACAAGTTATGATGACGTCATAACCACTATTTTTCTTTTGCCACGTTAGTTCCCGCAGTCTATATTTCTCGGCGGCTGGTCGCGAATGTATGGCCATAGCGCACGCTTAGAAAGTTATGTGTTTGTCGACATTCCAGTTCCGTTTCCTATTCGAAAGTAATTCTTTATTCTGATCGTGCAACAGTGCGTCACAGTTGTGTGTGCTGACGTTGTCAAGAGCTGCACACGCTAGCGGACGACAGTCGCACCCAGTTTTCGGAACTCTCTCAAACCGAAACTGAAAGTGAATAATAATGAGGGACCTGGAATTATTTTCTGTCGCGTGCTGCAGAAAACGATGTGTCTTGTCATGACTAACATGCCCCCAGCAACGCGTTGCAGCAGAAAAACTTGAGGCCAAGGTTTTTTGTGCCAGTACCCCTTTAAGATTTCAATTACCTTTTTGCTTGGATATGCGATGGGTTGTGGGTACCATACGATTCAACAAGTGCCCTTACACCATCGTCAAGTGGGATATTTGCGTACAGTGAACTAACATCCAAAGTTACGAGGAATGCACCATCTAGGATTTTCACGTCCGATATTTTCTGAAGGAAATGGTTTGTGTCACGCAAGACGGACTCATGCGTGGGTGGTATGTCTTTGATTAAAAAGTCAATATAATTAAAAATGGGTTCCGTTAATGTTCCCGTGCTGATATAATGGGTTTGCCAAGGTTTTTCTCCTTATGAATCTTCGGCAGCATCCAGAAACGACCTGGCGCCGAATGTACCGTAGTAAGTGCTTTTGGAAGCTTTGATTCAATGTAGCCTTCACGTGTGAGATCCTCTAGGGTTGTTACAATGATCTTTTTGTGCTTGGTGGTAGGGTACGAATCGAGGTATTTGTAGAATTGTTTGTCATTTAGTTGTCGCTTGCCTTCCTCAATGTAGTGCGATCTATTCAGAATAACAATCGTGCCTCCTTTGTCTGCTTGTTCAATGACGAGATCTTCATGGTTGCTCAACGCGAGTAGTGCCTCCCTTTTTTTCCTTGATATGTGATTCGTACTTGGTTTGTGCATCTTGTACGCACGTGTTACATATTTCTGAACTGCATCTATATATAGATTCAGATGTCGATCTCGTTTATCGAAGAAATATTCCTCCAATCGTAAATTTTTTGCGAAGTCATCTAGGTCATTGAGAAGTGTGAATTCATCGTACTTTCTATTGCCAGGGCAGAATGTAAGTCCGCGTTATAGTACACTCAGTTCATCGTTGCTAAGTTCTTTATCTGAAAGGGTAATAACGTTTGGTTCTTTGGGGTGCATTGTGTATCGCAAAGCTAAAAATATTCGAGACATACTCTCATCAGTATCATCGTCGAAACCAGACAGTCCTGAAACGATCGGATGCCATCTTTGCTGAAAACCACGATGCAAAGTATGGCCGTTAATGCGCACATGACAAAAAGTCACCAGGACTGGTTAAACTTTTCCTTAAAAATCAAAGGCAATCTTCACTGCCACTCTAAAAACGTGATATACATCATAGAATGTGCGCTATGCAAAATACAGTACATTGGTAAAACAGAAGGGCCTTTTGCACTGCTTTAACAACCATAAATATCATGCTAACACCTTGCCCCACTTGCCAATTTCAAGACACGTGCACCTCTCTGACCGCTCTATGGAAAATCCACAGGTCACAACAGCCGAATCTGGTTTCCGCACAAGTTATGATAGCGAAGCCCGTGAATTATTTCTCGTCTATAAGTTCGGCGCCGTTACGTCTGGTCTGAATGAAAACGTAAGAAAACTCATTGCCTTTATTCTATAACCTGTATCACCCTGTCCATCTGTTCTCTACCTTGCTCAGCAAGTCACGCTACATTGTCTGTAGCGGTTAATTACGTAGCAGCTTTGTGACGTCTTTTTTAAAGCTCCTTGTTTTTCTTTGTTAATAATTTTTTATTTTTTATTTTTTTACCTTGCTATTACCGGTCGGTCTACTCTTCACGTTATGCGGTGGATTTTTTTATTTTTAAACAGCGTGCTCTCGCATTGAAACGGTATCTTTATACAAGTGTATCAGGTGCCCTTCAAATCGTGTCACTTGCATTTATACATGCCCATATATTGCCTTTTATGTCAGTTTTCATATTTTATCTTATTGGTATGCACTTGTATATATACAGCGCTCATGCCTTACACGTATTCTGATGAAGGCTGAACCCGCGGCCGAAATGTGAATAAAATCACTTCGTATGTGCGTCTTCTTCACTGCATATATATATATATATATATATATATATATATATATATATATATATATATATATATATATATATATATATATATATATATATATTCCTCCAATCGTAAATTTTTTGCGAAGTCATCTAGGTCATTGAGAAGTGTGAATTTATCGTACTTTCTATTACCAGGGCAGAATGTAAGTCCGCGTTATAGTGCACTCAGTTCATCGTTGCTAAGTTCTTTATCTGAAAGGGTAATAACGTTTGGTTCTTTGAGGTGCATTGTGTATCGCAAAGCTAAAAATATTCGAGACATACTCTCATCAGTATCATCGTCGAAAACAAACAGTCCTGACACAATTGGGTGCCATCTTTGCTGAAAACCACGATGCAAAGTATGGCCGTTAATGCGCACATGCCAAAAAGTCACCAGGACTGGTTAAACTTTTCCTTAAAAATCAAAGGCAATCTTCACTGCCACTCTAAAAACGTGATATACATCATAGAATGTGCGCTATGCAAAATACAGTACATTGGTGAAACAGAAGGGCCTTTTGGACTGCTTTAACAACCATAAATATCATGCTAACACATTGCCCCACTTGCCAATTTCAAAACACGTGCACCTCTCTGACCGCTCTATGGAAAATCCACAGGTCACAACAGCCGAATCTGGTTTCCGCACAAGTTATGATAGCGAAGCCCGTGAATTATTTCTCGTCTATAAGTTTGGCGCCGTTACGTCTGGTCTGAATGAAAACGTAAGAAAACTCATTGCCTTTTTTCTATTGTATCACCCTGTCCATCTGTTCTCTACCTTGCTCAGCAAGTCACGCTACATTGTCTGTAGCGGTTAGTTACGTAGCAGCTTTGTGACGTCTTTTTTAAAGCTCCTTGTTTTTCTTTGTTAATAATTTATTATTTTTTTCTTTTTTTTACCTTGCTATTACCGGTCGGTCTACTCTTCACGTTATGCGGTGGATTTTTTTATTTTTAAACAGCGTGCTCTCGCATTGAAACGGTATCTTTATACAAGTGTATCAGGTGCCCTTCAAATCGTGTCACTTGCATTTATACATGCCCATATATTGCCTTTTATGTCAGTTTTCATATTTTATCTTATTGGTATGCACTTGTATATATACAGCACTCATGCCTTACACGTATTCTGATGAAGACTGAACCCGCGGCCGAAATGTGAATAAAATCACTTCGTATGTGCGTCTTCTTCACTGCATATATATATATATATATATATATATATATATATATATATTTTACTGAAGAAGTTGAACACTACTTGAGGATGCAGAGGGTACTTGTCCAGCTGAGAAGAAACTCACGAGACATATTGGTGGGAAGGGATCGAACATGCATCGCGGATTTCTAATGTTCAGGTACTTGTACCCACTCCTTTGTGTGGCATTCATGCCCAATGTGTAGGTGATCTAAGAGTCGCCTTCCTGACAGGGTCTGCGCCAGGCACGTGTATTGATTTGTTAAGTAAGCCTCCCGGAGCTCCCGGTCGGTGTTTACTACCCGCAAGGCAAGAAGTTTTGCATTGGAAATTGTGATCAGGAGATCTAGAGCTCTCTTGATGATTTTGCGGAGGGTGACGTCCAAAGAAACTTCATCATGCTTCCCCAAGTGGAGGTACGGAGTCGCATAGAAAATCGACTAGTGACACAACCATGTGTGAGACGAAGGGCATCGTTGCTTTTGAGAGCTCCCCACTTGTTGCAGACTCGGTGAGCTATGTGGCCCACCTGTTCTTTAACCTTACGCAGCTTGTAATGTGTTGTGTTGACCCTGCGGTGTTTGTGAATGTGCAGCCCAAGGACACGATATCCTCTGCATCATTTATAGGTCCACTGTTCAGGGAAAGGTTAATGGACGAAGTGCACTGCTCCGACGGTGGACTGTGCACGAATTATGTCTTCTGTGGGGAAGACATAATGTGGAGGCTGCCGCATGCCGGATAATCGTCCACTATATGGTGTGTGGTGTACAGGCTGTCCTCCATGCTGCCTGGACATCCCTCTGTCACCTACAGATTGATGTTATCGGCATAAAGGTTGGCAATAATTATTGAGGATGTGCGCCGGGGGTCGTTTATGCACAGGGGAAGGACTATGACCATAGTGTACGAGTAGAGTGTTGAAATTTCGAGGTCGACCTTTTGCGTAGTCAAGATTTATGTACAAGAATACAGGTGAATGGGTCCCCTTGTAAAGTGTTATAACTTGAGCGGCGCACGGCGTTGTCGAGCTCCTGATGGGCAACGACAGCACACAGGTGACCAATGGTTCCAAGGTACAGGCGGTAGCTGAGGTTTTCAATGTGAAGATGGAGAGCAGGAATTAAGATGTGTCGCCATATGAAAAAAATCGCGTGGCTGGGAGGGACTGTACTCCTACGTCGGTACCCTGTGGAAGTTGGAGCGTGGATTCCTCGGAGGTTATACTGAGGTCGACAAGATGTGAAAGCTCTAAGGTATGGTTAACGTCCTTCAGGGGACTAGCCCTTCAGCTTAGAGGGTTTATGCCATGGAGCCAAGTTTTAATGTTACTCGTCACCTGTGGGGTGACAATGTTGGAAAAATTGTTGATGCTTTTGTTTATGGTGGTTAGTTTTGTCATTAAAGTAGTCAAGGCAATTTTGATAGTCTGAAATCGCTCTTCAGTGTTAGATGGCTCCGAGACGGATGGAATGGTGCACATGAGCGTCGGTTCTGGGGTGGTAACAGTAATGTTCGTGAGGGATGAGGTTGAATGGACTGGTGCACTACCTGTCTCCAAAGCAAATATTCGGCTTGAAGCTGCGCGTTTTGTGCCCGCAATGAAGCAAGCTCTTGTTTGAACTCGAGGAATTCGGTGTAGTAGGAGGAGAAGGAAGAGCAAGAGGAGGAGGCGGCCCTTGCCCCGTTGCTTACCGAGAAGCTGTTTTCTTGTTCCGGTGTGACAGAATGCCAAATGTTTGAGTTCCATGGTGTTTTGTGAATAACTTTAATTTTGCCTGTCAAGCACGGTCTCCTGCTAGTGTGCGATGGAGGTAGAGCCCTACGGAAGACTACCGGGCACTGGAATGACCACGGGTGTTGTTGCTTCCAGAAAGCGCTACGCCTCCGTGAGTGGCACTGAAAGTGATGGCACCAAACCATACTACGTCATGAGTGATGAATCAGATGAATCAGGGGACGATAACTTCGAACTTGCGAAAAACCACAAGGAAAAGAGACAAATTCTGAGAACTTAACTCAATTCGAGTGAGCCCACCATGCGATCTTCGCGGAATACTGAGGTACTAACCATTCTTTTCATTCCAGTTCTCACTAGTGACAACATCAGACGCCTTAACCAGTAAGCCGTGTCTGGGCAGCTAGAGGTACTGGTGCCTAACTAAGTAAAGGAAGTAAGAGTGAATAGCCGCAAGAACATCCTAGCGATTGACGTCAATCAAGTGACGCGCTTGACAGATTGCGTGAAGTAACGGAACTTAATGGTATGAAAGCCCGCTCTCATATACTTTATTTATTTATTTATTAATACTTCTGGGCAAAGAAGTGAGTACTGGGGTGATATATGATGTTGCCAAAGCCATTGCCACCTCTGACCTACCAGTCTTGATTAGGTCGGCTTCAGAAGATGCCAATATTACAAGTATATGTCGTTTCGAGACATCACGATGCGTAAGAACTACATTTAAGGGCGAATAACTTCAATCACACGTAAAAGTGGGCCACTTCCGACTCGCAGTTCACCCTTTTATACCGAAACCACTTCATTGCTTGAAGTGCATGAAGTTAGGTCATGTAAGCGGTGTGTGCATGAACTTTGCTGTCGGTTCCCGATGCACTGGGCACCACAACAAAGACTCGTGCCAAGCCATGACTCAGAATTTCTCAAACTGCAATGGTTCACATGATGCCTGTTCGAAGGACCGCCCTTTTATTCGAAAGGAGCTAACAATACTGAAGGGCTAGAGATGACATCTCACACCGCGAAGCAGCTGCACCTAATACATGACGACGGTCCTGTCGCTGGCGCTGCACTAAAGCCACCAGAACCTCGTCGCCTTGCGAAGAACGTCCAAAACCACCTCCACCTCTCCCACTCAGGCCACGCGCTGTCGCTTCTCAAGACAAACACGCTTCTGTTAGTGGGGGAGCTTACGCTTCATCCTTATTAACCAGTCAGAACGCAGCGGTTTCAAGGAAAAATGATGCCTCTACCAGCAGGGCAGGTAACGCTTTGCCTGATGTCCCAAAGATACATGCGCCTGACGTCAGGCATCAGACTTCGACAGTGAGAGACACTTCATTGGTACCTCAGAGCTTGACGGACGAAGGACAAGTTATCGGCATGGTTAGCACCGTGGTCGGTGCTATGCGCGTGCTGCTGAGCAAGATGCAAGCACCGACAGCTCGAAGCGTGTTGCAACTGCTTGACACCATCGCTCCAGTTCTCACAAGCCTTCAGAAGTCTGCTGCTTGAGAACGCAAGCAGCACAATTTTAGGTGCATGGGACTGCGCATGCAAGTTATAGCAAAGAGTTTGCTCAAGTGATTAAGACACGGATGTCATTCACCATCTGTGATGTCAAGCACATAACTGCCGTTTTGTCGACGCCATCAATGGCATTTCTCCCCTTTCCTCTCTTTTTAACTTTTGTTACCCTTACCCCCTTTCGAGTGCAAAGTAGCCTACCAGGCTCAGCCATGGTTAACATACCTGCCTTTCTTTTATCCTTATTCTCTCTCTCTCTCTTTCTCTTGGTTGGCCGCTTGTGAGCACCGGCATCCGTCCGATGTGGAAAGTCCCCAGCTTGGAGCATGGGCCACCCTGGTCAGGTGTCTTGGATGACGTTTGCTGTGACGTTAATATATTAGGTGTAGGTGGTGGTTGCCGGCTGGCCCCTCTGGCAGCAGGCTTTTTTGTGGCTTGGTTGGTAGCTCCCAACTCACGTTCGTCTGCAATGACGTCAGTTGTCTAGGACCTTGACCACTGCTTCGACAAGCCGCAGCTGCCATGATGCCTCCTGGCTTCTGCAGGCGGCAAAATATATATCAAAACCTTTATTTGAAAAAAAAGAACGAAAAAATATGGGGAGCATGTGAGTGGGGCCCCTATTCCAGGGCTTCACTGGCTTTAGCGGCCCGCTGCGCCTGGTCCAGGAGCGCTAGTTGCACTCCCAGATCCTCGCTGGTGAGCTAAGTCAAAAACTTGGTTTGGAGGCCTGGGATCCGTTGAGGTGTCCCTCGCCGCACACTAGGCACAATGGCTTGTATTTTTGGTGTGCTATCTCCTCTTCAGAGGCACCCACAGCCTTACCAAAATGGCTGCAGCGTTGGTCATTCGGGTAAAGACGCAGCTCCATCCCGTGGCCCACCGTCCTGCAGTGTTAGCAGGCAGGAATGGTGCGTTTGTTTTCGCGTATTGGTGTCACGGCGCTGTTGTAGTGCACGAAACATGGCACGCGACGGCCCTCGAAAGGTATGGGAGCCACAGAAGTCTTCCCAAGCTTTCTGATGAAAGCGATGCTTCCACCACACCAGTAGATCTTTGCTTTCAAGGAGGCGGAGGTCTCCTGCTTGGGCACCGTAATGACGCCATGGCACAATTCCCCGCTGACCTTGGCGTGGCCGATCATCGGTAGGGAACCCTGTGATGTTTCGTGTGAGAATTCTCGTGAGAGAAGGTTCACAGAGTTGATGTCTTTGGTTGAGACAACGATGATAATTTGTTTCCGCATGTGCCGCACATTGATAGAATCACTCGTGGTTGCGTTCACATATGAGGTGAGCTTGGCGCCTAGTTCACCTGGTTTAAAGATAGCTTTGAGATCCACCATTACCCGAGGCTTCAGCACAATACTGATGTCTTCCACCGCAATGCGGGCATAGTGGTAGGCTGCCACGATACACGGGTTGTCTTCTTCTCGAGCGGAATGTTCGCGGACGTGGCCTTATTGGTAGCTGCGCACTTGCAAGTCTTTGGACTGGTGACGACGCTTGCGGAAGGCCACCATGGTGAACAGTGCCTCATCCACGACATCTGTTGGTAAAACGGAAATTTCGGGTATCGAGACAGAAACGTCTTTCCGCGCCAACGTCGAGGGATGATATCTACGGAGAGTGGTAGTCGCCATGTTTGGCTGCGACCGCGGAGAAGCGACGACTCAGTCAGCGTTAGGTTCAACGCTTGGTCGGGCAAGCGTAGCTCCCACGAGGCTGCTAGGAGCGAGGGTAAGCGCATGCACGCGCAGCTGTTGCTGACAGCTGCCAACGCCGAAGCGTGATATGGGGGGGGGGGGTTCTGGTCGCTAGGAACCTACGCACCCGCAGATGTTGCTATAGGCACCGCACACTGGCCAGAAGGAGCTGCGTTGCTCACACTGCCCGGTCTGAAAGACTTCGAAATTCGCCGCTAGAAGCACGGAGAAAATAGACGCGTGCGCGCGTCCTCGATATATCTCAGCCACTATCCGCCCACAGATGCAGGGCGCATACGCACGCGTCGCGTTCCATTTTCCCCGACGCTGTCTCAAGATTGCTTTTTTTATCCGCTAGGGTATGTATTCCAGCACTGGAGTCAGACTGCAAAACTTCGCTGAATGGTACCTATGAGACAGGGGGTGGACGCATTCCGACGCTCACCTGGCATAGCCCGACTAAGAAGTCCATTCGTACATAAAACCTTGACCGAACAAGCATCGCAGTCGCTGACGCAGTTATGTTCTTTGCTTTTCGCTACTTGTTAGCGCGTGTCAACTCGTCGTTGAAGTCGTGCAGCTTCGACGTGCACCTACGATATTTCACTGCTGACTAGTTTATGGCTGACTGAATAACAAACACCAGTTTGTTGATTAAAACTGCTCGATCGCTGGATCATTGCCATCTTAGCCCCGGGTACAACCGTTGGACCAATAAAGATTATTCAACTCAACTCTGCTTCAGTACGCCCTGCAGCAAGGCAATGGGCTCGACTAGCGAATAACGTGCCTTGGCAGAGCGAAAGTGAGGACAGAAGGGCGTGGAACGCCGGCACGCGTTCGTGGCTCAAGCTACGAACTTAGCGTCCAGCGTTTATGAAACCCAGTATGCGTGAGCGCTGCATGGCGTAAGCTTCAGGGGCACACACTGTGCTGTTTCTGTACAGAATTTACGATCCTTCATGACCTGCATATCTAGTAGCACTCTTTGGTGTGTTCTTATTGATGCCATGTTTGTGTACGATTAACAATACGCTGTGTTTAGGTATACGTTGAAAAAATTCCACCCGCATCTTCCCAAGAGGGGGAGGGGGTGCCACGGTGGTCTAGTGGTTAAGGTACTCGGCTGCTGACCCACCTGTCGCGGGTACGAATTCCGGCTGCGGCGTCTGCATTTCCGATGGAGGCGGAAATGCTGTATGCCCGTGTGCTCAGATTTGGGTGCACGTTAAAAACCCCAGGTGGTCGAAATTTCCGGAGCCCTCCACTACGGCATTTCTCATATACATATGGTGGTTTTGGGACGTTAAATCCCAGATATCAATCAATCAATCAATCAATTCCCAAGGGGGGGGGGAGGAGGACTCGAATAAATGCGTCGCAGAGGGGGGTAGTGTACCGCGTGAATGTTGCATAATTCGGTATGGTTTGGGAAGGACTAATTGATATTTCGCCTTCATTATTCTTATTTATTAACTGAAGGAGAAACGTTGCCTTCATCGAGTGGAGGATGCTGATGTGCGTTTCACTGCCTAAATATGGGCACCACCCGCTGAGCAGAAAAAATTGACGGCATATCGACAAGCTGAATGATGATGAGATTGGGCAAAGCTCTTGAAAGTAATACCGTACAATTCTCTTCCGTTAATTCGCCTGGCGATATGCACACTTCCTCGCCGCTTCCCATCGTCGAACGTTTTCAAGATCTGCTTTTCGACGTTGACGTGCTGCCTCGGCCTCTCGTTCCCGTACGGAAGAATCTTGCCGCCGCTGACGTGCCGCTGCAGCTTCTTGTTCGCGTTCGGCAGGATCTTGCCGACGCTGCGTTGCTGATGTGGCTTCTTGTTCCCGTACAACAGGATCTTGGCGGCGACGTCACGCAGCTCCCCGGCGCGCTTCTGCCTCGTGTGCTCTCACTTCAGGGTCCTGTGTGCGAGCGCGCGCCGCCGCTGCCCTGCGCGCCCACCTTTCGGCCTCCTTATTCATACGAGCACACACCGATGGACACGAGCATCAGACACTACAAACCTGTATCGATATGGTTTGGATTATAAACCATTGCTTTAGAAAACGCCTGGGGTTTAAGGGGCGAAGCTCCTTATAGCGGCACCCGTTCGTCCCTCGTAGTCTGTAACAAGTATAACATTTTGACCTCCAAGGTAGTGCCGGTGACAGACTTCTTCTGTGCGTTGTTGAATAATAAAAAAATAGTGCTCAATGTACACGTCAATGGCTGCTAATGGCGAATGAGAGACAGGAGCATTCGGCTTTCAGTTAACGCGCGGGCTGCGATCACCATTAGCAGCCATTGGCATGTTCATTTAGCACTATCTGACAAGAAAGGGTTGCTACGGTGTGCTCGCAGGGTGTAACCTCCTTAGCTTTAGAAAGGTTTAGCGAGCGTTGAGCCGCAGTGCCATGAATACAATGAACTTGTATATACCATGAATGAACTCGAGGTGGTTAAAAATGGGAAGTAGATACGAAGCGCAAGCCGTAAGAAAGTAAAAGTCGAATTCTCCGCCTCTCATTTCCCATTAGCAGCCATTGGCATGTACATTAAGCACTATCTTACTGAAAAAGTTTCCTACGTCATACTCGCTGGGCGTAACCTCCATGGTTATCGGAAGGTTTAGCGAGTGTTCGGCCGCAGTGCTATGAATACAGTGAACTAGTATATACCATAAAGTCGAGGTGGTTAAAGGTGGGAAGTGGACCCAAAACGCAAGCCGTAAGAAAGTGTGCATGTGCCACCTCTCGTTTAGTCCTTGGAATGTCCGCTGGATGGTGGTGCTTCTATATGGGGAATATATGATGAAAAGATGCGAGATAGTGGTACTTGGAGTGTTGAATAGATGGACGAACGGACACATAGACAGATGCATGGATGGACGCATGAACGGACGCAGGGGCGGCTGTATGAACGAACGCAGGGACGGACGCTCGAACAGACGCACGCACGGACGGGCTGATGGACGCATGGACGGTCACACTGATGGACGCATGGACGGACGGAAGCAAGAACGAATGGACGGACGAATTCTTCGCCCCACTCTCCATCACTCACTCCGCGGATATGCTGCCATTTTTTTCGTTAAGCAGCTGGCGTCTTCTTTTTTTCTTAAGAAACATCTGGCGTCTTTTCGTTTTGCTTTTAAAAACATCTGGCGTCTTTAGTTGGTTTATTTCACCAATCAACGGCGTTTTGTACAAAATTTTTTTATTGTTTATTCACGCAGAGGAGAAATCTCACCAGGCTCTACCTTGGAGGTAAACAATGGCTGCTACTGGGAATGAGAGACTGCAGAAATTGGCTTTTAACACTTCTACTTCTACGAGCGTTTCCTACAGGGACATGCCAATGGCTGCTAATGGGGAATGAGAGACAGAAGAATTTGGCTTTTAGTTAAGGTGCACGCTGCGAATTTTTTTTTTATTGTTCAACAACGCACTGGAGAAATCTCCCCCTGGCACCACCTTGGAGGTCAAAGCGTAAGACTGGTTACACAATGCGACAACGACTAAAATGGACGAACAAGTGCAGCTATAATGAGCTTCGCCCCTAAAAATCGCAATTGCTGGCACTAGCGCATCCGATGTTCGCTGACGCTAGTCGTTAGGAACACGCAGAAAACGAACGCGCGCACGCGTCCACGTGTATACCTGCTGCAATCCACCCACTCATGCAGGCAGGGAGGCGCGGGAATTGTGTTTAATTTTAACAGAGGCCATCCTATTTTTTCGTTTTGAATGCGAAGCATTTCTTAGCGAACTGCGACAACTTTGAGCGTATCTATCTATCTATCTATCTATCTATCTATCTATCTATCTATCTGTCTATCTATCTATCTATCTATCTATCTATCTATCTATCTATCTATCTATCTATCTATCTTGCCGCCTACGACTTTTAGCTCTCCTGGCCGTTTGGATAATGCTATCAATACGAAACTTGGTATGACATAACAGAATGTATGACGAGCATAATTGACTAGTCATAATACTATAATCATGACGCGTTTGTCATGAATGTCATGATTTACATTTCATGGTCATGCTGCTCTTGCGGTGGTCTCGTTCACATGACACGTTGCAAAACTGGTATGGTATGACATGATTGCAAGGCGAACACAAACGACAGACCCTAACGTGAAAATCATGACATGCATGTCATGTAAGCCGTGGGTCATGACTACACGCCACGCTCATGATGCGCTCACAGCCGTCTCGCTAGCTTCACGTATACTAAATGCGGTGTTACACGATGCGAATGGATGACGAAGGTATGTGACTGGTGCAAGCATGATAATCATGAGAGGCGTGTCATGCGACATTATAACTACAAGCCACTCTCAGGATTCCCTCGCAGCCGTTTCGCTATCTTTGAAAACGCCAAATTCGGTAATACGTACATGAATGGGCGACAAAGAGATGTAACTGGTGCAAGCATGAAAATCATGTGATGCGTGTCATGTACCAACATGACTACATGCTATGCTCATGATGCGCTCGTGGCCATCTGGCTGGCTTCACATGTACCAAATTCAGTATTACGTGACGCGAACGGACAACATATGTAAATGACATGTCCAAACATGATAATCATGACATGCGTGTCATGTAACAACATGACTACATGCCACAATAATGATGCGCTCGGGACCATTTCGCCAGATTCATATATGCCAAACTTGGTATTACGTAACGCGAATGGATGACAAGAGTATGTGACTGGTGCAAACATATTACTTGTGAGATGCGTGCCATCTAAGAGAGAGACTACATGCTACACTCAAGACGTTAATACACTTACACGTGACCTGGTGAGCGTGTGCTCTAGTGTTCGTTTCGTCGAGTCATGCCGGCGATGCCACGCTAGGCGCCAATCTGCCTGGCATATATTTGCAGGCACGCGCCGCACTGCGTTGCTTTGACGAATGCGCGTTTTAGCATGCCCGGCTTCCCTTCGTCACAAAGCTAGGCAGACGCGGCGCATTCTGGGCAACGCAATTGGTATGTCGATTTCGTACCGGTTGCCGCCGGACTGCGCCGACAGACACTGGTCACGTCTGGCGTCAGACTATAAAGTGTTCGCGTTTCGCTTTATAGCGTGGCGTCGCTGCACCCAGCGTGCGCTCGTCAACGTTACGTTGCATTATTAGGCCCTTCATGATGCTTTCCCTGCCGTTTCACTAGCTTCACATATTCCAAGTTTGGTATTATGGGAGGTGAATGGACGACGAAGGTATGTAACTGGTGCAGACATGATAATCTTGAGTTGCGTGTCATGTAACACCCGACCACATGCCACGCTCATGATGTGCTCGCGGTCGTTTTTCAAGCTTTACATGTACCATCAGTACTACGTGACACGAACGGATGACATATGTAAAGGAGATGTCCAAACATGACAATCCTGACATGGTGTCATGTAACAACATGACCACATACTACGCTCATAGCACGCTCGCGGCCGTTTTGCTAGCTCTATATATACCAAATTTGGTATCAGGTGGCTTGAATAGATCATGAAGGTAAATGACACGTCCAAGCATAATAATTATGACATCGAAGTTAGGTACGGCATAATTTACCTCCGCCTCGTAACGTTGTTGTGATTTTAAACTGACATATAAACCTTCCTCATTCGTGCTTCGCATATCATCGATTCCCACTATACCTGGGATCTGTGAATTCTTTTTTCTCCGCTAATGGTTGCGCTCTCGTGGTTCAGCCACACTGTAACATTCGACAGCACGGTGCCTATAGGCACCGCACACTGACCAGTTGGAGCTGCGTTGCGCACACTGTCCCGTCTCAAATTGTTTAACATTCGCCGTCATTCACACGCAGAAAACAGACGCGTGCTCGCTTCCCACATCTAACCCGGCTACATACCGCCGACAGATGCACGTCGCGTTCCATTTTTATTGAGGCCGTCTCGAGGTTGATTTTTTATCTGCTAGGCTATGTATTATAGCGCTGCAGGCAGACTGGCAAACTCGGCTTAACGGTGCCTAGGGCCAGAGAACAGTTGTACAGCTCGAGCTGCAGTCGGATTTCACTAGCAGACGCTACCTGCGTTGGCCCTGAGAGGCGAAAAAAAGGGGGGGGGGGGCAAACAGTTGAAACCGCAGAGTTTCCTAATACACACTAGAGAGAACTCTGGCGCTAGTGTTTATGGGAGCTGCAAAGCACGGCGCTTCAGTGAGCTTGAGAAAAATGGGTAGTACACAGATTTGTCTAATCTTCGTACTTCTGGCCTGCTTCTGGCTCCGTGTGTGTTCGCATGGCTAGGAGCTGTTTTCTCACTAAACAAATATCAACAAACGTTCAGCGGTTGCACTTCACCATCTTATTTTAAATGCGAGGCATTTCTGAGCGAACTTCGGCGACTTTGCGCGTATCTATCTATCTATCTATCTATCTATCTATCTATCTATCTATCTATCTATCTATCTATCTATCTATCTATCTATCTATCTATCTATCTATCTATCTATCTATCTATCTATCTATCTATCTATCTATCTCGCGTCTCTCATAGTCATATGGTGGTTTTGGGACGTTAAACCCCACATATCAATATAGCCGCCTATGACTTTTAGCTCTCCTGGCCGTTTCGATGATGATATCGGTACCAAACTTGGTATGGCGTAACATGACTGTATGAAGAACATATCTTACTACTCATAACATGAAAACCTTGACATGTATGTCATGAATGTTATGATATACATTTCATGGTCCTGCTGCTTTGGCGGTGGTTTTGTTCACATGACATGTTGCAAAACTGGGATGGCATGACATTAATGAATGGCGAACACAAGCGACAGACCCTAACATGAAAATCATTACATGCGTGTCATGTAACAACATGACTACATGCCAAGCTCATGATGCGCTCGTGGACTTTTCGCTAGCGTCACATATACCACATTTGGTATTACGGTACGTGAATGAACGACGAAGGTATGTGACTGGTGCAAACATGATAATCATGAGATGTGTGTCATGTAACAATATAACTACACGCTACACTCATGATGCGCTGGTGGCCGTTTCGCTAGCTCCACCTATACCAAATTTGGTATTACAGAACGTGAATGGATAACGAAGGTATGCTGCTGGTGCAAACATGATAAACATTCAGTGCGTGTCGTATGAGAACATGACTACATGCCACAGTGAAGACGCAAAAACAATTCGACGTGAGGTGGTGCCCGTGTGCACCGGCATTTATTTCGTCGGTTCACGCCTGCGTGGCCACGCCAGGCACCGGTCACGCCATATACTTGCAAGCGCGCGCCGCGCTGCGTTGCTTTGACGCATGCACCTTTCAGCGCGTCCGGCGTCCCTCCGTCACGAAAAGAGGCAGATGCAGCATGTCGCATTTTACTCCAGTTGCCGTCAGGGCACGCCGACCGACGCGCGTCAGATGCGCCTGGCCTCAGACTATAGAGTGCTCGCGGTTTTCTGACGTAGCGTAGCTGTGCCCAGCGTGTGCGCACGTCAACGCTACATTGTAGTATATTGGACTGTTTATTATACACTCGCGGCCGTTTTGCTAGCTCCACATATGCCGAAATATATATATATATATATATATATATATATATATATAGTAGGGTGAAATTCAATTGATCCGGTGGAAAATGCGGTAGAAAAAGAGGTCGACAATTGTACGAAAACACAAGTTTTACTAAAGCAAAACTTGTTTTCGAAAGTTTGTCAACTTCTTTTTCTACCTTAAATATATATATATATATATATCGCTTATGGATTGAAGTACGCGCATTTTAACCTCAGTTGATCTTTCTGTTTACAATATTTGTATGTAAGAACAATTTGTTTGCAGACTGTTCTCATCAAAAAACCGGTCACACTTGGTAATTTAGGGGTAATCTTTTTTCATAATGATCTCTCTATTCTTTTATTAGCTTTCATTCTATGTTTTCAGGAAACGCTACGGCATTTTTATGCCTGTTCAACAACAACAGCAACAACAACAAAAAAAAACTATCGCATTAGCAGCCGCCACAAAGAAAGCAAAGTGCACAACAAAGTGAACCTTCTTGGTGGTGCTGGCTTTAGAACCAAGGCCACCAGCTTCAAATGTGATCGTGGACCACTGGGTTAAAGATTTTCTTTTCTATTTCAGATACAGTATAGCAGTTGCACCGCGTACCATAGGCAACTACAGCCCTGCGTGGAATACGCAACTTACCTAGAACGCAAGCTGGGAAATAGGGCCTTCCTAAAGTTTGTTAAACTTATAAAATATTTTGTGGCTCCAACAGCAAGTGCAGTTGCGAAGTACCTACTATGCAATTTTTTATTATTTCGCAATATCTCGAGCAACGTGCAACACACACACACACACACACACACACCTTTATATATGTATATATATATGTATATATATATATATATATATATATATATATATATATATTGAGAGTAATATTTCAATGGGCCAGTTAGTCTTCTTGAAGGTATAGGATATGGCACAACAGGAGCGTTGTCAACAAGGATAAATATATTTATTTCCCAACAGTTTCGGGAGGCGTCCTCCCTTCATAAGGGGATAAGTTATACTGACATGAACTTCCAAACTTCGTTGCTGCCGCGTCCTTCTCGCCTTGGAAGATGTTTGCGAGAGTGAGAGGGAAATAAAAAAAGGCAAGAAAGAAAAAAAAACAAAAAAGGGGAACAAAAAAGACGAAAAAAAGAAAAAGAAAGAAAAGACAGAAAGTAAAAAAGAGGAAGAACCACTGTCAACACTGAGAACGAAACCAACTGTACGTGTACGTCCACATACGGATCTTATCACGTGCTGTTCAGTTCTCGACGTGTGTCGGGCCACCCGAGATTGTCCCCGCGGTGGCGGAAGGGTCCGTGACAGCGTGCGTAAAGAAAGGGTTTCCCCTTAATGGGTCGGTCGGCTCTTTACCTTTAATCTTCGTCCATTTGCCTTCAATGGTCATCAAGTGGTGGGCGAACGTAAACACTTTGTATGTGCATGTGGAAAAAAGAAAAAAAAGGAAGAAAAAAAAAGGAAAAAAAGAAGAAAAACAAAAACAAGAAAGGACAGTGTACTCGTACGAGTCAGTCAGAAAAAAGCATGGTCTCCAGCTATCAATCTTTGTCACCTATTTCCTCCTGGCATACTTTTCGGAGGCAGTTGAGTTTTTCGGGGTCCTCGTTGATGCCGACTACTAATGTTCGAAATTTGAAAATAAAATATGCCTCACGCTGTTCGCGCTCGCGCCTGTTTGAGAAACCGGACTGCAAAAGAGTTACACTGATATTTTCAAAACTGTGGTTTGGCAGGCGCAGATGTCTAGATAAAGGTAGCTTCGGCAGTGAAGTGGCGTGGTATCGGTGATTATTGAACCGCAGCCGAAATGGCGTGTCTGTTTGGCCGATATATTCTTGTCCGCAGGTGTTGCAATGGAGCATGTATATTACGTTACTGGAGTAACAAATAAGGCTTTCAGTTATGCAGAATTTGAAATCCGAGAAGTTCGCTTTGGATTCACGTGTTGGGACCATATGTGGGCATACCTTACATCGAGCTTTTCCGCAGGGATGGCACCCTGATTGAAATTTGGGGGTGTTTGTTTTTGCTCTGACAAGAATGTCCTTCAGATTTTTATCCCTACGGTACACCACGTGAGGTGGCTTCGCGAAAACAGAAGTTAGTCGTTTGCTTTGCCTGATTATGTTGAAATGGCGGAAAAGTATGTTGTTGATTCGTGGCGCTGATGAGGAGTAAGTTAGTACAAGGTTCGTTTGGGAAGTAATTTTAGACACTCTGTTTGGTTCCTTAATTATATCATTCCTGTTCACGTTGCGAGCACGTAGTATGGCATCATCAATAATGTCTTCCGGATAATTTTGTTTCAATAAGGAATGCTTTAGGTGTTCCGCGTGTCTGTCGAATTCCCGCACATCGGTGCATATTCTTCGGTACCAGTAGGCCTGAGAATATGGAATACCCGTTTTGCAATGTTTTGGGTGGCTGCTGTTGAAATGTAGGTACATTTGACAGTCTCTAGGCTTTTTGTAAAGGTTTGTTGACAAGTGGTCGTTTTTGACCGTGACACTGACGTCCAAAAAGTTAATGCTAGATTTGGAAATTTCGTGCGTGAATATTATTGATGGGTGGCACTTGTTAAAATCCTCTATAAAGCGGAAAAGACTTCCCTCATCATGGTTCCATATCATAAAAATACTGTCTAAGTCTCTTTTGTAGTAGAAAGGTTTCAAGGTGCGTCCCTCAATGAATGGGATTTCAAGTGAAACCATAAAGGTGCTCGCGAAATTTGGGGTCATTTTTGTGCCCATTGCAGTGCCACTGACCTGAAGGATATGCTTGCCATTGAACTCAAAATGTTTATAATTTAGTACAAGTTGAAGAAGTGTAAACAGTACCTCGCCACTTACATTAGTTGATGAGTCAGATTTTACATATTCAAAAACCATAGCCGCTATTCCATCATGGGGGGGTATGTTGGTGTACACTGAACACACGTCCATGGTCACCAGAAAACTGCCGCCAGGGATGTCGAGACTTGAAGTTTCGCAGATGAAGTGATTTGTGTCCTTTAGGTAATAGAGAAAATTTGGGAGGATGTTTTTTATTAAGGAATTGATGAATTCTGATATATTTTCTGTTGATGTGCTGGTACTGGATACTATCGGACGTCCCGGATTGCCTGCCTTGTGTATTTTCGGGAGCAAATAGAATCGACTGGGAACAGAATGGGCCGGTAACATTGCTTTTAACATTTTGCTGGTAATTTTCTCGTCCCGGCGGAGATTGTTTAGGGTTACTTTTATCTCCCTTTCAAATTCGGGAGTCGGGTCCGTTGGAAGTTCTTTGTAGAATTTTGTGTCTGATAGTTAACGTTCTCCTTCCTTTAAGTAGTCCGACGTGTTTAGAATTACTATGCAGCCCCCTTTATCAGCCGGTTTGATAGTAATTCCAGTGTTTTTTCGTAGTTCATCGAGTGCCCTTCGTTGTGACTTTGATATGTTGTTTCGAAATGGCCGATTTTTTTCATACGCTCTGATGATATCTTTTTGAACTGCTGATATATACATATCGAGATGTTTGTCTCTCTGCTCACCTGGGCACCATGATTTGTCACCACCAATCAATCTATTCTCGTCCGTACAGTCCTTGCGATCATGAAAGTATTCACGGAGGCGGAGATTACGCGCAAAGTTATCAAGGTCTTGGTACAGTTCTTGGTAGAGGTCTTGGTACAGGAACTATACCCTCGCTATAAATGAAAGAAAGAGGTGTAATTTTAATTGATCGTTTTCTTTGCCAGACACAGTAATTAGAAGGCAAACAAAAGTAATCGCAATGGAAATGTAAACAAAGAATTGTCTACAAAAAGATAACTTACTACCGGCACGGTCCGATCGTGCGACCTTCAAATAAAGTGTCCAACTCTCAAAGAAAAAGTGCCCTTAAATTTACACTTATTGCCCTCATTCGTAGCGAGGGTTTCGTCTGGCAGATTTGATGCATACAGGTAGTATGCGAGAGATAATTGGTGAGCAGCCAGCTCGTCATGTGATCACGTGTTACCTGACGACAAGAACCAAGAATAGTGGTCCACCCTCGACGCAATGGCAACAGGTGGCATTGACTGATTCTCCCGTGTTTAATGCACATGTATACCGTATTTTGTCGACTAGGGGATGACCTAGCCGTAGGTCAATAGAAGGGCATCGCACGCGTTATGCGAAGGTCGCCGGTTCGGATCCTGTCAGTGACAGTTTGCTTTTTTTCCATTTTTCTTTCTCCCCTTGCACATTACAATTAGTTTTAATAACATACGCTATACTTCGCCTTGCAATATTGACTGATACTTTTCAATAACATTGTGACAAAGGAAACGAGCCCACAAATTTACACTTATTTCGTTCATGTAGTAGAAGGAGTCTCCTTAACACATGTTACATTGCGTTGTGGATTCGTAGAATCACACCATGCGTGAAAATAAGGTATTTTGCTAAAATTGCGCAGATGAAATGCTGCCCACCTATTCCAACGTGTGGAGCTAGACACATGAACGTGGCACCCCACGAACAAGTATTGAGTACTTCGCCAATAAGGAAAAGTAGGATTTATGGAGTTGCGGGTGTGTTTGGGAAGTTTGCGCCTCGTGTTTCTGTATACCTCAGTAATGTCTTAAAAGCTCGTCACGCAATGTGGTAGCCGGCTCGTCCTCAGGCCGGATAGGCAGTTGTCGGGTGTGGTGGTCGGCGAATGCGAAGCCTTCCGACTTCGAGTGAGCCGAGACCCACACGAGCTCGATGACACACGCCAGAGACTTGCGCTTGGAGAGAATGGTGCGGGCTACAGATCCTTCATGCGGGAGATTTCATACGCTTACTTCGAATCTGTGACCACGGTGTCCACGGTCAGTTGCAGGTGTTCCAGAAATTTTCCGCAGTGGTAGGGTGTGTCATTCTCCGGCACGAGCTGATGATTAGCTTTTCGATGAACGTGGCTACCACCGTTGCTCAGTCAGAGTGTTTTCTGAACGAGGCATGCACACAGGGTTCTCCATGGGGTTCTCCTCCGGCTCCCTGGCCAGGATTCGCACGGTTCGTCTCCCTTCGCCTGTCTCCGGATGCATGTTCTTGGCGAGTGGCTTGTTTTGAATGGGCTCTTTCCAGTGTTCGGGAAGGGCGACCATGGTTGGCGGTGGTTTTATCTGCCATCTTATTTTCCGTAGAACGACCCGGCCGTGCTGCATTTGGCTTAGCCATATGCTTTGTATCGACAAGTGAGGCAAAATCAGCTCCTCTACCGTATCAGGGGCACCCATGGCCAGCACTTTTTGCTATGACGAGTATATGGTCTACATGCTCATTGTGAAATATGACTCAATTTTTTGGTGGCCTAAATCCATAAAGATCCTAAGGGTAGACACATATCTCGCAAATACGTACATTTTGTTTTCACATATATGCTCTATCTTCAATCATATAAAATAAAGTGATGCATTCAAACGTAGTAATCATCAATCAATCAATCAACCACTTATTTACCATGCCCAGGAAAAACCGTTTGGACTTTGATCAGCCACACGCAAATACTAAGCATTGCCCCACCGTGCTGGTTTAGTGTCTAAGACATTGGGCTGCCGACCCGCAGGTTGCGGGATTGAATCTCGGCTGCGGCGACTGCATTTTCGATGAAGGTGGAAATGCTGTTGGCCCGTCTGCTCATATTAGGGACATGTCAAAGAACCCTGGTGGTTGGAATTCCCACAGCCCTTCACTACGGCATGTCTCATTACCATAGGGTAGTTTTGGGACAAACCCCAGATACTACTGGTAAATAAAATACAGCAATAAAATAACCAAATAAATAACCACTACAATACAGCCTTCAGAAAGTGAAATGAATTTAAAAGAACCAGAACGCCAAGACAAAAAGAAATCATCTTGAAAAGGGAAGAATAAAAAGACAAATGAAAATCATAGATTGGGAGGAAACAATAATGCCGAATATACACAACATTGCAGAAGGCTTCCGGAAAGACGGAAACTGGAAGAACTTATACATATTCTGCAAAACTATGGCAAGACAGTGCAAAGCTAAGATAAACATAATGCCTGTGGAGAATAACAAATATCAGGTCAAAGAAAGTTTACATTACAGATGATTTGTATTCTGTAAACGACAGAGTGTTGAAAGAAGCTGGCAGGTACGTGAAACGGTCGATCCTCTCGAGTTAACTAGCGCTGAATTTGAACAGTACTCGTGCAAAGGTCATGGTATAAGCTGCCCGGCAAGAGGTATAAGCTCCCTGAAAAGATCTGCGATTACAATATGAATTACACCAGCTCTGTAAGTTCACGCTCTCAGGCGTAGACGACTCCGGCACCCCGCGTTCTGCGGAAGCGAGCAGAAGTCGGACTCCTTCGAGGTTCCGCGAGATCTCCGAGCAGCGCGCTCACTTCGCGTCTAGACTTCCTGCCAGCGCCTCGACTGGTTCGGCGTCGGCCGGAACCTTTTCCCTGGGCCGACCCTCTTTTACTTTCCGTGGCTTGACCGCCACCGCACAACAAAGCTTTCTTGCGTGTGGGAGAACTACGAAGCTGTGAGAGGCAGAGGGAGGTACGTTTCACTTTCCATTATTCCCCTCGGATTCCGGAACTTGCAATGCCCAGATAACTCCTCCTGCGGAGAAGTGAGATAGAATTGATCGTGCTCCAGCGCGTTGGAGCTTGGTTGAAAGGGAAATAGCTGCGCACCGAGTGGTGCGACCGAGGGCATTTTCTCTAGCGCTTCGCCGCCCTGGCTTGTGTGGTGCTTACGGTTGATGGAGTAGATTTTCACTGTAAAAGTTGTGTTCAACGAGTGGGCTTATTCATGAGTGACGTTTAGGCTAAGAGCTGGCGAATATTCGGCACCTCCAATATGGAATTTAGGTAGCGTGGTCTTTGATTTCATTCACCTGGCACTTGTACTATTCGAATTATTTAAACACCACTACACTTCACAAAACTCCTTCGAAACCCACACAAAAAACAGCCCTGATAAATATCTCAAAATAGAAAGATTGATACAAGAATTAGTATATGTTGACAAATTGCACTTTTGTGCTCATTTTCAAATGTTTGCCTGTGTTATATTGCATGGGCCAGAGCACGACATTTTATATCAGGCCAATCAATATGATTCAGTATAGCGCCGAAAGTGGGCCAGACCAAATAATCTGAACTAAGATGACGGGAGGATAATGAGGCAGTTAGAATATTAAGAAGAAATGTGCAGAAAGAACTCAAGCACTATTCCCGAGTATTCAAAGATAAACACTCTGTAGAGAACATCGTGCAATCACTTTTTCTTTCTCTTACCAATTATGACAGCATGTTGAGAGCAATAAATTATAACAATAAAAGACACGTAAAAACTACTAGCGCATCTTATAAGTGGATGTTTTTGTGGTTGGGAGCATTCTTGGCAAAGACAATTATGTTTTTGAACCCCTTTTATACCAAGCAGCTGTCCACCATTCATAAGAGTGAAATATCTGCATTAAAATAGCCACACAAAGCTTCAGCCGGTACAATCGTTACACGGGGCCTGCAATAACCATTAAGCAACCGGTATAATTAATCCTTATCTGTTCGTAGCCTCGGTAGCACTGGACCAGCGGCTGCACCTGTAGCAGCTGTTGTCGGAAATTGCCGCCGTATCAGCCAGTGATACAGTGAAGTTTTCGCTAAGCATATCTGTACGCACGCACTATCTCTGGAGATCTTGAAAATCGTATTTCCCCAATATCGCCTCGCATGTTTCTTATTTTCACTTTTGTTTCTTTCAGTTTTCTTTCCACAAAGGCTGTCAGAAATTCTCAGCGGTAACGGTGGCTCATTGTTCCAGAAGGTTCGTGATTATTAGAGATGATTCTCTTGAGATTGCGCGAAAGACGCGGACACTCGAAGTAATTTCAAAACTTTCGTGACGACCACTAATAAGACTGGAATATTTGACAGCATATATATAAGTAGCGACGTGCTTCACAGCTTGTCAGGTGATAGACGGCCGACGCTCTGTTGGCCGCTATCAGTGCCAGTGTCTTGCTACAATCTGATTTTCTTTTTACGTGGGTACAAGTTCGGCCCAATAAACACTTTAAGCTAAAAGTCCAATCTGCTCCCTTCGTCCGCTTCACGACACCGCGACAATATACTTTCCTTCACTAACTTGCAAGCATTAACGTACGACGCACGTACTTTTTTTAGATATACAATCCGAAAAGGGGACTAGTCACTGTAGTAAGTAGTCAGCGAGTTGTTTACCTCTTATTGAAACTCCGCACAATGCCAATGATCAGGACCAAGAGAAAAAATGACCTAAGTTCCCAATTACCATTGTGTGTGTGATCACGAATAACAAATTAGCTGAAGCCTATAGAGCCTGGTTGGCTACTACTGTACTCGATGTGGTCAATTTTTAAATGACTAATTGATTAGTGTTAGCAATCTGTGAGCGTACAGGGGACGCGTTAGTCATTGCAGGATCTGCCTACTCTGCTGAAACACTCAGCGCCGCTGGCAATGACCTAAATGAAAACATTGTACAAAAGCAACACAGTGCAATGCGGCTTATTCTCTGAGCAATGCGGCTTCTATTCTGAGGAAAAAAGTGCTTAGCTGGACCGAAAAGGTTGTGGCGAGCTGCTTCCAAGAACCTTCAAACGAACGGCAGGCTAAAATCAAAGTCTATGTGCTGTCCACAATGTTGTTTTTCTTTCCCTCTATACTTAAGTCGACACCCAGAAAGTGAGGGAGCAAGGGCAAGACGTTTTTCGGACCCGGCTCACTGGTTGATCGACTTATTTCCAAAGCGTTTTGACAGTGCTCCCACTTGGCGTCAATAATGTCCTTGAATGAGCTGTTACTCAGGGTTATAAACATATGGTGGTTTCCATTCATACCAGTTGGACGCTGGATGACACAGTTTGAAGCATGTTGCTAGGCCGCGAAAAATCGCTGTAATGGTGACCTTTTCTACCATACGAGTGCTCTAGAGACTTCTTGAATAACTATTGTTAACGCTCGTGTGGAAAGAGAGAGAGAAAAAGAAATGGAAGGAATTCGGACAAGGCAGGGAGATTAAACACGTTCAGTTTTCTAGCACACGCATGAGAGAAGGAATAAGCATGTAAACTAGCGAGTGTAAACGCTTTCTTGTGGCCTCCTGACTGCTGCCGTCAACTATGAGCGTGGGAAGCTGACTTTAGTCTCGTCGTTCTCCATGGCTGATTTTGCTCTGCGAAACTGGTGACTCAGATGATATGTAATGATAAAAAAGCTTTAGCTTTATTACCTTTGAAATCCTCGGCTTTCATTAGAAGTATTTTTTGCGACAACATGCACTACACTACTTGAAATTATCAGAGTTCGACGTGCGAGCAGTGCTGCACCGAAGATGACCGACTACTCGATATTTAACTTTCTCGCTTTCAATGCGTGAGATTGAAAAGAACGCTCTAAAGTGCTTCAGCTACTGAAAGAATGGCCAGTTTGCGTGGAAGTACTGCTTGAACACCGCCCGCATTGCTCGTCCACCACCAAGATTCTTAATGAAGGCGAGCTTGTGCGTATGCCTGTGATTAGTGACACAGTCCCAAACGCATCAGCGAATTCGGATCTCATTTCCTGTTTTTCTGCCCTCTCCGCTCTGATGCTCTGTCTCTCTTCCCTTTGTATTTCTATTTCCATATCGCCTAGTGCAATGCAGTCGTCAAGATGCTGTTCTGCTTAGTAGCCTACCTTCGGGCTTTTTGGTACTTTCTCTTATTGATAAAAATGAACACTCTAGATTGGAATAATATAATATTTGATTTCCGAATCCATGAGATTCTCAAAACAGTACGTCAGCAATGTACCTTCAATGACTCGCGCTTCTTTTTTCGTTTTCCATAAGGGGCCCGGCTCATTCACACGCTTCACCAATGGATATACTAGGACAATTCAGAAGACAAATTTTGGCTTTGAGTAATATTTGAGTGTCATGAATATCCACCCATTGCAGTTTGCGGGATCGAATCCCGTCTGCGGCGGCTGCATTTCCGATGGAGGTGGAAATGTTCTAGGCCCGTGTGCACAGATATGGGTGCACGTTAAAGAACCCCAGGTGGCCTAAATTTGCGGAGCCCTCCACTACAGCGTCTCTCATAATCATATGATGGTTTTGGGACGTTACACCTCACATATCAACCGATATCCACCCATTGCTCTTTTTTACAGTGGTATTCCTCGCAGCATTTACGATATAGTTTCAGTAGAAGCAGGAGCCTCATGCATGGTTCTAACATTGATCGTACAAAAACTGGAACCTTTAGAAAAACAAACTCGCTGCGCTGAAGGTGTGTTTATAATAATGCATTGAGTTATTGTGGTTTGGTAAATACGGAACGGTAGATGGAAGTTAAGGTATTCGGGGAACTTGAGGTGTACTTTTGAAAAGAGGCAACAAAAAGAGTGAGAATGCGGGCACACAAAACAAAAAAAACGAGGAAATAAAAACTTGTTCGATTACATAGAGAATTTTCAGCGCTAGATTCTTCTTTACCGAGACAGCTGAAATATGGGCACTTCAATAAAAGTCACAATCTTTCAATAAATCGTCAGCAAATGTAATTCTTTTAGCAAGATGCTTAGATGAGATGCTCGGTAAGGCATTTCTTTAAATTACCTATGACACTAGATGAATGGTTGAAGTAAACAATTGGCAGACATATGATGTGGTTGGTCAAAACAACATCTAAAGAAAATCGCGGAACTCCAATCAAAATATCTTCTAGTACACAACATATTTCAAAGCCTCATTGACTTAGAAACGTCCCGTTTTTCGAAGAAGATTTTAAACATCGTTTACTTGAAAGTAAATTTGGGCTGCAGGTTCCTTTTTTTTTCTTTGAACTTTGAGGCATGGTGTGTGTATGTGTGAGTGTTCCTTCATTCGAGCAGCACCTTTTCTACGTGCTCCAAAAAAAAAAAACTAAATGCCTGTCTTTATTGCATGTATTCACGGGACTGACGGTGCGGTGAGTAGCTGTAGCGGACTGTGTTGTTGCTTCAAGCTGCTCCATCTTATGGCAGATGGGCACAACAGTTGAACGCGCCGCCTAATGCACGCGTTGCTTAGAAGAGCCTGGAAACTCTCATAAATATGCAAACGATGCTTCTGCCATAGCAGCCGAGTGTGGCGAATACACAATAAAACGAAGAAATAATGCAGGGAAAGAAAGTTGCTGCAACATTAAAGATGCGATGGCCTCCAAACGCTGCGTAAAGAGAAGTTGTTACCAGCATGTGGTCCGGTCTGCGTTTCTGCTTAGCCCGAAGCCGTCTCCTCTGAGCTCGTGCGAAAATATGCAACCCTGGGACGGGGGACTTAAGCTCGCGACCCGAATTTGCGCCTCCTGAGTTATGGCTTTTATATACCATTACGGCTAAGGCTGCGATTTCAAATGGCAACGATA
Organism: Rhipicephalus microplus; assembly: GCF_043290135.1. Classification (NCBI taxonomy): domain Eukaryota; kingdom Metazoa; phylum Arthropoda; class Arachnida; order Ixodida; family Ixodidae; genus Rhipicephalus; species Rhipicephalus microplus. The sequence continues at coordinate 170,741,327 of NC_134703.1, forward strand.
TGAACATCGAGTAAGCGCCGTAATGTTGCACGCCATCGTGTGAAAAAGATGGTTGTTCTCGCGATTTAGTATGGCTGGACTTTAATGGTGCCGACCCAAATCGGCAGCACTCACAAATGACCGCCATCAATGACCGGTCAATGCGAGTACTTGCGGACTGAGTGACCAAGATATTTACCAGCACGGTGATATTACGTGACTGCCACCCATCATGGGGCTTCGCATAAACGTAGCAAAATGTGGTCAAGTACTGATAGCGGGGCTGCAATGAACCTTTCTGAGTTAATGTAAATACTATCAAAAAATAAGACGCGCCTGTGGTTCGGTACAAGTTACTAACATTGACTCTCAAACGTGCCATACACACTGAAGCAAAGTTGTACCCTGCATATCATCTGACCATAAATGCTCACGCTTAAAAGAATGCTTGATACTCCAGAAAGTATGATACCCCATGCTGAAGCATACGAAGGCTTACACCTGTTACGCATCACAACAGGTTTGAGGAAGCACTGAACAGTTTAAAATGCACCACTTTCAACTGGTCTACAAAGTGAGAAATGCGACTAAGTGCATTGAAACTTTCAAGTGACAGACAGTGCAGTTAATTGTGGAAAAGCTAGATTTGTTCGCTTTGCTGGCAGTTTGTCCTGCACTAGGATTATTCCGCGTCTCCTTTTGTGAGACTTAGCTGGCGAGAGTATATTTCCAGATCTCCTCATTTTATTCGGTCAAAAATTTTAAAATTTTCCAAGCCAGATAGTGTAAGATGCGAAATTTTGCAGCAACAGTGAACCTGAGCTACAATGAGGTACCTGTAATGAGGTACAAACATGAGGTACCTGTAGCAGTTTATTCGTAGGTTTTGTAAGCCTTCAACCATGTTCGAAACAATTTAAAACTGAAGGGAGCTGTTACGGCAGATACTTGATTGATGCTCGGCTCAATTTTTTCTCAGAGAGGATGAAGCTTGTGGGACACAGTGTCACCGGATGAAATACTTGTCCATGCCGTCGACACAGTAAATCGGCATTGAGAAGTATTTATCACAATTAAAAGAAAGTGCCGAAATCATGTGTTCAATTCTTGCAGAGAACGCTGTAACATCCGCACCTACAGCCGGTTTCTCTTCTTTCAAAATAAATGTTGCTAAGTCCATGTCACTAAGTCGCTGTCGCTCTCGACGTTAAAGACAAGTGTTACTGTCACGTAAACGAAAGGACGATGGAGTAGAATTTCACAGTTGGTAAACAGGTAGTTCAGTTAATGGTTGTAGCGTGGTCAAATTTCAAATGTGCTCAGTGGAGCAACCTGATTGACGGGAAAACACACTTAGGAAAGATATACTTTGTGTATTCGGCCTCTGATGCTTGAATTCGAAAGACCACCAAGTCTTCCGACAAAGAAATGGTACTACGACACGCAACAGCAAGCATTTAGTGTTACAGCTGGAGTCATATATTGAAATATAGAAGTATGTACCCGGCCATGTTATATGTTTACCACGTACTGAGTTAGTTTTGTACGTTACTAACCATTGGTCTTCAGGGACAGTACAGTTTGTGTTGTGATGCAATTTTTTTTATTCTACCTCTACTCTTTCGACAACACTTCATTATGTCAGTATGTGGAATAAATAAGTATTTAAATAATTACATAAATCATTAGATAAATATATAAAAGAATACTCAATTAAGAATGACTGTGTTTGTCGATGATAGCCTGTAACCCATGTCTATGCCTTCGTGTTTGCTCACGCGGGCATGTGCTTATTTTTTAATGCAATTAAAATGAAAGTTTGAAACACATATTTATATTTTTTTCAGCCATGCGATTGATCGACTACCCGTAGTGTTCTGCTTCCAGCATGTTCACTTGAGCTCCGTTTCACTCGACCTCACACTAGAGCCTACGTTCACTTCCCAGCATGATGGCGAAAATCCCGCGCTCCACAACCTCAAGTAAAATAGCGAAATGTAAGCGAAAACCTAAAGCAATAATACGAATGAAAAATGCCTTGACGGATTGGAAGCATGACCTTGAAAGTATCAGCAAAACTATCAACGACAAGAAACTGTGCGCCCCAACAAGGAGATTGACAAACAAGCTTCAATACACTCCCTCAAGAACTGGCCTAGGGATTACCTGAACTCATTTGACCACCTGTTACGTATATCTTAACATAGCCGGGTTAGGACACCGCTAATAATTTTATCCTGTCTGCTCCTTTCGTTTTTTTCTGCCAGCGCAGCAAGCCTAAATTTCTGAGAAGCGAAGATGACAAAAAAAATATGTGCATTCGAGCCAATAGAAGAGAGGGTACTCATCCTGCAGTGCTGTCAGACCACCACTACCTAGTGGCCGCGAAGACTCATCAACTCGTTTCACGCACTTATCGTGCCAATAATAATTACTATACAGAAAAGAAAATTGGCCAAGAATAGACGCTCAACGCTGAGAGGTTCGAGCTCTCCCCGCTAAAATCTCGCGCAATAGCCTTCAAGTTTATCGCGTCAAATCACAGGGACCTTGATCCCGGAGACCCCGCAAATAAGCGAAGGTCAAGTATATGCGCGCGTAACGGACGAAAAAAAAAAACTAATTTTGTGACATGAATGTAAAACTAGTTCGGATTTTTACTTTTCTTTCCTGTAGTTGCAAACGCGTTTTGTCGCACGATAGTTTGAAAATTAGTGAAAGAAAATTCCCTCACTATGCCACACCGGCGATAAAACGTCATATACAAACCAGCTATGGCACCTAATAAAATCTGGCAGCTCTCACACGTGTTTTGAATTCATCTGTCTTTACTTATTCCTTTTGGGAAATTGCAGTATTGAGCGATATTTTGTGTGTAAAAGGCGCTTTGCAGAACGGCAATATGGTGCCATCTGTTGGAGTAATGACAGTAAAGTGTTTTGTCGCTGAAAGTATGCACCGTACAAGCGTAGTTAAGGCTAGCGTTCGTCAGATGGCTATAACTGCGCCATACCTGAGAATCGGGTGCTTCCACTTAAGCTTAGAGTGGTTCGGGACGGTTTTTATGTTCCTCAGATGCACATTCCTTTTGGCGCTCGCGTTATCAGGTGACAATATTTCGATGTAAACCATGGACAAGCGTGTCCAAACCGCAACTGGTGGTTAAAGTGGTGAAGCGAGAACGTGCATCACCCGCGTTTAGCCTGGAGCGAGATAACTCGCAGGAACGAAGAGCTAAGTATATGCGTGCATCGAAATACTCGCTTTAGTACGATAGAAAAGCGTGCACCCCGCGCATTTATTTATATCCACTTGTTTTAAAACAATTTCAGCTGTGTCAAAGTTCCGGTTGTGACTGCAGTGTACGTGGCATTTTATCATGGATGCCGTATCTTAGATATGCGTGTTCATGGTTTAGAAGTCGCATTGAATAAAGTAATGTTTTTCAATGCTTTATATCATGAGAGCATACAGAGATTCTCAGAATGCGATGTTAATAAAAGAAAGTTCATAATTTTTTTTTATAATTCAGCGCGTTGAATGACTAGGTCTGTTCCCCTTCGACCCAAATGCTAAGATGATGTACTTTAGATATATTTTTGGCTTACGCAGACCAGTGGAGCTTCGCATGGCAAAAACCACTTCGTGCTTTCGTGTTGCTACAACGCAAGTAGACTAACTGCATTCAAATAGTATTGACGATCTTTTTTCTTTTGTCAATATTCTTCTGTCTATTTTCTAAAACTGCGCGTTCCCTAGAGGGCATCTGCAATGATGGCTCGTAGATAATTTTCGCAATCGTATGTATTGTCATCATAAAAAAATGTCCACTTGACCATTCAAAAATGTAACTACTAGACTGGTTGTAGTAGCGACAAAAAACCACCAAGCCTGCGTGGAAGGCGCAGCACAGTCACAATGAAAGCTAGAAGAGCGGCCTTTCAGAGCCTTTTCAAAACTCTCATTGGGTAACTAGTGCAAGCAATCTTGCATAATACCCACTAGGACAATAATAATAAACTTTTGGGCAGTAGGCTGACATTCGCTATGCTATTATTCGTCATTCTTCCGAGAATCGTGATATCCGCTAAACACTTGCAAAGAGTTTCGTGCAAATTGTTCATGAAGTGGCTGGCGACGATGAGAAATTATGGCTGAAATGGGTATGCGCCACAGTTATTAGGGGAACAAAAACAAGCTTTGGTATTAGGTTGGAGCATTCGACGGCCTACTTGCTATGCTATTCGCATTGTGCGACGACTGGTTGTTCTTTCGCTGTTTTAAAACGCCTTGTAAGTCGTATTAACTCGATTGCTTCCCCGACACACAGCCTGCCTAAGGCAAGTATAGCAAAAAGCCACAAGCACCAGCGTAGCTCAGTAGTAATATACTGGGCTGGTACCCACCAGACCCGGGTTCAAGCCCCACTGTGTGGTTGGTGCTAGATTTGCCAAGAGGTCACAAGCACCAGCGTAGCTCAGTGGTAGAATACTGCGCTCGCACCGAGCAGACCCGGGTTTTGAGCACACTGTCTTTAATGCTAGGTTTTTTCTCTAATTTCGCGTGATGTGCTTTCGGACAATGGTGGCGGTGGGGGGGGGGGGACAACTACACGTGAGCCGAGTTGTGATCTCATAAAAGCTTTCACTGTAAAATGAAAAAAAAAGATAGGTTAAGGATACACTGCGTGCACAATGAAAAAAAACGAAAACTTGCGAGGTATCGTAAGCGACCTCTTGGTGCCTTTATGCTTTTCGAGAGAGGGTGAAGCCCTCTTTCCACTGTACTTTTCGCTAATTTGGGGGCATGGCACCGTGGAAGCATCCACTCTTTACCTAGCTTCCTTTTCTCTATCTGCTTACTTGGACATGCATTTCGTCAAGGACTTCCCCGGCACATGTTATAACGTTCGCGACCTTCTTTAGTTTACCTAGGACGTATAGCACGTCTTAAATTAGTCGCCTTAGGCTGCTTTAAGTTGATCCGAGTCTGCCAGAAATAAATATCACTGACTGTTGTGCGCCACGCCAGCCTTTTGCACAGTAGGGAAATCACGTAGCGTAATAGAGAAGTCCGTTCTACATTGCATTGATGCCTGATATTTACGTTATCTTCGTGTAATGGGAAATAACCACGAGCATTTGATTAGCATATTCGGATTTGTTAAGGGTATTTTGCGGTTTTCTCTTCTGCAATCAAGATTATCCACTTCATCAGCTAAGGGCATGGCAGCACTCTTGGCATGCGGGTGGATAATCCCTTCGTATTTTTCATGCAGCTAATCGTTGCCTTGCTGCTCATACCGGCAAGGAGCAACGCAGAACAGCATCAAGCAGAGGCGACGATCATGGTCAACGGCGCAGGCCCCATATTGTGTTCCACGCACCCGATCCTGGATGGAAACTGGAATCGTCACTACCGCTCGTCGTCGGAGACATTCTACGGCGGCGCGAAAACATGTGGCGCCCTGGCGGTGCCCGCTCTGCAAAGTATAAAGGCCATTCACGATCCTCTGCGCAGCAAAGGGCACGGCAGCACTCTTGGCATGCGGGTGGATAATCCCTTCGTATTTTTCATGCAGCTAATCGTTGCCTTGCTGCTGATACCGGCAAGGAGCAACGCAGAACAGCATCAAGCAGAGGCGACGATCATGGTCAACGGCGCAGGCCCCATATTGTGTCCCACGCCCCCGATCCTTGATAGCAACTGGAATCGTCACTACCACTCGTCGTCGGAGACATTCCGCGGCGGCGCGAAAACATGTGGCGCCCTGGCGGTGCCCGCTCTGCAAAGTATAAAGGCCATTCACGATCCTCTGCGCAGCAAAGGGCACGGCAGCACTCTTGGCATGCGGGTGGATAATCCCTTCGTATTTTTCATGCAGGTGAGAAAACATTACTGTAAATGCTGCCGTTCCGATAACCCCTGCATTATTGTGCTGCCGTGCCCAAGGTTTCTGTGCTCATGTGTTTATGAACTAGCGTCGTGCCTTACCGAACTACTATTGCTAGCTGGCGATGTCGAAACCAACCCCGGACCCAAAACGGACGAGCTGCTACAAAAGTTAGAATTGATTGCTGGCGACATCAAGGAAATTAAAGAAGATAGATTGACTTCAATTGACAAAAAACTAGAAAATCTTGATAATTTGGCCACGAAAATTTCGAGCTGTGTTGAACAAGTTGCACATTTACAGGAAGTTGTGTCTGCCCTCGAACTGAAGGTAGACGATTTAGAAAACCGTTCACGCAGGTGCAACCTAATAATATGCAGAATACCTGAAAACCAAAATGAGGATAATTCCACCCTAGAAGAGACTGTTACTGAAACAGTGTTTAAAGAGAAGCTCGAAATTGATGGTGTTGGTATTGAACGAATACACAGACTAGGGAAGCCAGCCACAAATAAAACTAGGCCCATAATTCTTAAGCTGCTCGACTTTCGAGACAAAACACGAGTGTTTGTCTCGAAACTGCCACAAGTTAAAAGGAACAGACTTATCGGTTAGCGAAGATTTCTCGGAGCGGGTACGGGACACAAGAAGAAACTTGTGGAACTGTGCAAAGGCTAACAAAGAATCGGGGGACAAAGTTTCACTAGTCTATGATAAACTACGAATAAACAATGTCTGGTACCAATGGGATGATGCAAAAAAAGACAAAGTTGCTGTACGTAACAACTCGAGTGCTTCTTCAATTGAAAAAAAAAGCAGCGAGTCGAAGCGCCGTCACTACGCCCTCATAGTCTTTGCCAATGTGAACGCACGAAGCATTCTAAATAAATCCGAGGCTGTTGAATCGTTACTGCTTTGCATGAAACTCGACTTCTTAGCAATAACCGAACCCCGCCGCGGTGGTCTAGTGGCTAAGGTACTCGGCTGCTGACCCGCAGGGCGCGGGTTCGAATCCCGGCTGCGGCGGCTGCATTTCCGATGGAGGCGGAAATGTTGTAGGCCCGTGTGCTCAGATTTGGGTGCACGTTAAAGAACCCCAGGTGGTCTAAATTTCCGGAGCCCTCCACTACGGCGTCTCTTATAATCATATAGTGGTTTTGGAACGTTAAACCCCACATATCAATCAATCATTTAGCAATAACCGAAACATGGCTCACACATGACGTTATGAATTTTGAAATTACACCGCCCGGCTATGTTATCGTACGGAAAGATAGAGCAACACGTGGAGGAAGCGTGGCCATCCTTATTAACAAAAAAAAAATACCTTACACTGTTATGCCTGAAGCTTTCGATGTAGAGGCAATATTCTGTAAACTGATGTTTGGTTCCCGTAACGTTATTGTAGGATGTGTTTATCTAAGCCCCAATTCCGGAACAGATAGCTTGCAAGCCCTGCATGGCTACATGCAACGACATGTTGCTGGTGCAAGGGTTATCTTGTTGGGGGATTTCAATTTCCCGACTATTAACTGGGAAACATTACGATTCCAATGCGCACGCTCGGAAGTACTTTTTGATTTAATGTTGTCTTTTAACCTCAGCCAGATCGTGAAAGAGCCAACACGTGTTCAAGGAACGAAATCAAACATACTTGACCTGATTTTTACAAGCGACCATTTCCCAACACATGCCTCTAAAATTGAAATAATGACCGGTATATCAGACCACAAACTAGTTCTATGTACCTCCCACATTCAAAGAAGTAAAACTGATTCAGTATCACGGACCACATTAGCGGACTTCGCAAACGCTGACGATACAACTATAATTGATTATCTTTCCTTTCCTTTCAATTAGAGTCATTCGTAAATGATTCGGGTCATCCCTCCGCCGATATAGATACAGTGTGGCAATTATTTAAAAACATTGTACTACATTGCCTTCACAATTGCGTACCAGTAAAAACAAAATAACTAATAAGCATAACCCATGGGTAACGCGAGACGTTATTCATGCCAAACGCAGGGTTAAAAGACTTAGGAAATCGCTAAAGCATAAACCTGATCCTTCTAGGAATTCACTTTGCACTGCCATAGTTGAAATGAAATCTAAAATTAAGGTGGCGAAATGCCACTATTTTAAAAACGTTCTACCGAGCTTTATTCAAAACGCGCCAAAAAAATTCTGGGATTATCTTAACCCTAAAAAACGTACTGACAAACTGATCCCGGGAACAAACCGCACAACAGCAGAGTCCTTAAACACGTACTTTACATCTGTTTTCACTATCGATGATGGTAAACTACCCCATATTGACCCATGTGACGAAAATCACCTCGAACCAGTCTCTGTAACTGAAGCAGGTGTACTCAACCTCTTGCTAAGTCTTGACATAAAAAAAAGCCCTGGCCCTGACAAGATTCCAAACCAATTCCTAAGAAGGTATGCCGAATGGATAGCAAAGTATTTATATGTCATCTTCAACAAATCCCTCCTGACAGGTACTGTCCCAAAAGAATGGAAGAAGGCAAAAATAATCCCGATACCTAAATGCGATAACACAAATGATGAATCAAACTACAGACCAATATCTTTAACATGCACAGTATGCAAAATTTTGGAACACATAATTCTTAAACATTTGACCACTTACCTCGAGCAAAAACGCTTTTTGTCACCTTCCCAACATGGGTTTCGTGGAGGGCTATCGACAGTAACTCAGCTAGCTGAACTAATACACGACTTGTCTTCGAGCATTGATAACCAAAAACAAGTAGACCTCATCCTACTAGACTTTTCAAAAGCTTTCGATCGTGTCTCACACAAAAAATTAATTAAGAAACTTCAGTCAGCTATAGGAAATTGCTCGGTTGTTCACTGGATTAAAAATTACCTATCTGATAGGACAAAGTACGTCGAGATAAATAATTAAACTTCCTCTATAGCAGCAGTAACTTCCGGAGTACCTCAAGGCAGCGTCCTAGCACCTTTGCTGTTTCTTATATTTATTAATGACTTACCGCTGAATATTCCTGTTACCGTAAAGCTTTTCGCCGACGATTGCATACTGTACAATGAAATTAACTCCCACGAAGATCATATAGCGCTAAACAATGCCCTAGAAACCGTGTAAAAATGGTGCGATGATTGGCAAATGACAATTAACGCCAAAAAATCCACTCTTCTGACAATAACTAGAAAAAAACAGGTCTACTTTCCCCTACATCATTAATAACTATCCCCTGCTACGAGTTTACGAACATAAATACCTCGGCCTAACAATAACCCAGGATCTCAGGTGGGACTCCCACATATCCATAGTAACCTCAGCTGCGTTAAGGCGCTTGATGTTCCTTAGACGACGCCTTCGATTAGCTCCGGCAGAAACAAAACTAATTGCGTACAAAACGTTCGTCAGACCTGTGTTAGAATATGCCAATATTGTTTGGTTCCCATTTTCCGTCACCAAAATTAACAAGTTAGAAGGAATTCAGAGGAAAGCAATTAGGTTTATATACAATAAGTATCGATTTTCTTACTCACCCACTGAACTTGTTAAAAAAGCTCGAATCCTAACTCTTCAAAACCGAGCCAAATTAGCACGACTACGGTTCATGTACCAACTGATACATAGAGAGATAAAGATTAATACATCCAAATACATTTCTATTGCACAAACAAGACTGACACGCTACACACATTCTGAAATGCTTGACGAGTGCTCATTTCACACAGGTTCATTTAAATATTCATTCTTCCCATTGGCAATAAGGGAATGGAACCGGCTGAGACCTTCTATACTTCACTGTACTTCACTGGATAATTTTACCGTGGCAGTAAAAGAGCATTTACAAGGCGACAACGAATAACCCGTCTACATTGCAGACTCTCTGAATTACTCGTGTTCTGTACGAATTTCGTGTTTTTGTTAAATCAATAAAAGAAGTTAGTTGTTGTCAGGTTGCCATAGGTACGAGTATGAACATTGATTGTTTTTTTTTCTATATACTGCGGGACTTGTTTGCCATGCTCGTCACACTAGGTACGATGCAAATTATGTTACGCCTTTACTGTTCATTCCTTTTTCAAACAATTACCCTGTGCTAAAAAGTGCCTAGCCCTCAACATGTATTCCCCTCGTGTATATATGTGTTATAACTTGAAAGCCCAAATGATTTGTTTTTTTTTTCTTTCTATTTATTGTTCACATTCTATGAAATGCCCTTCCTGCTAAAATCCCAAATGGGATTAGCAGTACCTGTAAATAAATACGACAGAGCAAATTCCTTAACGGTACTTTGAAAAGGCCGGCCCAAAGGCGCTAACTGTACGCTCAAGTAGTCCTACCTATTGACGATCAGCGCAGTGTGAACACGAAGTAGTTACATATACCAACTACTGAAGTGCTGCTTAATGGAATGATTGCTGATTGGTAAACGACGTTCAATTCCTTCTTGACAGGAGCATTTTTCTTAAATCTGTTCGCTTTGTAAATATCTTCGATTTTAGATCTGTACACTTGCTACGTTGGCACAAAGAAAGAAGAGAGAACACAGGCTAAAAAAAGGAAACATAAAGCAGCTGGTAGTCTATGCTTTATCCTGTCACCTTTTTTTTCCTTCTTTCTGATTGTGCAGCGATTCTACGTTTTATTATAAACCATATTGTCACAGGGTCGTGACGTCTTCAAAGAAACAGACAGTAGGATGAAGGTTAAACTGTTTATTTGGTGAACTTGTGCCCGGTAAACGGAAAGTCGGATCACAGTAGCAGACCTACACTGAAAGCGGCGAACGGATCGTCAGCCGTCGATCAACCGAGAAGCGGCGAAGCGCGTCGGCATTTATACACTTGCCGTCGAGTGTTCTAGCGTTATCACTAGCGGTGACGTAGGCTCCAGCATATTCTGTATAGTTCGTGGAGTGGGTGTGATCTTATAAAAATGATCTACTACAGTCCTGAAGCTTCTTGAAGACTGCAGGCGCGGTTTGCGCTGAAAATTACGTAGTGTATTGGGGTTATAACAAAACTTGACACAAGAACGTGACGATATAGTCTGCAAAGAACTGTTGCGACAGAGTTCACTTCTGATTGATTTGTGGGGTTTAACGTCCCAAAACCACCATATGATTATGAGAGACGCCGTAGTGGAGGGCTCCGGAAATTTCGACCACCTGGGGTTCTTTAACGTGCACCCAAATCTGAGCACACGGGCCTACGACATTTCCGCCTCCATCGGAAATGCAGCCGCTACAGCCGGGATTTGAACCCGCGACCTGCGGGTCAGCAGCCGAGTACCTTAGCCACTAGACCACCGCGGCGGGGCCATAGTTCACTTCTTATTGAGGTGTTCTATTTTAGCCAATTTTCTCACGTTCATCGATACAGCTCACACAGGATGTTTACCTTTGTGATTTACACCATCAATATGACCGCTTTCGTCTTCATGATGCCTATGGTAACAACAAGGACGTCTTACGGTTAGCAAAAGGCAGCGTGAAGTCATGGCGTCCCTACAATATGCGATATTGTAATTACCGATTGACGAATATGGCTTTTCCAAAGCCCTCTACAACTGCGTGACTCTTAATCATACTCTAAAGCCTCACATATTATTGAGAAATATGGCCAGAACGCGCACTCTATACGGCGATGAAGTGGTCTCTGCTGGTAGCTCTACAGGTTATCTTATTACTCATGTCTGTCAAGTTAACTGTGAAGTTCGAAGTGTCTCACATGACGACATAATGGGCAGAGGAACTCGTGTTCCTACGTGCTGCTGTTTCATCGTGCAGTTTTCACCGGGAAAGTGTGTTTTATTCTGCGATATTAGGACATACTTATAGGTCAATAAATTTGCGTTACTACGCTTGGTGTACGAACACTTAGTGAACAAAACGAGAGAATTTCTTCACTAAGCTTTGTAAATATGTCCTGAAATAGTATTTCAAAATGACCATCGGGGCATTGTGCTATTCTTGGTAATGACGTCACAGATAATACGACCCGGTCCACCTGCAAGAACTCCAAGGCAGCCCTGGTGCCTATGTCAAGAGCAGACGCAGCAAAGGGTCTTCGCTCGTTCACTGACACAATGTCGTAAACTCGGTTGAGCGATCCAGCATCTGGAATGGTCACCTGCAAAGACTCGGCCCATTGAGGAAGTCGAAAATTCAGTTGCACCACTCCTTACGTGATGCATCTTTATTGTGACACCTGTGATTAGGGATTACTTAGCCGTCTGAGGCGTTTACGAAAACACATTGTTTTCGCATAGGAATGGCGGGGACCTCCAGATGTGACTCTGAAAAGAGCAACGAAGAAATAGAACGTTTACGATGTTTTTGCGATCGCTGTGTGGCGGGACGCGACGTCTTTCGCATTGCGCCAAGTAAACTTGACTACTGAACAACTATACAATTAAACAAAGTAGATCATTTTAGGGAGTTGGACTCTCTGATAGTGGCCAGCAAAGCGACTGTTCTAAGGATTCAGTGAGATAAGTGATCACTTGTCGGTGAGTAGTCTACAATCGCGTGCATTCTGCTAGTATTCGCTTTTGCTTCTTTTATTTCTACTCTTAATTTCTTTCCCCCAAAAGAAGGATTGCGAACTGGGCATGCCTCTGGTCACCCTCCTTGCCTTTTTCTCATTTTCTCCTTTTGCTTCTGCCTGTACAGCCTATAGAAAGCAATACAAGAAACAAGTTACTTCTGTAGTGGTTGGAAAAATGTGACTACAACAATTATCCATTGCTCTTGCTTTGCTGGGGTCATCCTCATCATTTCGTCATCGTTTTCTAACATTTAAACGAAAGTTATTATGAACATTGCTGTGAGCTAATACAAAAGATTGATTTTTGGAAAATAATTCCGAATATATCACATTGCGAATCATCGCGCATATTATCCTACCTTTAGGAACACAAATGTTTAAAGTTAAGAACAGTCAAACTCTAAAACTGATTGCGAGGTCACAATTGCGTGGCTTCCGGCGAAGCAGCAGTCTCAATTTTGTTCTATTCCCCTCGATCACGCCCCACTTTTGCAAAGACCGACACTTTTCAGCTCTAGGTTAGTGAACGGAACCTCTCTTCCGAAAGGGGAATCCCCTTGTTGTCTTTAAGACGTCCTTCGCAGTTCTTCCTAATTGCTCAAAGAGAAAGAGAAAAAAAGAAGAGTACGGAGAGAGAACAGTGCTCACACCTTGGTGATGAAGTTTTGTTAGTGGATGCCCGCGAACGTGGTGTGATGGCGTACGAGAAGAATGACACGCCTGGGGATTGATGAATGTTCCGGCTTTCGGGGAAGCGGCGGATCATTATAACCGCACCCTCGGGGCACCTGTCAAACTGCAACGAGGCGCGAGCCGGAAGAGACCGATGAACGTGAGAGACGCACAGGAAAATACGCGACTACCTCGAAGAGATGGTATGCAATGTGAGTGACGCAGCCTAATATTAGCGTTTGCGGGACTCTTCGAGGGGTTACGACTTTATAACGGCATGCAAAAAAGGAAGACGAAGCATATAGTAGTGAAATGACGTGACAAAACGTAGTCCGGTTGTAATTGTGTGCATGTTTCGTTTTGGTAAGCTTTTTCTTTTCTTTTTCTTTTTCAGTGCAGTAATAAGAATTAAACTATATACACTAACCGAATCACCTTTCTTCACAGGTTTCCACACTCTTGCAAACATCTTTTAACTGTTTGGCGTTCAGGAAAAAGACAATTGTCTTCTAAAAGGCGAGGACAAAATATACGGGACTGGCTATGCATCTTCTGCAAGCTAGGCATAACAAATACGAAATGAATTACAATGAATACGAAAAATGTGGGGGATGCTTCAGCTTCGCCTTCAAGAGTTGAACACGATAGTGATATTTTGTTCGTATTGCATACTTCAAACACTTGGTGCATGAACTCTTTTCGAAGTTTCTATGCACCACTACGTGGCCTAAGAGAATAGGCGCAGAAACGTGTGTGCCTTTCGTAGTGAGTGACCGGATTTAAACCATGAAGTCATTGTGATAATGATAGGTTCTCACGCCCAATGACAATTTACGCTTGCAACAATAATATTGCGGTAATTCATGTTGTGTTGTGAAGCATGTATACACAATGCGTGTGTTTGTAAAGCGCTAGTTTGTTTCCCTGCATTCCCAAATAAGGAAGTTCTGAAATGAGACGACGTAGTGAAATTCATTCATTTCTAAGTCAGTAGTTTATTCGGTACTAATTAAATTAACAATCATGTATCCCCATATCGGTAGGTGAAGAGAAACGTAAGTAAATATAATCACTTTAACAAAAGATTAGCCCTATCTACTACTACCCATTTGCCGAGCAGATTTTACGAGGAGTCATCCGAGATATGTCTAAAGCACTGAAGGAAATTATGTATTGTCAAAGATTGTGACCGAGAAAATGCTTTTGAGGGGAAGAGTACTTAGCCCAAAATAGAATTCCCTCACATGCTCATTCAGCGCAGAGAAAGAAACAGGGGAAGAAAAATAAAGGAGGAGAGAGACTCTAGAAAATAGACATAAAAATAAATATACCTACACTTGAACAACGACATGCATTGATAAATTCCTTGAAGGCGAGCACTGCCCCACAGTGTCGTGATGGTTTTGCGGCACAAAGCATTCATGAGGGGGGCAGACAAGGAACCAATAAGGTTTGTCAAGCTCATTGGTATTTTCCAGATGTGCGAAGCGTATCGAACGTATGTGTTGAATGAGGTGGGCTGAATGGCTCAAGACACAGTCAGATGACACAGGTCCTAGTGGCCAGTAGAATGGGTCAACCGGATACTTATGGCGCAAAGAAGAGAAATCTTGAGTGACCGCACCGACACGCCAGCCGAAGGCTAAACGCTGCAACTCACCGGCAACGCAAGACCGCAAGTCATTTAGGGCACCACAGTTTTGAAATGATCGTGACGAAAACCCCTGGCCATGTAACGTATTCGCTTACTTACGGGGGGCTGTCAGGTAAAACTTAGAGCAATTTACGCTCAGCGGGTTTCTCCACGGCGAGTTCATTTGATATCACGTAATGTGGAACGTTCAATACAGGCTGTTCTACTGATATGCAAACTATTGTTTTGATAACTCTAGGTAGGCGAGATTAGTCGGCAGCTTGTAACAGCCTTCACGAAGAACGTGCGTTTGCAGCATAAAAGTGAAAGGACGCCACTAAAATGTCAGGCGAAAAAGTAATCGCGTTTATAGAGTAAGGCGCCCAATAATAAATCTTTGTTTATTGGGAGAATCGCACAATGCAGACGCGTTTTAGGAATATTGTCAACATATTATTTGCCCAAAGGCATCTAACTATGGCTTGTTCAGAAATTTTAGCCACAACTCAATTGGCAGGGACGATTGTCAATGTGCGCCGAGTGGGAAAGGCCAAAAATGTGGGGTAAAATTGTGCGAAAACTGTGTTCATAGAGAAGCACAACGAGGTGTTGCGATCTTTATCGCTGTCGTTATCAAATAGGGCCCAAGGTTTGGTCTACACGCGCATTCGGCAATCAGCAGCTTCATTTTAACGTGATAAAAAGCGCACGCATTGTCAGAAAAACTTCATCAACATGGCGGAAGTTCTTGAATGTGAAGAGCTTTCACCGGTAGTGTTTATGCCGGCATAAAACTGGCTTGCCACTTCGTGATGGACAACCAATCAGTCGCTGATCATTTTACACGCGAAAGTACTAAGTGTCTGTGTATGGTGGTGATGGCGCCAAGAGTGGCTTTACGCAATAATTAAGAGATGCTGGGTACGTGTAGAGCCAAATAAGAGCAGGATTTGGCAGTGCAACCACGTTACGTTTGAAGTCGCAAGATGCTTACATTTCCGGAACTACACCTCATCAATCAACAAGTACAGCATTTACGTAGTCGTAAAACATGCAAGGCTATCGACGTAATTGACATTTATTTTTTGTCTTCTTCGTACTTCGACCCAATAATTAAGCACTCGGTTTGTTCGGCAGTTTTGTTCCTGGGCTGCTAAATCTGAATTAACAAGCATTTACTTTTACTTTTACTATATTACAGCATACATTGTAGGCTGTTGCTAGTTGCAAAATTTTATTCACCGTTAGTTGAGTTAGGTTGAGACAAGGAACTAAACATTCGGTCATCTAACCTGCCTAAGCGCTCCGCGTTTCATAAGTGGTTCACAACTGTTTGCAACTGCAGAAAAAAGAACATGAAATTCGTTATGGCATGTACTCGACCGATTTTGTAAATGCGGCGCTAAACACGCAAGAATAAACAGGAGAAAGAAAAAATGCTAATAAGATACTACAATCAGGCTGAGAATTTATGGTGTTTTATTATACTATCTCTTTCTTATTAATAAAGCGACAAACTTATTATTTGATTCGAACGTTTCATATAGATACCGTAACTATACTGACGTCATCATGCTGTTGATTACACCACATTGTGAGAACAAGCTTACATCGTCACTGCTCGAGCCTCTTCCTGTTTTACATAGTCGTCTGTCACATTGAGCTTGGTAATCCATAATTAGCGATCGAATGTGTTGCTACGTTGATAACGACACATTGAAAATTCGCCCTCCAGTTTAAGCAGCGTAGTTACATCTGAACATATTCTAAAACAGCAAACGCAAAGGGGTCTCCTGAAGCGGGCCATCCGTGAATAAGAAAATGGCAATTAACCGAGAGGGCCATTTGTAAGAGAAAGTCACATGAATCGAACAGATACAAAATAAATTGGAAAAGATATAATGGGCACTATTTCTAATTTTTAATGTAAACTTAGGTAATCATAATAAAACACAAAAACAATCAAAGTGAACCGAAAAAGAACTTGCCCGCAGCGGAAACTGAGCTCATATTCTTGCAATTATGCATCCCGTGCACGACGCTCTGGTTCAAATGTTTGGTTTCTATTGGAAGATAGAGGCAAGGATTAGAAGACGCCAGCTTCGAACCAAGAGAACATTGCTCTGTGAAGCAGCTTACGAGTGTGGCGTTATGCACCATGAACAAATATTGGGACGTATCGTGTATAATAACAAAGCCACCAAGAAAAGCAGAAATAACTTTTGTGAGATACGATCCTCAATATTGCTGATAATGTTAAAGAAGCTGTTTTTATTACAAATTATTTTTAGTTAATATAGTCGGAAGTTGACCTCGCAGTCTTTAGCACACAAGAGTTGCTTTTGTGTGTGGCCAATTCCATCTACCACGCTCGAAACACCCACCATACGCTTACTGTCCTTTGAATTCATTCATTCTTGGCATTCAAATTATCACCAAGACATGCCGATAGCGCCAAGCACAAAAAAACTATGTTTAAAAATATAGAACATCTTGCATGTAAAGCGAATTTAAGAAAAAAAAAGCGTTTTCTCCTTTGAAGTTCACACGGTGTGAAAAAAAATGGAGCTATTGAAAATCGAATACGTTCATGGCTTCCGTTTTATAAAGAGTATGTCCATCAATAATAACACAACTATTGCTGCACAACAGTGGGTTCAGCTGCCCAATAATGTGTTTCCTATGTATATGCATACAAAAAAACTTCCAATACGTTGACACACAAAACAGTAAGGCAAAAGGAGAAAAAAAGTTGTACTGATGAAATACTAACATCGGAAACACACAAAGGCGAAACCCACAGAAGCGTGTCACGGAATATATAAAGGGTGCATCGCTTTGGATGCTGAAAACAATGCGATATATAAGATGGTAAGTCGCTGTTTAGCGTAGAAAGTAGTTTGCATACTTGAAAATGAGCGTCATTATCTTGCATGCAAGTCGTGTACTAAGTGTGCAATGTGTGCCATTTCAAATAACTACTTTGAGCTTATACAGGGCAATGTGGGCGTAAACTGCTCGCAGAAGATGAAAGTGCCCACCTTGCCGCAATTCATGCATGCTACCGTTTTCGGTTTCATCAAAGCAAGGGCAGCAGCAGGTGCAGTGAAACGTTGGCCTATTCCCTTCCTGCTGCGTCGGTGCGCAGTGTTCTCAGCAGCTGTTTGGCGCCTTCTTGAATAAAGAGGAATTGGCTATTTCACCAAATAGAAACTCGTCATTAACAATGTAGTTCCAGCACTATCAGGGTTGAGAAAATACAGGTGCACTAATGTGCTACCTGTCTATCGCAATTAAAAAATAGTTGAAGAGTAAATTTATTTTCCTTTCATTACAGGAACAAGAGCCGCAACAAAAGGCTTCAGAGGTAGTAGATCCAACGCGGTCTTGAGGTACCTACAAGGGTGAGACGAATTCTTCCCTGGTGGCCCACCGGAAGGAGCTTATAGTGGATACTTCGTGCCGGGGTCGCGCTTACCCCATCTGCGATCCCCCTTTAGGCCCAACATGATTGCGACCCATATGGTACGTCGGGCCTATTTTGTGACGCCCCAAACGCTGATAAGACTACCAAAATGTGTTTTGCACAGGCCTACAAATCAACTGTTTCCAGAACCTCCGTGCAATGGCCCTAAAGCCTGGCGAAACACCCGAACTCGATTAGTGGTTCCATGGACCTTGCCAGTGATCACCACTGGACTTTATGCACGAAGCAGATTTGCCCGTGTATTCAGAGTACCACGAATTACTATTGCCTAAGGTCAGGTATTTCGATATAAAATCAACTAATTTGTTTTTTCTTCATTTACCAAACGCTGCAAACGACGCAACGCTGTGATTGCCCTCTGTTGATTGCACGCTTTCACTTTAAAGTACTTAGTAAGATGTAATTGCTTGGCCTGCAAGCAAGAGAAGCTTAAATGTGAGCAAAAAAGACCCGACGAGCAAATAGACTGAATAAAAAAAAGCATTTCGCGGAGATGCCAGAAAAATACCACAATCTTGCAGAGACGTCACTTTCGAGACACCAGAAAATAAGCACCGATGGCATCATTTCTGACGTCATCAATATTTTTCCGTGCCTCCGGGCACGAAACACTCGGGCATCGAAATGAAACGAGGTACGTATATGGTCGCGTATTTGTTGTACTCATACAAAAAAACTGATGCCTACGATGCTGATATATTTTGTAGAGAATCTATATAAAAGAACGAACCTGTATTGTGAGGCTCTCTATACGAATAGTGGTGCCTTCTCAGTATACGCTCTCACCCCGCCGTGGTGGTCTAGTGGCTAAGGTACTCGGCTGCTGACCCACAGGTCGCGGGTTCGAATCCTGGCTGCGGCGGCTGCATTTCCGATGCAGGCGGAAATGTTGTAGGCCCGTGTGCTCATATTTGGGGGCACGTTAAAGAACCCCAGGTGGTCGAAATTTCCGGAGCCCTCCACTACGGCGTCTCTCATAATCATATGGTGGTTTTGTGACGTTAAACCCCACATATCAAACAATCAATCAGTATATGCTCTCAACCGTCAGAACTAAACAGAAGCGTTGCAATAGAAATGAATGCCTAAACAAAATGGTCAACAAAGGAACTGCACGCATAGATACATTTATGGGAGCATTAGTAGTGGACGTAAAGAAGTATCGATGCATCTTCGGTCTGCGCATGCGCTTATCGCAAGTCCCAATTCGCAGGGGCAGCATACATCAGCCTGCGGGTTTCGTATTGGCCATTCAGGTTGCAACAGTGATCCGCAGCGAGAAGGCCTGAGGCTCGAGGCCACACAGCGTGGCTAGCCTAAAGATGACATATATACGGGCTCTTTTCCAACTAAGTCGATTGGGGAGCGAGTGCTGTTTAGTCCCCGGTGGCAGGACTTCGAAGACTTCGGTGATCCGTATAGTTTTAATGCAGGCGTAGCCCCGGTTGGCTTGGTAAATGCACCTTCTATGAAAGAAACCCTACTGAGAAAGCTCTACTTGGAATGATGAACAGTGGTGGTCGAAAGCAATATTGAAGGATACACGAAATAGAGTCATGCTGCTTAGTGTGCTTCTTTTACCTTTTGCACGTGTATTGAAGGTGGTTGGGAGAACTTAGAGCCACACTATAGCGTTTTCTAATGCTTTTTCTTCCCTTATTTCAAACGCCTACTGAGACAGCGCTTGAAGGCGGTATGCAAACCTGATAAACAAAAAAAAAACACTGAAAGATACACATCGTTCACATTAATTATTAAAAACCCACGACAAATAGGAAGGAAGTGAAGGCAAATATGTAGCAGAGTAACTGTCGTGGCAACAAAGTATGCGAAGTTACTACAGAGAGTGGCTTGAAAGGGCATTTTATATATGCGGTTCACAAATTAGGTAATGCGCATAAAGTGAAAAAAAAAATGCCGACAGAACAAACGAACAAGAGTAATGAGTTAGAACGGAAGAAGGAAACAATCTTTTAAGTCATGCTTGCATATTTCAACCAGCGTGGTCATACGTTTTCAAAAGCATGCCCCCATCGGTATTCAGCGAGAACTGCAATAAAAAAGTAAAATAAAGAGACGAAGCTGGCATATCTGTGAACAGCTCCATCGGAGGGTGGGATGCGTGAGAGAAGGTGGGCGCGCTTACGCTCGCATTCGAAAGCTCTCGGTGAATGTCTTTAGCGAAACAAGAAGAAGAAAACAAAGCATCCCGCGCGCTTAGAAATCTCTGTATCAATTTTTATTGAAATCATTGTAAAGGAGTCACGCATGCGGCGTGACATATCACCACTTTACGAGCCCTCGTGGGGTTCATGCCACTCGACATTAAACGAACCCTGGCGTCGGGAAGTGAAGGTTTTTGCTCTAATTTGAGAACGCTTCGGTAGCCTGGTGTGTTGCCTCAATGTGCTTGGGTGCTACGTCAGGAAATAGCGGAGCAGACATTATCCTCTTATCAGCAGTGACGCAGGCTCCTATCGGAATGGCAGCGTCGGCAATAAAATGTATGCGCCGAGCAACCACAGTTTTGTTGCTGCTTCGGTAAACAAGCACTGTCACACTTTAGGAAAATGTGCATGCAAATAAACTTCACTTTGTTTACTCGATTCGTGCCGAAAGAGAAAGTTAAACACCAAACGCTGCGCACTAAGTGGCTTTTTTGAAATGATGCAGTTTCCAGTTAAACGCTATACCGTTGACGAGCTCACGTCACAGAAAACCCTGTGTTGGCATTGTTGGTCGTGAGGAAAAAAATCTTGACCTTGTTCATAACTAACAATTCGAAAAAGTTACTAACAAATTAAGTGATAGAAAGTTTTCTTCTTGTTGGAATCAAACCCAGACCATCTGATCGGTAAGTGTTTTACCCCAAAGCCGTACCACTGCTTGAGCTTTTTTAGGGAAAAATGCAGTACATGAATTATAGGTAACGAAATTGTATGCATAGCAGGTAACTCTTTAAAGCATTTTTAATAATAATTGTGTAGAGTTTGACGTCTCAAGACCAACATGTGATTATGAGAAATCCCGTAGTGGAGGACTTCGCAACTTTGAGACATCTGGGATTCTTTATTGTGCATTAATATCAAAGCCCACGGCCCCCAACATGTTCGTCCCTATAAAAAAAGCAGCCTCCTCAGACAGGATTTTATCCGACGACCTTTGGGTTAGCAGTCGAGTGCCAAAACCACGAGATCACCACGGCAGGGCTGCATTTTTAAAGCATTTAAAAAACCTGAAAAAAGCGTATAATCACTCCAAGCGAGCAATTTTTGAATTCAGCAACGAGTGGGTCTATTAAAGGCTGGCCCAATAAAAGCCCTCGGACATTATTAATCACTGTTGTTAATCCCAGCTGCGGCGGCTGCATTTCCAATGGAGGTGGAAGTGTTGTAGGCCCGTGTGCTCAGATTTGGGTGCCCTTAAAGAACCACAGGTGGTCGAAATTTCCGGAGCCCTTCACTACAGCGTCTCTCATAGTCATATGGTACGTTTAGGACGTTAAATCCTACATATAAATCAATCGCTGTTGTTAGCAACCGTGTTAGCAATGAAGAGTACAATGAAGTGTAGCAATGAAGTGTTAGCTGTTGTTAGCAATGAAGTGTAATACAGCTGATACGGGGGCGTGGCCCTTTTGCGGAGGCGTAGTGGGCACTTCCCAACAGCACCTACTGAAGGCGTCCTAGAATAGCTTGAAATGGGCAGTTTTAAACGCAGACGTTTGTTTCCATGCGGCGCGGTTGAGGTGTCCAGAGTAAAGCGAAGTGAGGCTTGCTGTAAGGAGACCATGCAAACTGGGCTCCATTATTCTGTCGCGTTCTACTATGAAAGGCGAATTTCAAGCGTCTTCTAATATTTTCTATGCTCGATAGGGACCGGTGAAGCAGGAAACAGGCTTTTCTATTGCATAAATTTTAGTAAGGTGGCGTCATTAGGGCCATGAGTGCAGGTTGACACGCTCAGCTCTGTTTTACCGAAGGACCAGTAAAGACCCCGTGCACCACGCATGCGTCTCTGAAGTGTACTGCCGGTGTCGTGTGCGAGGTTCTGCTGTCTTGAAGGAAATTCTGACCATCTTTGGCTAAAGTGGCCACTGAGACGTTGCGAAGCAGTGCAGGAAGTTAACATCACGTTTGCATCAGTTCGACTAGGTCCTCGCATCTCCTAGCACTCACACAAAGGGGGGGGGGGGGGGGGGGAGTGGCACATGCGCAGCGAAGGTATTCATGCCGCACGCACACCGCCATAAGCTGCTTTGAATCTAAAAACGAAACAACAAAAACATGCTTGATCCCTTCTCAGAATTTGCATGGCACGAAGGTGAAATGGCGCGTTACACAAGTAGTTGAATGTTTGCCGTACAATAATATAAGATAGCTAGCTTGCACAATCTCTCATTGCGTTCGACAGCTAAAGCCCCGTTCAGCGTAAAAGCCCCTACGTTGACTCTGAGCGCTGCCATTCCATTCTCAGGACTTAAGTCTACGATAACGATTTAACAAACCATTATGGTCATATATGCTTGTGAAAGATGTAGTAGTTGGCAGTGAGAGGGGAATGAAAGAAAGCGGTGTGACGGCCAGTTGAACGTCCCTGAATGGACGCTGAAATTGGTCTGAGGCAACACAACGCCTAGTCTTGACATTTTACAGTATTGAACGCGCAACGCGCGTTGTGCCTTCTCTCCTGACCGGTCGTGATTCTTTACGGGGCGAGCGTAAGTGGGTAACTATTCTCGGCGACAACTTTCTGTGGCAGCACAGCCAAGACCACGACGCCAAAGCACGCCCTTTTGTACTACGCTTCTGCATGTAATTGATTGATATGTGGGGTTTAACGTCCCAAAACCACTATATGATTATGAGAGACGCCGTAGTGGAGGGCTCCGGAAATTAAGACCACCTGGGGTTCTTTACGTGCACCCAAATCTGAGCACACGGGCCTACAACATTTCCGCCTCCATCGGAAATGCAGCCGCCGCAGCCGGGATTCGAACCCGCGCGCTGCGGGTCAGCAGCCGAGTACCTTAGCCACTAAACCACCGCGGCGGGGCTACGCTTCTGCATGTAGTCCATGAACGCTAACTTTTGTATACTTCGTAACTTAATGGAAAATATAAAAATAAATTATGTAAATAGTATGTTCAAGTTTATTCGCTTTATATGAGAAATAATCATCCGTGTATGTTTTTTGCTTTTTTGTGGTTTCTAGTTTTCTGGTTTTCTGGTGCCATTTCACCTTTTCCGTGCTCCGATAAACAACGAGGGCGTTTTTTTTATTGAAATAGAAAATACACGAAGGAGTTTTTGTCACCGTTACTTGGTGACGGCTACCCCTTTTCACTTAATCGGTACAAATAAAATTATGAAAAAAACAAAAAATAGCATGTATACATATATACAGTCCTACATGGGTGAGAGAAAAAGTTCTCCTATATGGGCAGAACAAACACGTAGACGACACGCTCACTTTTAACTTTTGTCCGCTCAGTATTCGTCACAAATCTTCGTTTCTTCGAAGAACTGTTGCAGCACCTTCACTGCTTTGCCGTTTGTTTTGGATGGCCATGGAACTAGTATTTTATTCAACCCGAATGGTCACTCAGGATCTAACCTATGCAGTTCTTGTTCTAGTCGCCTTCGGTGTGTGTCGTGTTTCGCACAGTCAAGCAAGAGGTGACAGATATCCTAGTCGTCGTGGCCGCATGAACATGCTGACGATGTTGCATGATGAATACGAAGTAGGAAGTGCTTTGTGTAAGCAGTTCTGAGTCGAAGGCGATGAATGAGTGGGTCGATACGTCTTAAGAGGTCACGCTCTAATTGGTATTCAAGATTAGGATCAACAGAGTATAGAATATATTCCTTTGCTTTGTCTGTGAACCAGGTAGACAGGCATAATTCACGTTTTGTTGTTCTTAAAATTCTATTTACATCATATTGAGATACCAGAATGAGGCACGTTTGCGTAGACTTATGAGCGGTTTTGCCAACTCGTCCGCCATTTCATTTCTCTTAATTCCGCAGTGACTGGGGACCCACTGAAATGCCACTCGATGATTCAACTTCGTAGCTCTTCGACTTCGATGATTCGACTTCGGAGCTCTTCGACTTCGATGATTCGACTTCGTAGCTTCCGAGAGCTCTTTCAGTATAGCGTATACTATACGCACATCAATGTGTCTTGAAGTGGCACATTCCACACGTGCCAGTGCTGCCAGAGAGTCTGTAATTACCACCTATTTTCTTCGTGTTGTTGACAGTTTAATAAAGCTTATGGCTAGAAAAATCGCTACGAGCTCCGACGTTGTTGAAGAAGAGTGGTGGCCCAACCGACATGCATATTCTACGTGCCATTCCGGAATGATGAATGCTGATGTCGCTGTCTCTTTGGTGACGGAGCCGTCAGTGTACACGTGAGTGTATCCTTGGTACCTGTCAAACAGATGATGTGATGCCAACTGCTGAGCGGCAACGGTTGGCACTTCATTTGCTGCGAAGTCCTTCTATTTACGTTTCAATAGTTGGTAGCTCAAGCAGCCAAGGAGGGTAGTTTTGGCCCAGTGGCCATTGTGACGACACAGCAAGCCGGGATCTTCTGAGTTGGCTATCCAAGGTAACGCCAAGGAAGTGATGCTTTCGTGCGATTTCGATTTTCTGGCCATCCACAAAAAGCTTCAAGTTTCTCACTCTTTTTCTCGTGACTGGCAGAACTACAGATTTGGCGTGAGAAATCTGCATGCCTCGCTCTTTGAGGTAATCACTTATTGCGTCTAGCCCTTGTTGAAGGCGATGTTCAATCACTTCCAGTGATTTGTGAGACGTCCATATGCATATGTCGTCTGCATACATGGATATGTTCAAGGCTTTGGGCAGTACTTCTGGAAGACCTGCCATTGCAGCATTGAAAAGAAGCGGACTTAGAACGCGTCCTTGGGGTACACCTCTGCTCATGTTGAAGCGATCGCTGTCTCCGTTATTAGTTGAAATATATATTTGTCTGTTACATAGGAAGTCGGCGGTCCATTGAAGGATACGACCGTGAACCCCTAGTGAGGTAAGCCCGTGCAGCACAGAAAGGTGGCTCACAGAGTCGAACGCTTTCCTAATATCTATGAACGCCACAACAGCCATGTTTCCACAGTTCATCTCATGTTCTACAAATGTAACGAGGTCGAAGACGCAGTCCATGGTGCATCGCCGTCATCTAAAGCCAGCCATCTGTTCTGGAAATGAGTTGTTAGCTTCAATCCACCACTGTAATCTTCTGTCAACCATTTTTTCTATTACTTTAAATACACAGCTAGTGAGGCTGACTGGTCGGAATGAGTCAAGCGAAAGCGGTGATTTACTAGGCTTCAGTATGGGATGATTCTCGAGACCTTCCAATAAATTGAAATGTACACCTTCGTCGACATGTCGTTATATGTTCGTAGAAGAACTGGCATGCCGTTGGGTCCTCGATTTTTCAGAACACTGTACGATACGTTGTCGGGACTGGTTGCCGTTTTTACGCGGTTTAGTGATAGAGCAGTAGGCAACTCTAGTAGAGAATACGTGTTATCCAGTTGAGCATGTGATAAAGTGTATGCACCTTGGATTTGCTGCTCTACAGAACTAGGCAATGTAGTAGTGTTGTGAACCGATTGCCTAGTCCCAGTCAGCATTGTGCAAAACTTATTAGAAACATCGCGTTCGGATAATCATAGAGATATGGCCAATGCTCTGAAAGGGTTTTGCTGGGATACTGGATGACTTAGAGCAGTGATTGTTTGCCAGATTTTCGGAAGCGGAGTAAATGGGGTCAGTGAATTGCAGAAATCATGCCATTTTTTCCGACAAAACTTTTGCATGCGTCAGTTAGATTGGATTGTGTGGCCCGACTCGTATAATCTTCAAGCCTCCCAGTGCGGCGATAGCGACGTTCTGTTCGCCTTCTAATAGCTCGTAGGCGCTCATAGTTTGCATCTACGCTGGAGCTGCCTGCTGAGACAGCTGTAAACCTTGTCTACGGAAGTAACTGCTTTTAATGCAGGACATAAATGTATCTAATTCATTGACTACCATCAAGTCACGTCCAGTATGTTCACGAAATAGTTTCCAGTCAGTTAGCTTTGAAATTAATGTCGTCGTTTGCCCTTGCATTCTTGGGTGTTGCTTAAGAACTGGGTAATGATCACTCCCTCGTGTTTCGAGGTCTGTACACCAGTTCATATCTCGTGCAATGTCAGGAGAGGCTATAGCCAAATCTAAACAGGTGGCATAATTATTACCTCTTAAAAACGTTACTGATCCATCTTCAGTAAAACAAAACCACATCGATCAATTGCTTTTTCGAGTGTTCTCCCACGTGAATCGGTATGAGTACTGCCCCACGTGGTATTGTGTGCATTGAAATCTCCACAGATGAGGGTAGGTCCCTGGGCTTTACCCAATAAATGAACCAGAGATGATTCGGAGATGCGTGTCGATGGTTGCAAATAAACACAAATTACGGTGATGGTAAGTTTCTGGAATTGAATTTTGCACCCTACGAACTCTGGCACGTCCGAATCCGACGAGTATAAAACAAAAGAGGGTATGTCGCACCGTACGCATAACAGTGCCCTGCTTAAGCCTGCATTTCTTCTTGATGCATATGTGACATAGTTAGAAATGCTTAAGTCACAGCCAACGTTGGTTTCATTTAGACACAGAACGGGGAAGCTATTCTGAGCAACCAGCTTCCTAAAGTCTGCGCTTTTGGACCTAAGGCCATTCGCATTCCACTGAAACACAGGTGTGTTGCGGAAAGAGTTGTTCATTTGTAGAGCCATTTTGCTATACAACAATTTTTAGTTGTACTACTAAAGGCTCTAATGAAAGGACTGCGCTCACCTCTGGTAGGTCATTGGCCTGTGGAAATACACGCAGAATTGCCTTCAAAGCAAGGAAGAGCATCGACATAACCATATCCACATCACTTGTTTTTGGTGCACGTTGCTGTTGTGCCTTTGGTTTTGAAGATGTGAATGGTGTAGACGCTTGGTTATTCTGAGTTGCTGACGGTTTCGGTGTCCTGCTGTCGCTTGTCTGCCTTTGAACGCTTGGTGATCATCCTCTACGGTCCGTTTTGGCTGTACTTTCGTTTTTCTCAGCTGAAGCACGCTTGGCTACCACCACATACGACAGTGGTGATGTGCTCTATTGTGATTTTGAAGTCATAGGAAGTGGATGCACAGTTTCAGAATTTGGAAAAGGCGAGCCCTTTCTTACAACTCTTTCAAGCAAAATTTCTTGTCGCTTTAGTCGAGTAGCTGCCTGGTGTTTTGGACAACCAAGATATGACGGTACGTGGTCTCCATTGCAATTGGCACATTTGGGATGATTCCTCGATGTAGATTCTTTGTAATCATGTGCTACTGCACATATTTTGCAGCGAAGTTGTCCATGGCACGATCTGGCAACATGTTCATATCGTTGACACTTGTAACATCGTGTAGCGGGCTGAAGGTACTCTTCCACCGGGTGACTTGTGAAGCCTAGGAGAATACGAGGCGGCAGTGGCTTGTCGGGGGAGAACTCAAGAGTTATACTGCCGGGTAAATGTGGCTCTGCTGAGCCATCTTCACGACGGAGCCATTTAGTCTGTCTCCTGACTGAGATTACACCGCTGTCTCTTAAATATTCAAGCAGTGGATCTTCACTGTATTGCACTGGTACTTGTCTAATCTTTCCTAGGTTCCTCACATACTACTGCGGTATATACGGTGCCACTTCAAGACCAGCAACATGTGTTAACTCAAGAAGTATGTAGGATGCAATAACTGCAGAGACACTTACAGAGAAGTTGCCATCTCTGTTGACATGGAACGACTCCACTTTCTCTTTAGCAGCAGATACTACTTGACTGGCAAGATTGTTCGGATTGACTTTCCAGAACGAGGCACTAGGGTCTGTCAGCTTGAAAATTACGGGTATCCCCGCTGGTCGGGCTTTCTTGTACGTGACTGTTGTAAAGGCCTGTCTTCTGCTTCTACATCACAGTTTATTTCCGCGGAGTCGATGATTGTTGCATCGCTGTAATCCTCTTGATTATCAGTTCGCGCCTTCTTCGGAGTAACAGAGTCGTCGTCGGCGTTGGGTGTCGTCGAGGGGCCGTCACAGTCCTCCTCGGGTCCGCGAAACACGAGATTACCTTGCTGTTCGGACGAATTCATCACTTCGCTTTCCTCTCGTGGGCGCCAAGAAGAATGGCCGCCACCAGTAGCCGAAGCTTTCGGACGTCGTGGCAGCCTAACATAAGGCTTCGGCGCCTTGGAGACGTGGCGCCTGGTGCCCCGCGAAGGTGGTGGCCGAATCTTGGCAGTAAGATCCCAAACACGAGTAAGAAAACTTACAAAATTGGCGAAAAAGCAGCCGTGCTAGGAAACTCACGCCAGTGGTTCTTCACTTCGTCCTCTTCCCCCCAACGATGGCGTTGTTTACCGGAGCTAGTTCACATCGAAGCTTGTTAGCGAGCATCAGTGTGTGTTCATTAGGTGATCTATAGTCATCGAGCAGGGAAAAACGAAGACAGCGGTGCGTCGGGAAATATTTTGATTCACGCACATGCAATCACCTAGAAGTTGTGCACCAGTGATATAGCCCCGTCACGGTGGTCTAGTGGCTAAGGTACTCGGTTGCTGACCCGCAGGGCACGGGTTCGAATCCCGGCTGCGGCGGCTGCATTTCCGATGGAGGCGGAAATATTGTAGGCCCGTGTGCTCAGATTTGGGTGCACGTTAAAGAACCCCAGGTGGTCAAAATTTCCGGAGCCCTCCACTACGGCGTCTCTCATAATCATATCGTGGTTTTGGGACGTTAAACCCCACAAATCAATCAATGCACCAGTGATATATTCAGCGATAGTGGGACTGTTATCGCTATAGCCAACTTGAAAGTTACACCGTGAACCTGCCAGTCTTCCGCAACAGCAGCTGTGTTCGAAGAAAAAGAGTGGCAGATCCCACGTACATTTGGAACCAATGATATGCGAAGCACGAATTAGGAAGGTTGATATGTCACTTTAAAATCAGCACAACGTTATGATCTGAAGGTAAATTATCCGGTAGATGACATCCATATCATGATTATCATGTTTAGACCAGCCATTTGCATTCTTCGTCTATTCACGTCAAGTGCATGATATCGAATTTGGTATATGGGGAGCTAGTGAAACGGCCGTGAGAGCCTGAAGAGCATGGTATGTTCTCCTGTTCTTACATGGCACGCGTGTCGTGTTTATCACGATTGCACCAGTCTTATACCTTAGTCATCCATTGACGTCACGTAACAACTAATTTTGCATATGTGCAGCTAGCGAAACGGCTGCGAGCACATCATGAAGGGTCCAATATACTCCGACCTAACGTTGACGAGCACGCACACTGGGCGCAGCGACGCCGCGCTAGCAAAACGGACGCCAGGCGTAACCAGCGCGACCAGCGTCGGTCGGCGTGGTTCGGCGGCAACCGGCGCGAAATGCAACATGCTGCATTTGGCACCCATGACGTTACCCAGCTCTACCCAGACAGCACTGCGCCTGCCTCTCTTCGTGATGGAGGGACGCCAGACGCACTCAAACGCGCATTCGTCAAAGCAACGCAGCGTGGCGCGCACCTGCAAGTATAAGGCAGGGAGATCGGCGGCTGGTGTGGCATCACCGGCGTGATTCATGAAACGAACGCCTTGAGTGTGGCATGTAGTCATGTTGTCACATGACACGCATCGCGTGAATATCATGTTTCCACCAGCCACACATCTTTGTCATCCATTCACGTGGCGTAATATCAAATTCGGCATATGTGAAGCTAGCGAAACGGCCACGAACGCATGATCAGCGTAGCTTGTAGTCATGTTGTTACATGACATGCATCTTAGGATTATCAAGTTTTCACCAGTCACATACATTCGTCATCCATTTACGTGCCGTACTACCAAACTTTGTAGATGCGAAGCTAGTGAAAGGGCCCCGAGTGCACCATGAGCGTGGCGTGTAGTCATTACTAGTCATAACATAAAAATCGCCACGTGCATGTAATTATTTTCACGTTAGGGTGTGTCACCTATGTTCACTATGCAGTCATGTCATACTATACCAATTTTGCAACATGTCATGTGAACGAAACCACCGCAAGAGCAACAAGACCATGAAATGTAAATCATGACATTCATGAAATACATGTCATGATTTTTATGTATGACTAATCACTCAAGTTCGTCATACAGTCATGTTATGGCATACCAATTTTGGTATGACATCATTACAAAAACGGCCAGGAAAGCTAGAAGTCATAAGCGGCTACATAGATAGATAGATAGATAGATAGATAGATAGATAGATAGATAGATAGATAGATAGATAGATAGATAGATAGATAGATAGGTAGATACGCTCAAAGTTACCGAAGTTCGCTAAAAATGCTTCGCATTTAAAATTTCGATTGGAAACTGTACGTAAACCCAATCAACCTGCTTTCTAAATTGCGTTGCATACGTGGTCGGTGTTTTGGCAGCCTAATATTGTTGATATGATAACGCTGAAGATCGCGTACCATAGCACCGCTGCCGTCGGCGACTACAGAGGGAGTCTTTCCTTGCGCTTGGCCTGGGGAACTCATGCACTCGTGTATATTAACCTGTTTATTTTGCAAAAACAGCGTTCTTAGCCGAGTAAAGAATGCGTTTCACCTACTTAGATCTACGAACTTCAGACGCTCACTCATGATCTTTCGGTGCCAAATTTCTGTTCCCATTGTTGGCTTCATGTCCTATAAGTAAGTAACGTGAGCGTCTCCGGAAAGTTCTTGCCTCGCTAAAGGAAGAAATACAATGCTGCCGACCAAGTATGCATTTCTTAGCGAACTTAGGCGACTTTAAGCATATCATCTATCTATCTATCTATCTATCTATCTATCTATCTATCTATCTATCTATCTATCTATCTATCTATCTATCTATCTATCTATCTATCTACCTATCTATCTATCTACCTACAACTTCTAGCTCTCCTTGCCATTTCGATAGTGGTATCGATACGAAATGTGGTGTGGCATAACATGACTGTATGAAAGACATATTTCACTAGTCATACCATGAAAATCATGACACGTTTGTCATGAATGTCATGATTTAAATTTCATGGTTCTGCAGCTCTTGCGGTGGTTTCGTTCCCATGGCATGTCAGAAAACTGGTATGGTATGGCATAATTGCATGGCAAACACAAGCGACAGACCCTAACATGAAAAGCATATGTGTTTCATGCAACGACATGACTACATGCCACGCTCATGATGCGCTCGCGGCCGTTTTGCAAGCGTCACATTTACCAAACTTGGTATTAAAGTGCGTGAATGAATGACGAAGGTATGTGACCTATGCAAACAATATAACCGTGAGATGCGTGTCATGTACCACCATGATTACATGCCACGCTCATGATGCGCTGGTGGCCGTTTCGCAAGCTTCACTTATACCAAATTTGGTATTACGGGACGTGAATGGATGATGAAGCATAATAGTGATGCAAACATGATAAACATGAGATGCGTGTCCTGTAACAACATGACTACATGATACGCTCATGATGCGCTCATGGCCGTTTCACTAGCTTCATATGTACCAAACTCGGTATTAGATGACGTGAACGGACGACATAGGTAAACGACACATCGAAGCATGATAATCACGACATGCGTGTCAAGTAACAACATCACTTCATGTCACGCTGATGATGCACTCGCGGCCGTTTCGCTAGCTTCACATATGCCAAATTTGGTATTACGTGACGCCAATGAATGGCGAAGGTGTGTGACTTGTGCAAACATGATAATCAGGAGATGCGTGTCATGTGAGAACATGACTACTGTCACTGTGAAAGCGCCCATCCGTTTCGACGTGACGCGCTGTGCGCGCTCGCCGACGTTCATTTCGTCGCATCATGCCGGCGTCGCCACGCCGGGCGCTGGTCCTGCCATATGCTCACAGGCGTGCGCCGCGCTGCGTTACTTTATTGCATTCGCGTTTCAGCGTGTCCAGCGTTCCTCCATCACGAAAAGAGAGAGACGCAGTGTTGTTTGGGTAACGCATCGATGCGAAATGCAGTATGTCGCATTTCGTGCCGGTTGCCGTCAGGCCGAGCCGGCGGACGCTGGTCGCGCCTGGCGTCAGACTCTACAGTGCTCGCGTTTTGCTAACGTAGCGTCGCTGTGCCCAGCGTGCGCGCGCGTATATAGAGCCCTTCATGATGCACTTACGGCCGTTTTGTATGCGTTTTTCCAATCACCCAGTACCTCTTTTTTTCTCGAATAAATTTCAGTGTTTCAAAGAATCGTCATTTTCTTTCCCATAAAAAATTAACATTTTATACGTTTCTTCCCAAATAAATGTAAGATTTATTGCATGGTGGTCGTGCGAAAAAATACATGTTGGATGCACTTGTGAATCCTAAACCAAAAAAAACACACAAAAACGGACTAATTGGCGTAGTAACACCTGTGCTGAAGCTCCTTTCCGTAGCTGTGGCTGTGCTGCCACAGAAAGTTTTCGCCGAGTATAGCAGTTACAGGCAAGTCAAGTAGCCGTGCGACACAGAACAATTTTTGGTGTGGATGAATTGTATGACTAAAGCTGACGCTTGAGGTAAAGTCGCGAGCTCGAGGTGTGTTAAATCGTTTAAGAAATTGCACTTCTACTCTAAACGCACCGAATTGGAAAGGCATATAAAAAGGAGGTATTCGATTAGTCAATCGTCGACCTGAACGGTCATGATGCATTACTTCGATTTACGAAGAGCGCTTTAAGAATACGGTGTTGGATAAAAAAGCATTCTTGTAATTCTAGAGTGGCAGACAATTTAGACTCCAACCAAATGTTTGGAAGAAACCCGACGTTTTGAAACCGACTTGGTTCCTTGCTCAGGGGTGACTGCGGGGACTACAACGCCTTCAAAGCACTCGCGGGGCTTTGGAGACGCCACTGCTACGCACTCCCCGCAGTCACCCCTGTGGAAGGAACCAAGTCGGTTTCTAAACGTCAGGTTTCTTCAAAACTTTTGGTTGGAGTCTACATCAACTCCCAGTTTTATACCCAAACAGACAGACTTCTGTGCAATGTTTACATTCAAGTTTATTCCAGAGTTTATGGCAGTGGTGTTTTTGGCAACGTGCCCGGCATCTGTTGTTGTGAACTGAGAGGTCATGAGTAAAGCTCCTTTAGACAGAATTTCTTTATTTTCTGATTGTGCCTATTGTTTCGACGTGACTACGCGATGGAAGTACACCACTGATGTCTTGGTGCACTCCGGCATAAAGCGATTTCCTGTTAAAAAAAATCATTCATTCGTCAGGGTGGTTGATGCCTCAAACGTCTTTCAGAGACCGCGAAGGAACACTGTTCATCCGAAGAAGAGGGAGGGAGCCTCATTGTACCGTCGGCAGGTGCTAGCCACACTTCGACTCATGACTAACTGCAATCATTTATCTACTTAACCCCTAAGCCTTTCGACACTACACAGAGGAGTGGGTTAGAGTGCAAAGAGTTGAAAAGAATTGATAAAAAAAACGACAGGCATGCGCGAAGGCGCAGCACAGTCGCAGGAAAAGCTGGAATAGCATCCTTTAAGAGCCCTTTCAAAACACTCATTGGGTCACTACTGGAAGCACACTTGCTTGATGCCCCCTAGGGCATTATTAATAATTTTTTTGTGTTCGCTTCTGGTTCTAAAAGCTTTTTCGTGTTGTCAATAAGCCATGGCATGCGCTGAAGAAAGTCTTCTTTAAAATCACGTACATTCGCTTCCCGAAATGCAAAAAAAGTGACTGATGGTAAGCAAAAACAGAAAGCCCATCCAACGCCTTCATTGTGGCTCACGAGGGTCCTGTTTCAATGGATGTTCTCTATGTGCTTTCGGCATCCATGAGCTTTTTCTCGAGACCAAGCGTCCTTTCAGCGGGTGTCTCCTCCACAACAAGTTTTTTTTTTTTTGCTCAAGCGCATGTGCAGGCATCTTTATAACGCTCTTTGTCATGCGGTTAAAAATTTTTTCCACAAGGCACACCTTGTCTTTACAAGTTACAAGCTCCTTACTTTCGGGGGCTATCCGATGCTGCACTGCTTCCTTCAGACTTCTTCATATTATTTGCGATTAGAGTTTTAGGGAACTCGATCTGTCCAGAGCTTTCATTTTGACCTTCTGCTTTAAACACTTCCATTACTCTGCTACGTACAGGTAGGTATTTCAACAATCATCTAGTGTACTGGTTCCACGAAAGGTTCACCTGTTACTTAGAACGCGTTCAGTTACCCCTAATTCCAGTTAAAAGCCTTACGCTGTTTTTTCATGTCTATACAACACACAACGAAGCAGTGATCTTGAAATGAAACGAAAAGGCAAAATATCTAGAGATAGGTACATGCGATCTGATTGCGCATGGCTGTGTCCTTGGAATCACGTGTACATCACTGAGCGATTCACTGCTATATATTCGCACACATTATCCAAATCACTTTTGTTTAATGATTTGCCTTGCACATCACTGCTTTTATCACAAATTCCAGTAGTATTCAATATGTCACGAATACCGAAAACACAGTTGAAGTCCAAGTTACGTTCCGTTTGGTTCTTTCCACTCGCCCCTCGCATGTTGCGCGACATTTGCTGCTGCCGCCAAGGAAGCCGAAGACGAGAACTTTCATCTGCTGGCACCTTGGGGAAACGACCACTCCGACATCATCTGGATATAGAGACGTTTATTCGTTTCTTTCTTTTTTCTGTCCCTGCACCCCTGGTTTTATTTCCTGTCTCCCTATTCAACCACTCTTACAGTCCAATCGGAACGCATGGATGTGTCTCTCCTCGACTCCCGGTTTGGCTGCCGTTGAAAGTGCCAGGCCCGGATTTCTCCTCGCCACAACCTCGAAGACCCACCGCCTCTTGCCCACTCATCGGTTCTCCGCCGTCGCTCAGGTTTTTTTCACCCCGGTTCCCGGAATGATCGACGACGAGCGTTGCCGGGTAGTGTGAAAGCGCCTCCGAGTAAGTTCCCGCGATGCCGGGCTGACAGGACATCAATATAATTGGCCCGTGCACACATGCCATCGCCTCCGCTGATTCTGGTTGTCCGGCGGACGCGCGCGTGTACCTTCCATCCTCTCAGCCTGGCCCGGCCACCTGCAGCCTGGCTTGGTCTCCTGTAAGGCGGCATAATTGAACCCCTTGGGGCAAGGGAGTTGTCCCGTCTTTTGTGGCCAGCAGACAGTCATGGTCCCGCATTCCGGTGGCCCTGCTTCCTTGTTGGCGAGGGGTCGCCGGCCGCGGGGTGGGTAACATAAGGTATTCGAGAAACGCACGAAGTTCGAGCCCAACACCTCCCCTCTAACTGTGTTGCACTGTATCTATGACATGCGACACAAACACAACCGCATATGCACACATGTTGACTGGCTCGACACGTGAGGCACCAACTGTCATTCGTACCTCGTTGACTCCGTCGCGCGCACGCACTAACAAAGCATACCCCCCCCCCCTTAACTCGCCGTCCCTTTTATGCGTCATCGTTAGGAGCCACTAACCGCGACATTGCGTCGGCATGAGCGATTAGACACCCCTTGTTGTGTTCAATTTCCAGGTTATACTTCTGTAGTGCCAACGCCCAGCGTGTCAGCCTAGCGCTCTGCGGAGTGGTTAGAGTCTGAAATTTGAGTGGCTTATGATCGGTAATAACCTTGATTTTAGCGCCAAACAGCCAAATATCCAGCTTCCCCAGTGCCCAAATGATTGCATAAGCTTCCTTTTCTATTGTGGCCCATTGGGTCTGAGCCGGGCTAAGCTTCTTGCTCAGAAAAGCGATAGGGCGCTCCTTGCCCACCAGATCCTGCTGTGCCAGGCGCGCACCAACGGCGTAATCGGATGCATCTGTGGCGAGGATAAATTTTTTCCTCAGATCTGGTGCCTGCAACGCCGACGCCCGCACTAGACAGTTTTTCACCTTGTCAAAAGCTTCCTGCGCCTCTGTATTCCAAGGTAATTTCTGCGGAATACGTCGGCCAGTTAGGTTAGTCAGAGGCATAACGACTTTGGAGTACTCGGGCACGTAGTCCCTATAATAGTTGGCTAGCCCTAAGAAACTACGAAGTTGTTCCTTTGTTTTGGGAGCCGGGATCTCCTTTATCGCCCTGACCTTCTCTGGATTGGCCCCGTACTTGCCTGATCCCTCAATATGCCCCAAGAATTTTACTTCTTGTTGTGCAAACTGACATTTGCTTACGTTGAGCGTCAACCCTGTCTTCGCTAGGGACACAAGCACATTGTCTAAATGTTCCAGGTGCTCGTTCCAGTTCTCAGAGTATATCGCTAAGTCGTCAATGTAAGCGCAAGCATAATGTCTATGCGGGGCCAGTACACTATTGATGACCCTCTGATAGGTACTGGCGGCATTCTTTAACCCCAAGGGCATCACTCTCCATGCGTACTGGCCCGAGGGAGTGGCAAAAGCAGTACAAACCTGCGCGTCCTCGTCGAGAGGTATTTGCCAGTAACCCATGAACATGTCTAGCAGAGTTATGTACTTAGCCTTCGCAACTTGGTATCACAGATCAGTCGCCACGCTCATGGAAAATGCGTATGTCTCTGTTATTTCGTTGAGTCTCCTGTAATCGCAACACATGCGTATGCCACCGTCCTTCTTAGATACGCAGACCAGTGGATACGCGTGCGGACTTTCAACCGGGTATACCAATCCCCACTGCTGGAGTTCATTTACCTGCCTCTCTACTTCGTTCACCAGCACCACCGGCACTCTGTATGGGTATGCGCGCCTCGGTTGCTCTCCTGCTTTGATTCGTATTTTATGGATTCCCACTTTGCAGGTGCCGGGTTTGTTTGCGAATACCCTCGGGTGCCTCGCGATTAAGTCTCGCAGCTGTTCTCTCTGTGCGGGCTCCAGGTGTGGTACCTCATCAAGCTGCAGCGTCGCCTGTGCCTATAGCTCGCATGGTGGGACCGGAACCTCTCCAAATTCCTGATCACCTTCGAATATCACTCCTACTTCAGTTACTCGGGCGTGATATGCGCGAAGCTTGTTAGCGTGAACGGTTCTGCGTGAACCGTCCTCGAGCTCAACTAAATAACTGTACGGTCGCAGTTTTTCGACCACTGTGATCGGTCCCTTCCACTTCGCCACTAGCTTTCCCTCTCCTTCCTTCTCGAGCCATAATACTTGGTCCCCTGTGACAAACTGTTTGTCTGTGGCCCTCAAGTTATAGCTTCCTACGTACTCCTTCTGAGTGACTTCACTCTGTCGGGCAGCTCCTTCGCTAGCTTCTTCCAAACCACTTCGGAGCTTCGCAAGATATTCCGCTGCTGGCATACCCAATGATTCCGGCACTTCCCAGTCTCCTGACCAAGTCTTTTTGAGAATGGATAGGGGCCCGTTCGGCACCCGCCCGTACATGAGCTCGAACGGTGACCGCCCTGTAGTCGCATGTGGGACCTCACGATATGCCCATAACAAAAACGGAATCATCTCATCCCGCTCGCGTCCATGTTCGCTGACTATGTGAGAAAGCATTCTTTTGAACGTGCCGTTCCAGCGCTCGACTAAGCCGTTGCTCTGCGGGTGATCGGGTGTGGAAAGTCTTGGAGTTTCCCCAAGTCTTTGCAACATCTCCTGTGTCAACCTCGACGTAAAGTTGGTGACCTGATCTGAGCGAATTGTCTCTGGCACCCCGTGTTGAGAAAATATCTGCAGTAACGCGTCACATGTAGCCTTCGCCGTTAGTGAACGGAGGCATACCACCTCTGGCCATCTGGTATGTAAGTCTACGACACAAAGAGCATAGCGGTGACCTCTAGCAGAAGGGGGTACCATAGGACCGATGCAGTCCATGTTTACTGTCTGAAACGGCGCGCTGGGCCTGGCCAGGGACTTTATCGGAACCCTATCTATCTGCCTCATCGGCGATTTCACCTGGCATCCATGGCACGAACGACAGTACTCCTTTACTTCTCGCGACATCTGCGGCCAGTAAAATGAGCTTTTCACTCACTGTACTGTTTTCCGCTCTCCTAAATGACCTGCCCATGGTGAACTGTGAGCCATTTTCAGCACTTCTTTGTGCCTGTGCGATGGTAGCACTAGCTGTTTGCAGATGCGACTCACGAGGGGTTCCTGATGATACAATAGCTCGTCTTGAACAAGCATACCATGCGTTCCGGCCTTTGCCTGTGCCCAATCATCTCGCAAAGCCGGGTCTGCTTCCTGAGCCTCACGAAACTCCTGTTGTTTGCTTTTGACCGGCTCGAAACCTTCGCTGTTGCTCTCCGCGGTTATGACGCCTGCCATCGCCCGTTGCTCCTCGCATGCCTCGTCTGACAGCTCTATTATAGCTTCGGTGTCCTCGGCTGCTGTACACTCGTCTGGCACTATGTCACGTTTAACCCTTTCCTCGAGAAGCTGTGCGTAATCGTTGGGCGTGATCAGCGCGTCGGTGCCGTCTAGCAGCTTATTTGTGATTGCACAAAGCACGGCCGACTGCACCGCCTCGGACGTCACGTAAGTACTTCCTTCAGTAACTATGAGCAGCACGTAAGCCAACTCAGCGGTTACCTGTTGCCCGAACGCTCACGTCAACTTTATCTGTGAACCCGTACCATCGTACTGAGGTACCACTGCCTTTGTGATGACGCTCACCTTCACTCCTGAGTCTACCACGGCGTTTAATGATCGACCTGAGCTCTTAAGCGTTACAGTTTCCAGTGAGGGTTGTTTCTGCTCTTTACGCTGCCACAACCTGTCTGTCATTGCTATTTCTGACCCTAATAAAAAGCCGTCACACTCGCGACCACTGGACCGTTTTGTTGTCCTGCTGGCTTAGTATCTTGCCTTGCACCTGAGCCCTTATTGGGGCAATTCCTGGCAATGTGGTCGGCTCCCTTACACTCAAAACATCGCCTTTTCCCTTTTCCGTCCATGGGTGTATCTACCGCAGTTTTAGCTTTCTTTTGCCACCCCTCTACATTTGCCTTCTTTCGTGCTGCCTTGCACTTTTCGCTCTCCTTGAATCTCTCTGCGAGTCTAGCCACGCCACCGGGCAGCAAATTGGACTCCTGTTGCTTACAAATGACATGCGCTCTCGCTTCCGGGCTCAAACATTCTGTCAAGCGATCCGCGACGACTAGCTGCTTGAGTTCCTCGAACGTGCCTACCTTTGAACTCTTGCCCCGCCGCGGTGGTCTAGTGGCTAAGGTACTCGGCTGCTGACCCGCAGGTCGCGGGTTCGATTCCCGGCTGCGGCGGCTGCATTTCCGATGGAGGCGGAAATGTTGTAGGCCCGTGTACTAAGATTTGGGTGCACGTTAAAGAACCCCAGGTGGTCAAAATTTCCGGAGCCCTCCACTACGGCATCTCTCATAATCAAATGGTGGTTTTGGGACGTTAAACCCCACAAATCAATCAATACCTTTGAACTCTGGACATAATGGTCGAATTAATTCTCAAGGCGCACGGCAAACTGATCCCAGGACTCCCTTTCTCCCTTTCTCGATCCCGCAAACAGCCTCTTGTACTCCGCCGCCGAAAGCCTGAGACCCTCCAAAATGCTTGACTTAAGCTTAACATAAGCTTTGCGCTCCTCTGCTGTAAGCCTACACAGCAGCCCGCGTGCCCTTTCACTCAACTGTGGCAAAACTAGCCCGGCCCACCATTCGCTCGGAACTTCATATGACTCCAGCGTTGCCTCAACATCCTCGAAACACATTGGCGCAAGCGCCTCTTGGTTCGGCATTGGGGCCAGTACACCCTTTAACAAGCTTGCGAATTTCAGTCGCCTGTCTTCCTCAGACATTCCGCCAAGCACTACGCTGTCATCGCTCTCGTTGGACTCTGCCCAATTACGGGCTCGTAGCCGCTGGCTTTCCAGCATCAAGCGCTGCTTCTCCGTTTCCACCTCAGCAATTTTTAATTGAAGCTGGAGCAGCGCTAGCTGCTGTTCTGACGCCGTATCTGACGTGCCACTACCATGACCCTCCCGTGCCGCTGTCGGCGACTCCCAACGCCTGCAAGTTTTCTGCCCCGTCCCCGTTCATTTCCGAGTTGTCCCTTTCTCTGTCTCGCAAGTTGTAATGCTTTGTCATCGCCTGCGCCCAACAGAAAATCAAGAGGTACCCGCCTGAAGTGGCCTTGCGGTGCGCTCTTCCTCCTCGGATTCCGGTGGACTAGCCTTGCTTCGTTGATCGCGCAGCGGGGTAGTCACTTGAAGGTGGTTGTCCTCAGTCTCGGCCGATGTCGCTCCCCGCTGTCCTCCTCAGTTCAGCCATGCACACTTCGCCGACTGCGCCAGTTACGTTTCGTTTGGTTCTTTCCATTCGCCTCTCGCTTGTTGCGCGACATTTGCTGCTGCCGCCAAGGAAGTCGAAGACGAGAACTTTTCATCTGCTGGCACCTTGAGGAAACGACCGCTCCGACATCATCTGGATATGGGAGACGTTTATTCGTTTCTTTCTTTTTTCTGTCCCTGCACCCCTGGTTTTATCCCCTGTCTCCCCATTCAACCACTCTTACAGTCCAATCGGAACGCACGGATGTGTCTCTCCTCGACTCCCGGTTTGGCTGCCGTTGAAAGTGCCAGGCCCGGATTTCTCCTCGCCACAACCTCGAAGACCCACCGCCTCTTGCCCACTCATCGGTTCTCCGCCGTCGCTCAGGTTTTTTTCACCCCGGTTCCCGGAATATCGACGACGGGCGTTTCCGGGTAGTGGGAAAGCGCCTCCGAGTAAGTTCCCGCGATGCCGGGCTGACAGGCCATCAATACAACTGGCCCGTGCACACGTGCCATCGCCTCCGCTGATTCTGGTTGTCCGGCAGGCGCGCGCGTGTACCTTCCATCCTTGCAGCCTGGCCCGGCCACCTGCTGCCTGGCTTGGTCTCCTGTAAGGCGCCATAATTGAACCCCTTGGGGCACGGGAGTTGTCGCGTGCTTTGTGGCCAGCAGACAGTCATCGTCCCGCATTCCGGTGGCCCTGCTTCCTTGTTGGCGAGGGATCGCCGGCCGCGGGGTGTGTAGCATAAGGTATTCGGGGAACGCACGAAGTTCGAGCCCAACAGTCCCCTAACAAAACAACCCATTTGTCACATTGTGTTCACTGAGAGAGGTATAAAAACACAAAAGGAAAGCTGGACACACTCTTCTACA
Source organism: Rhipicephalus microplus (assembly GCF_043290135.1). Taxonomy (NCBI): domain Eukaryota; kingdom Metazoa; phylum Arthropoda; class Arachnida; order Ixodida; family Ixodidae; genus Rhipicephalus; species Rhipicephalus microplus. The sequence continues at coordinate 170,782,763 of NC_134703.1, forward strand.
CCACTCGGTGCGTATTGCATATTACTCTGAATTCAGTCACACTATGAACGAAGCGACAAGTAACAGTTCTGCCTGACTGACACGAAATTGCATTTTGCACGAGAAGGCCTTACAATCATTTCACAAAAAGAACAGAACTCACAGACATACCTATCGCATGGCTTACAACCGCTTCATATCGGTCACTGAGACGGCACAATATGCTCACAGTGTCCCCCTATACGTCTACTTTAGTTTCCTTAACAGCTAGGATGTCTGTATTTTAGTTTATGAGCAGTCGCATGAACTGACTTTCCCTATGCCTAGACGCCAATCCTTGGACGTTGAGCGTAACGTTGAAAGACGAAGTCAGTGCCATGGTGACTCATTTGCTAAAAGGAGTAGAGTCGAAACATTCGCTTTCATCACCACCCTTTACAACCTTTCACTACCAGCCCTCGGCCAGCCGCCACCAGGACCATCCTGCTTCCCGGCACTGTTTTAAATGCGGAGCATGTTATGCTAGGGGCTAGTCATGTGCCATCACCGTCCGCAGCCTCCCCTTCACTTTCGCCAGCCATCTGTGCATCCCTTCCTCCTCTCAACTCAGCGCGCGTTACGCTCGCTTCTCCCCTCCGCGCGCCGCGCGACCATTAGTTTCACGTGCGCCAGCTGTGTGCTAACGCGCGCATGCGCAAGCTGGGGCCGGCGCTCGCTCTAAATAACCGAGTGTCGGGGCGCGCCGCCCTTCGTCGGTTGGTTTGTGCGGTCGCTCCACGGCCGATGTCGCTAGTGAAAATGTATGCTAACGAGTCCGCAAACACACTTACTGAGGTCCCTTACTGACGTTACACACTTACTGACGTTACAGCGTCAGCCAATGTGTTGGCGGAACCGCAAGCAATTCGGAAGACACTTCGTCCGTAGACAAGGCCGCGCTGAAAAGAGCTCGCGATGCGGAACACAAACGTTGCGGGTACACCAACGCATTGGCTGACGGTATTGGAAGGGACGTCAGTAAGTGCGTTTGCGGATTCGTTAGCATACATTTTCACCAGCGACATTGGACGTGGACCATAAAGCCATCTTGCTCAAAATACCCAAAGCGTCTCATCAAGAAACGTTGTCTTTCGGAGCATATGTTCGTGCGTGTTTACTCGTGTTCACTCGTGTTCACTCATAACACACAATCATGTCACAAATTACAAACCACATTTATTGCAGTTCAACATATATGCTCCGCATGCTAAGCAGTGTTCCCACTCGGGAAACTGCGGTCATTTTCTTTGTTGAGCTTGCCTGCAGGTCTCCTATCGGTAAGGACTTTTTGGCTTAGGGTTGAGACTAAGCCAGCAACCTTGCGGCGTCTTTGCGGGTGGCTTCTGTCTAATGGTGGATGACGCTTTGCCCAGCTCCCCCGAGTCGCCATGCGAATGCTTTAGCGTGACGCTGGTAAAGCGCAACTTGTCCTCGCTGTCCACCGCCGCCCGTCCCTGGCCTCCTATGGTGTCGGCTGTGCCCCCCCTCCAGAAACCATGTTGATATCGAGCAGCTCATGCTCGTCTGCTGACGGGGTACTGGCCGGAGTATGGAAACGCTGAAGAGCCCCCGGAACCTTGTGTGTCTGCTGGCGCCACCCCCGTAGTAGCCATTGGTACCATTGGGCTTTTAATTCCTTTAGCGGGGTACTCTGCCTCATCTACGTCCATGATCTGCTCAGCAATCACCTCGTTCATCGCTGGCCCCAAGATCAGTTTCACACAGTCTGCTTCGACGTGTACGAAGTGTTTCCAGCGAGAGCTAGCAACGGGAGATTTTGCAGTTTCGGTGGACGTGCCCTATGTATTGGCCGCGCAAGCATTGCATTGGTCGACCAGGTACACCCAGCAAGGCCAGTTCTTCATCGATTCTGATCTCACCCGGAAGGTCTGCGGCCTTGCTGCCACTTTCCAGCTTCAGGAGGGCTGTCTTTGTGGTTAAGCTTTAACGGACATGCCCATCACACACCACCGCTCACGGCTCTCCTCCACCACCTTGCCAAAAGCGGCAAGCGCTATCCGCACTTCTTCGAATCTTAGCCCATGCCGCAGCTAGTGTATTCGAAGGTGCATCCTCTGGTCCTCTGGGTCAACGACGACGCAGCGCTGCCCCTTCACCTGGAGCTCCTTCAAGGAGAGCAGACGTTTAGTGCGAGCCACATCACTGAATGCCACTGCCAACAAGTAATTAACCTGGTACGCACCGAGGCCTACAACATCCGACAGCAGGCGTGTAGGTGCCAGTGCATGCCTGAGGTCTGCGACCTTGCATGGCCTAGCACGTACATCACTGTACCTGCTACAACATGTTTTTGATAACAAGTCGTCCTTATGGCACTTATGGGCATATCCACGGAGTGAATGATGGAGAGTGTGGCGAAGCATTTGTCCGTCCATTTTTTATTGCTTCCATCCGTCCATGCGTCCATCTGTGTGACCGTCCATGCTTCCATCCGCCCGTTCGTGCGTGCGTCTGTTCGTGCATCCGTCCCTGCGTTCGTCCATGCATCCGCCCATGCGTCCGTTCATGCGTCCATCCATGCAGCTTTCTGAGTGTCCGTTCGTCCCTGTGTACCAAATCTCGCATCTTTTCATCATATATTCCCCATATAGAAGCACTGCCATCCAGCGGAAATCCCAAGGACTAAACGAGAGGTGGCACACGCACACTTTGTTACGGTTTGCGCTTCGGGTCTACTTCTCACCTTTAACCAACTCGAGTTCATGGTATATACTAGTTCACTGTATTCATGACAATGCGGCGCAACGCTCGCTAAACATTTCTAAAACCAAGGAGGTTACGCCCAGCGAGTATAACGTAGCAACCTTTTCCTGTCAGATAGTGCTCAATGTACATGCCAATGGGTGCTAATGGGAAATCAGAGACAGGAGAATTCGGCTTTTACTTTCTTACGGCTTGCACTTCGTATCTACTTCCGACCTTTAACCAACTCGAGTTCATGGTATATACTAGTTCATTTTATTTATCGTACTGCGGCTCAATGCTCGCTAAACCTTTCTAAAACTTACGAGGTTACACCCAGCAAGTATAACGTAGCAACCCTTTCGTGTCAGATAGTGCTCAATGTACATGCCAATGGCTGCTAATGGGTGTCACAGCAGGCGCGTGAAATAAATGCTGAATGATTCTGTCTCTCATTCCCCAATAGCAGCCATTGGCATATACATTGAGCACTATTTTTATTCTACAACGCACAGAAGAAATCTCTCACCGACACCACCTTGGAGGTCAAAATGTTGTACTTGCACATACTACAACGGCTACGAGGGACGAACGGGTGTTGCTGTAAGGAGCTTCGCCCCTAAAAAACTGCGTATTATCTTCCCGAAGGGAACCCTGGCGAGATGCGAAGCAACAGCGGTGCGCCTGCCGCTTACCCGGTGAAACGAGTGTTGAAGTGAGTGCTGCAAGAATGGTTTGAAGAAGAACTCGGTGTAGCGTTTACTCGGGTAAACGTTTATTTGAAACGCAAAGACATGGGAGGCGGGTCGGGTTTCGTGTAAGTTTCATCGCAGTTAAACGAGCCAGAATAGCGTTTGCACTCAATGTGCAGTCGAGCGTTGTGGGCGGTGTATAGGGTGAAGCGAGAGTAGGGAGTTTTAGTGCTGGGTACGCATTCTCTTGAAGCGATGCGGGCTTGGGAGCGCACGGCATTGCGTGCCCAACCCATACCCAACCGGAATGCCTTTTAGTTGGCGCACACGGTGGCACGCACGCAAACGCAAGTCGCACGAAGTTCACACGCGCTCGCAGAGCCATAGAGTCTTGTCGCGTAAGTAATATTTAAGTCTTTTTATTATTTAAAACGTTAAATTAAACGTACATAGTGATCAGGACACTTTTTTTATTGTGTACAGTAATCTGGTATACGCAAAAAAAGAAAAATACAAGTTTACTGTAACGACAGTGTCGACATCTTGTGACACTTCGTGCAACCGCAGTCATGAACATGTTAGCTTAGCGTAATGTTTTTGAGGTAAAAATGAATATAAAAGGTTACTCATTTGTAATATTGTCGCAGCGCAGTTTTTGCACCAGATGTACTATGCACAATGTTTCTGCAATAACAAAGTTGTGGTTGTCTGTTTCACTATGGCCGCGTTAGATGGCGCCACCTATTCAGCTAGTTGGGGGCCGGAATATGTCTTTAAGTTTCTAAGTTCCAGGCCATTCCAGCTTTGGAAATCTGGCTGAAACCGTGTAATCGCTATGATTTCTCGCACTTTGGCTTATTTTAACTCGACGCTAGAGTATCGCTAGAACTAGAGTATCCTCCGTGCGGATACCGTGAGTTCTTGCGAAGGTGAACCGTGTGGACGCATGGCCCCATCGCCCCAGCGATCTTGCTACGCATCTGTTTGGGGTTTCGCACATGTGCAATACCGCCGCCCCAACGTCCTGCGTACGCAAGCCGCTTGGGTACCCAGCACTAAAACTGTCGCATATCTGTACACGCGCGCTTGTGCGATACACTTTCACGCGGCCCATATCGCAACACCCTCGCCCACGATGTGAATAAAAGCGCTTGGTGCGCGGTGGGCCGGGGGCACTTTCCTTCGGCACTCTTGGTTATCGCTATGTTGCTGGCATGCGAATAAAGCATGTTTGAGTACTGACGGCGTCTTCATCCCCGGAAGCCCTGGAACACGACATAGTTCTTGGCGATAAGGATCTTGGGACCCTGGTGGACTGCCACAAGAAGGCAAGTCAGCGAAACGATGTGGCGCACTTGGAGCAAGTAGAACCATTCGATAACTCTTCAGCAGATTGGGCTAGTTATGAAGAACGCCTCCAAGCATTTTTGCGTGCTAACAAAGTCTCGGAGGATCAGAAAGCTGATACCTTGATGCCTTGATAAGCCTAGTAGGACCGAAGACGTACGCATTGTTGAAGTCGTTAATGTCTCCTGAGACTCCCGCAAAGAAGTCTTTTGAAGAACTTCTAAGCGTACTGCGAGACCACTTTCTTCCTAAACTGCCCATGATCGGCGAAAGGGCCACATTTCATCGCCGCTCATAACTGCCGCAAGAGACTATTACTCATTATGCCGCAGAGCTGCGTAGACTCGCGCAAACTTGTGAGTTCGGTACTTTTCTTGATCAAGCGTTAAGGGACAGATTTGTTTGTGGCTTGCTCCGGGCTGACATACAACGAAGTTTATTTGCAGAAGACAATCAGTTAAAGTTTCAGACAGCACTTTATCGTGCGATAGCCATTGAAGCTGCGATTCAAAGCGCATCTGCTACGCGCTCAACAGCACAGCAAGAATTTCAAGTGCACAAGGTTAAAAGCACTGGGGAAGCTTCTACCTCATGTTATCGCTGCGGATCGGTGAAACACATCGCCAGCTCTTGTCCGTATGCGAATGCCAAATGTTTCCATTGCAATAAAAAGGGCCACTTCAAGAATGCTTGCCGGAGCAAACAGCTAAAAGAATCGAAAAGTAAAAATAAACGGCATGTTAGTACCTTGAAACTGCCACGAAAGAATTTGAAGAGTGTAAAACCTGCTGCAGAGGCAAGACAAAAACCAATCATGGTCGAGGTCGCTATTGACGGCGTACCATTGAATATGGAACTCGATACAGGGGCTGCTGTATCCGTGATGTCTGTCTCACAGTTCCGTTCTCTTTTCCCCAGAGCTCATTTGCGCAGGACAAGTCTCACCTGGAGAACCTACACAAATGAACCCGTGAAGCCCTGCGGAGTAGCATTTGTTGCAGTCCAGTACAACGCGCAGCGCCAAAAGTTGCCTTTGTGTACGTGCTCCGCCAGGACGGCCAGCCGCTGTTGGGGCGCAGTTGGCTACAACACCTCCACCTGAACTGGGCGCAAATACAAGGTCTTCACCACATGCAGGTGGGAAGCACAAATGGCTTTGACAGATCGCCTAAACTAGAGTCCTTGCTAAACCGCTATCAGGACCTGTTCAAGGACAAACTTGGCACAGTAAAGGGAGAAAAGGCTACCCTTTTCTTAAGGGGTGACGCGAAACCAAGATTTTTCAAAGCCAGAAGCGTGCCTTTCGCGATAAGAGCTACTGTCGAGCAGGAATTGTCGAAGCTTCAAGAGCTAGGGATAATTACACCCGTAACCACAAGCCCGTACGCAACGCCTGTCGTGCCAGTTGTTAAACGCGATGGTTCAGTCAGACTGTGCGGTGATTACAAAGTCACGCTAAACCCGATACTGGACATCGAAAGGTATCCGCTACCGAAAGCAGACGAGCTATTTGCCGCGCTGGCAGGCGGACAACATTTTACAAAGATTGACCTAAGCAGAGCGTATCAGCAGGTCGAAATGGACGACGAATCCAAACAATACCTTACGCTGAATACGCACAAGGGTCTGTTTCTGGTCAACCACCTACCGTTTGGCATTTCATCAGCTCCCGCAATATTTCAGCGTATTATGGATAACTCGCTGAAAGGACTAAACGGCGTAACTTGTTATCTCGATGACATACTGACCACTGGCCACACAAAAGCAGAACACTTGCTCAACCTGGAAGCTGTGCTGAAGAGGCTATCAGAACACGGATTTCGCGTCAAACCTTAGAAATGCGATTTTTTTCGCAATGAACTGCAGTACTTGGGTCACGTCATCACAAAAGACGGTGTTCGCCCGACAGATGAAAAGTTGGTCGCAATTGCAAATGCACCAGCTCCAACATACAAACCGCAGCTGCAGTCAGTGTTAGGACTCGTCAATTACTATGGAAAGTTTGTTCCGAATCTGTCATCCATACTCTTTCCTTTGAACAAGCTCTTCAGTAAGGACGAACCTTGGCAGTGGATCGCCGCTTGTCAAAGTGCGTTTGCGCAAGTAAAAAAACTGCTGTCGTCAAAGCCTATTCTGATTCACTATGATCCCAGCTTGCCATTGCAGTTGTCATGCGGTGCTTCTTCCTACGGAATAGGTGCAGTTTCGTCACACGTTTTTCAAGGCCAAGTTTATCCAATAGCCTATGCTTCCAGAACGTTAACAAAAGCAGAACAAGGTTACAGTCAATTGGAGAAAGAAGCATTAGCGCTTGTTTTTGGAGTCAAGAAGTTTCAGTACTGCGTTTACGCACGGAAGTTTGTGTTGCTCACAGATCACAAGCCACTTGAGACGATATTTGGCCCGAAGACAGGCATTCCTGCTATTGCAGCTGCCAGACTGCAACGCTGGGCAGTCACGCTTTCTGCATATTCTTTTTCGTTGCAGTATCGTCCTTTAGCGCAGAACGTGGATGCTGATTGCCTATCGCGCCTTCCAATCCAGCAACCGGGAACAGACGGGGCAAAAGAAAATTTTCTGGTTTTCCGTTTGGACAGCTTGCCCGTCTGCAGTAAACAGATCGCAGAGGGAACTGCACGGGATCCAATGTTCCATCATGTAGTGCAGTACATCTTGTCAGGCTGGCCTGCTAACGTATCTGCGAACCTGAAACCTTTTTTCTTCAGGAAACTAGAGCTTTCTTTATATAAAGGTTGTGTCACGCTGGGAATGCGTGTGGTGGTACCAGAAAAATTCCGTAAATTTGTCCTAGACGAATTACATGAGGGGCATCCGGGAGTGGTGCGCACAAAAGAGCTTGCAAGAAGCTATGTGTGGTGGCCAAATATCGATCATGACGCAGAGATATGTGTCGGCTCTTGTCACGCGTGCGCAGAGACGCGCAGTTTGCCAGTGAAAGCGCTGCTCCATCCATGGTCCTGGCCGACGCGTCCTTGGCAACGCCTACACATGGACTTTGCAGGTCCAATAAAAGGTATATCATACTTAGTAGTAGTTGACGCCCATTCCAAGTCGCCAGAAGTATGTTCCATGACCACCACTACTTCAGAGGCAACCATTGCTTGCATTCATGAACTTTTCTGCAGATTTGGATTTCCAAAAACACTCGTGTCTGACAATGGAAGCCAGTTCATTTCTGCAGAGTTCCAAGCCTACCTCAAGCACAGGGGCATCCGGCACGTAAGAACCGCACCGTATCACCCAAGTAGCAATGGACTGGCTGAACGTTTTGTTCAGACTTTGAAGTCGGCGCTCCACAAGACCAGTCCGAGGAGCGCCAGTCAGGAGTTAGCCGACTTCCTTCTGGCGTATCGTAATACGCCTCATGCTACGACAGGGGAGGCCCCTTCCACTTTGCTCCTGGGGAGACGCCTGCGGACCATACTAGACCTGTTACGACCAGCGGTCGAGAACAGAGTGCGCCAGCGCCAGTTCGACCAGACAAGGCTTCACCCATGTCGCAACAACGTCACCGCTGTTGGTGATGCCGTTCGTGTGCGCAATGTCTGATCGGAACCAACGTGGCTGTGTGCAACAGGTCTTGCCCGTACGAGACCAGTGTCATATTGGTTAAGTGTAGTGACTCCTCGTGGTGTGTTTCAGTGGGTGCGTCAACAAAATCACATCCACAACGATAACACCGGCATTGCCACGGAGTTCGAACTACCCTTCACTGAAAGGCAGCAAGAAGTTGCCACACAGGTCCCGACCTGCGACTCATCACATGACGTCGACAGCTCACTCACCGCACAAAGTGAACCGGTGGACACTGCAAACGCTCCTAGCGAACGTCGCTACCCGCAGAGACAGCTTCGCCCACCTGATCGCTTTGTGCCGTAAACTTCTTGGACAATGCTTGGGGATCCAAATAAGTGGGGGGGGGGGATGTCGCATATATGTACACGCGCGCTTGTGCGATACACTGTCACGTGGCCCATATAGCAACACCCTCACCCACGATGTGAATAAAAGAAAAGCGCTTGGCGCTTGGTGGGCCGGGGGCACTTTCCTTCGGCACTCTTAGTTATCGCTATGTTGCTGGCATGCGAATAAAGCACGTTTGAGTACTGACGGCGTCTTCATACCCGGAAGCCCTGGAACACGACAAAAACTCCCTACTGTGTTGCGAGCGGGTGGCGGTGCCGGAAGCTGCGGGCACCGCAACGAGTGCGCGGCGGGTGAGGGCGATTGACATGAGCGTGCACCTGCAATAGAAGCGTGTGAAGAGGAGAGTGTGACGTCAACGCGCAAGGCCGGTGTTACCTACTTGGCGCCGCTTTTGTGTACATTTTTTAGTAACTTCGTCCTCATCTCTGCATGATCATAGTCCCCATCATCCGCTTGTCTCCTTGTCCTCGTCGCCAGTGTGTGTCATCATCATTGTGGTGGTCTGGTGCAGACTATGCCCTTACGTTTCGCGAGGTCTTACCTCAAATAAACGCAGTCCTAACCAAAACTTCATACTTGATGAATGTGCTTGGTACAATATGAGTTTATAAGATGCGAAGCAGCTCTCTGGATCACGTGTGTTACGCCGTACGAACGTTTCCCCTCGGTGTTCCCCTCGTTGCAGGTGTTCCCCGCATTCCCTTTGACGCAAAGGGGAATGCGTAGCGGAACATTCGCATGGACGCACGTTTGTACGGCGTTACACACACGAGCCAGAGGACTGCTTTGGATCTTATAGTCTGATATTGTACCAAGCACCTCTACCAAGTGTGAAGTTTCGGTTAGGACGGCGTTTATTCAAGGTAAGACCTCGGAAATCGTACGGGCACAGTCTGCACCAGACCATCGCGATGATGAGGACGCGCAGTGTCAACGAGGACAACGAGACAAGTGGATGATGGTGACCATGATCATGCAGGGATGAGAGGGAAGTTATTAAAAATGTCCACAAAATTTTTTGTCACTATTCCTGTTTTCGAGGCTAAGATTGGTACAGCCCATGACCATGCGATTTGTTCAGCACAGCTGCCGGAACCAGAATAAAATAAGCTAACAATGAAGCTAGCAATTCACAGGGCGAGGACAAATTCATCGACAACTGGTTGCACATGAACATAAGTATTGCAGTCTATTCTTAAGCCTTATGCCACCTTGCCGGTTTCCGCAAAACTTATTTGCAATACTTGTGTAATAAACTGCGTTTTTGGTCGGTGCTCCTGAGGTGGTCTATTCTTTCTACATCTTTGTATAACGTGCTGTCTTGTTGGAACATTAGAACTACGATTTGAACATTAAAATGTTCACAAGAAGGTTCCAGTACATTGTTGCATGACGTAACATGTGCAGCAATTGGAGTGAGTGCAAGCTAGCCCCAACGTTAAAAAGTAAAAACATGTATGAGTATATGCGATTCTAGAATGTAAGATTTATTTCTCAGTGTCGTTGCAGGCATAGCTTGTAGACCAGGATTTGTTCGTACAGCACAAAATGTGTGCTTCTTTATTCGCTGTGTTGTCGTTCTCGTGAGTGCAGTACCGATAACAATATACAATAATAAAAAGTGGTGGGGTTTGATGTCTGAAAAGTACGATATGATCATGAGAGATACCGTAGTGGAGGGCTCCGGAAATTTTGATTACCCGGGGTATTCTGATGTTCACAATAAGTGCAATCACGCAGGCTTCAATTATTTTCGCCTCTATCAAAAATAACAACACCGCGGATGGGATTTCCCCCACGACAGCGGGGTCAGTAGCCGAGTAGCTTAGCCATTATACCATAGTAGCGGGTTAGACTGCTGTAGGAAAATATTCATAAGGTTGTGCTGGCCTGTATACCTATATAGCTGAATGTAAATCTTATCCTAAGCCGAGTATAGGTTAGTTGGTACTGTTTCATATTCTCGAACCAGCGCTACCATTGTCGTTTACTTTGATACATGCAATAACGCAAGATAAAGCGACTGGCGGACTTCAAATGCGAATGTCTGCGATGACATGGCGATTTCACGTTTGTTTCAGATGCCTAGTTATCAGCTCCTTCACTTCAATTCACCGAGTAAGTGATACCGTTTCTTTCTTTACTGTTTAGCTGTGATGTTATTACAGAGGTTGCGAATAAAGCTCGTAAGATGGCTTGTGCAGTTGAGTGACATCAGGTCACAATTCTATGGCACAATCCTGTGTAAAAAACAGTGCAATGTTGCAAAGACATTTGAAAACAAATTGCAAAGGCTTGTTTTATTGAGATATGTGACCATCAAACAAAGTGTTGACTGTTCCCCGACATAGATACTAAAAGAGCTGGAATTCGGAAAAGAGCAGCATTTACTCATTAAAATCACGTCTTTGTCACAGATTAGTCACTTCGTAGTTCAATTCTAGTTCATTACGAATATCATGTCACGCGATCAAAGACCAGGCAATGCTAAAGAAACAGTGGCAGAGTTATGAATCACGAACGACCACAATATTTGACTGCTTCACGGCAATAGCGTTTTCAAAAGCACCTTGATGCAATTTTTTGAGTATACAATCACGTTTTTTCAATTTGCAAACGTTGTTTGCACGTCACTGAACGTCTTTTTTAATTTGCAAACCTACAAGGCAAAAGTACTCAAAAACGTTGGCAGATCCCACGTTCAGTGAGAATAAATTATATGCAAAGCTCGAATGAGAAAGGTCAATATGTCCTTTAAAATTGGCGCTACACTACGAGGCGGAGGTACATTAGGCTGTGCATGACTGTCCTGTCTTTATTATCATGTTTGGACGTCTCTTTTACCTTCGTGATCTAATCACGTCACCTGAAACAAAATTTGGTATATGTGAAACTAGTGAAATGGCCGCTAGCACGCTAGGAGCATATCATGTAGTGATACTTTACTTGACACGCTCATCATGATTATCATGTTTCGACGTGTCATTTACCTTCATCGTCTATTCACATCACGTCGAACCAAATTTAGTATATGTGGAGCTAGCGAAACAGCCATGAGTGGGTCATGAGCGTGGTATGTTGTCATTTCTTACATGCCAGGCGTGACATGATTATGATGTTTGCATCAGTCATATGCCTTCGTCATCCATTCAGGTCACTAACACCAAAACTAGTATATGTGGAGCTAGCGAAACGGCCGCGAGTGCATCATGAAGGGCCAATCATACTCCGACGTAACGTTGACGCGCGCACGCTGGCCGAAGCAACGCTGTTATACTAAGACACAAGCACTCTATATTTTGACGCCAGGCTTGACCGGCGCGACCAGCGTCCGTCGGTGCAACCCAGCGGCAACCAGCGCAAGAAGCGACATGCTGCATTTCGCGCCGATGACGTTACCCAGACTAAAGTGTACAACTGATCTCTACTATAGGTCAGTAGAGTGTACTAGAGCACTGCACCAGACAGCCCAGCGTTTGCCTCTCTTGGTGACGGAGGGATGCCGGGCGCACTCTAACGCGCATGCTTCAAGGCAACGCAGCACAGCGCGCGCCTGGTAGTAAATGGCAGGCAGAACGGCACCTGGCATGGCATCACCGGCGTGACGCGACAAAATGAACACTGGCGCGCACGTGTGAAGGGTCCCGCTGTGGGGTCTCGAATTGGCGAGCGCGCGCCACGCCACGCTCTTGAAGTGAGCGGACACAATAGACATGGTTAGTACTAACCAAGAGCAATACACATTCATTTAACTAATTTATAACGACGATATCGTCCGCCGAATGATACACAAGTCGTAAGTAATACGCTAGGACATCATTACACAATAACACGACAAACACACTAACACACCCAAAGCGGCGTCGCCAGTGCTTGACTTACCACGTGGACCCCCGCGTCGCAGCCCGCGGTGCCACGCACCGAGGACCCACGCTAGAGACAACCGTTCGCGGCAAACGCCACGCGCAGAAGAGGTTCGCTCCACTCTCAACCGCCACCAAGGCTTGCCATCCACCAGGGGTAACTACTGGCGCTACCACTGTCACAACTATGATGATGATGAATGGATGGATGGATGGATGTGGCTGTAACCTTGAGATCGGGCGGCGGCTAACGCCACCTAGTCGTAATACTTCGTGAACTAACCATTAGATTTATCTTTTTTATTTAAATAGTGAGGTTGAGGATTTTTACTTTGCAGAGAATGGTTTAAATTTCACTCGTGCCTTGATTTTTGCCACCAATTCAAAAACCTCCTTCTAGTTAAATCTACCCGCTTAAGGTCTATTTTTGCCTCCCTGTCCCTAAACACCAGTGCTTTGAAAAGCTCTGGGCCATTATCCTGAACTATAGGGTGAAGCCCTTTACAAAAGATTGTGAAGTGTTCGGCAGTTTCTTCTTCCTCTCCACACGCACTGCATACTGTGTCTACCCCTTCGTATTTGGCCCGATATGTCTTGGTTCGCAATACTCCCGTCCTGGCCTCAAACACAAGAGATCTACCCGAGTATTATCATAGATCCTTCCCTTAGCGATATAGCAGTTGACACAGCAGTTCACGTAGTTTCTTCAGTTGTTGTTCCGAGAGGGTCGAGTTGACATCAACTTTTCCAAGTAGTGAAGTCACGTTGCTTGGTGTCGGTCGAAGCCCGTCGTTGGCTGATGGAGATGCGAAGCATTTAGAAACGTCGGCGATAGGGTAGGCGAAAGCGATGGTGGTGTAACGAAACAGGTGCTGGTACTCGTTAGAGAAATTAGTCACAAGTAGGGACGAGTGTCCGTCATAAAGCATGACGAAGCTGCGTGCAGCGCAGACACCTAGCGCAAACCAAAGCGTCAAGTTGCCTTCGGCGACAACCTCACCATCCCGTAACTTGTCAGACACCACATAAACTAGGACGCTTGAACGCGGAGGCAACGTTATGCTGTCGGCGGAAACGCGAAGCGTGCTGTCACGGATGTCGTGAGGTTTGTCGGAGGATCCAGCTGTCGGAAACGTCATGGCACGCTCTCGAAGATCGATAATAGTGCCGTGCTCCCGCAAAAAGTTGATTCCGAGGATTAGGTCTCGGGAACAGTCACGAAGTACGAGGCAGCTAAAGAGAAACATACGTCCCCGAATGCTCACTCTGATAGTGCACATGCCAATTGAGGTGACTACGTGCCCGTCGGGAGTACGAATTTGTGCTTCGTACCAAGGCGTTACAACTTTCTCTATGTACGCTGCTAGTTTCCTGCTTATGATCGAGTAGTCTGCACCTGCGTCCAATAATGCACTAACGTCGTGGTGACCGTCGACTACCACACGTATATCCAGAGAAAATCTGCTTCTGGCTTTCGTTGATGTCGCCGGGGAATCGCTCCGTGTCCGAGCTTTCATCGATGGGAGGCCTTGCTTGCGTGGAGTGTCAGCAGCCTCGGTCCCGAAGGTCGCTGTCGTTAGTTTTCCCGCCTAGGGCTTGGCGAGCGCGCTGACGCCGCTCCTGGGAGGCTCTGATAACTTGGAGAAGATCGCTTTGGGGTGGGGACCACGACTGCCGCCGCAGTGGCATCCGCTGCTGTGATTGATTGATTGATTTGTGGGGTTCAACGTCCCAAAACCACGATATGATTGTGAGAGACGCCGTAGTGGAGGGCTCCGGAAATTTTGACCACCTGGGGTTCTTTAACGTGCACCCAAATCTGAGTACACGGGCCTACAACATTTCCGCCTCCATCGGAAGTGCAGCCGCCGCAGCCGGGATTCGAACCCGCGCCCTGCGGGTCAGCAGCCGAGTACCTTAGCCACTAGACCACCGCGGCGGGGCCGCTGCTGTGAGAGGTAATCTTCAATAGCTCTCGGTCTTTCGCCAAATCTCGGCCGTGGTGCGTCGACGGCAAAACCCTGTAGTCCGAGGCTACAATAGGGACATTCCCGGTACACATTTCAAGCTTCACCACATTGATAACACAGTGGTCGTCTGTCCGGTGTGCGCCATACGTTGGATTTTCTGGGAGCGGCTGTCGATTTTCTAAGTGCTGAATTGGCTGCAGCGAAGGAGATGCGTCGTGAGGCATAGGATTAACGAAGCGCAGTGAAGCAGGAATATATCGGCTTACAGCTTCTGCGTATGATGCACGATGTGGCTCTGCCGGGACAGGCGGGACATAGCTGGAAGGCGGCACTTGGAGAGCCTGTCGTACGTCGTTTCTGACAAGGATGCAAATAGACCCTGCCGTAGGTTGGGACTGGCACTGAATCTTTTGTAGTTCGTCGCGCACCACCCCTCGAATGACATCGCAAATAGACTCGATGTTGATGTTGCTGGCCGAACCTCCGATCTGACCAATTGACGAAGCGGCACTCACTTCCCGGTCGTACACAGAAGAGCGCTGCTGCAGCAGTTGCTCCGTGGTTGTGGCTTTGGTCAAAAATTCTGCCACGGTCTTTGGGGGACAGTGAACGAGGCCAGCGAAAAGCTGCTCCTTCACTCCTCGCATTAAATGAAGGACCTTCTTTTCTTCTGCCATTTCGGGGACGGCTCGACGAAAGAGGTTCGTCATATCCTCGACATACATCATGACGCTTTCATTCGGCATTTGGAGGCGCGACTGAATAGCTCGCTCGGCTCGTTCGCGGTGATCGGGATTGGCCCAATTTGTTAGCAGGTATCGACGAAAGACGCTCCATGAGAGAAAAGGCTCATGGTTTTCGTACCATGTACGAGCGCCGTTCTCCAAGTTGAAATACACGTTCCTCGTTTCGTCGATGTCGGTCCAAGCATTGTAATCCGAAACCCAATTGAACTGTACCAGCCAGTCTTCGACATCCTCCAAGACGGAACCGTGGAACACCTTCGGCACACGTGGCTTCCACAGCCTATGATGCGTGGCTGCAGCGCATTCCTGTGCATTGGAGGCTGCAGCGCCTTCCGTAGCGTTCGGGGGTGTGACAGACGTTATCTCGGGAAGAGGTCCCCGCTCAGGAGGTAGTCCTCGGAGTCTTCGGCTTGAGCGGTGGACAGGTGTTGTCACTGTAGGTACAGGGCTACCAGGAGGCGTTTTGAACATCACCTGGGGGTTGCCCCGCACCACTTCCAGTTGTCACGTGCTACAAAAGGTCTTCAACTAGTAAGAACTGAGCCGGCGGGGAGACGCACCGAAAACTGGCAAGATGGCTGCTTCAATAATAAACAACTAGCCAGACCACGCGCTGCCCCAGAACATAGTATTCCATTCTCGCGGGCAGCCATGGCTTGCACTCGCCGTAACTAGTGGTCAAGTGGCAATGTATATGTATGTATATATATATATATATATATATATATATATATATATATATATATATATATATATATATATATATATGTGTGTGTGTGTGTGTGAGATCTAACAGACAGTAATGCCAACGAATGTACAGGGGAAGTTATTAGAACCAATGGACTGTAAATAAGAAGAAAGAAAAGTGGATGAAAAAATGACCAGCCGTGAGCAGGAATTCAACCTACGACCTTCGAATAACGTGTTCGATGCTCTAACCACTCAGCTACTACAGCGGCCTTCCCTCCATTCACTTTTTTGGGTTTATATGTGAATTTTAGAAGTAGGAGTGACTGTCAGCGCCATCTATAAGCCAAACAACGAGTGTGAAAACACTCTTATGCGCATGTTTGGCGTCACGTAGCACGGGAGCTTATTATAAGTGGGCAGCTGATTAATTGTCCCTCTTATACAACCTAACAACACCAAGTCTGCCATTACGAGACCCTCGTTCAATGAAAATAAGGGAAAGAAGTGTATACCTAAGGGCTCGTTTTTCCGTGTTTTAACACAATATTAATGAGATCTAACAGACAGTAATGCCAAGGAATGTACAGGGGAAGTTATTAGAACCAATGGAATGTAAATAAGAAAAAAGAAAAGTGGATGAAAAAATAACCAGCCGTGAGCAGGAATCGAACCTATGACCTTTGAATAACGCGTTCGATACTCTAACCACTAAGCTACCACAGCTTTTTCTTTTCT
Source organism: Rhipicephalus microplus (assembly GCF_043290135.1). NCBI lineage: Eukaryota > Metazoa > Arthropoda > Arachnida > Ixodida > Ixodidae > Rhipicephalus > Rhipicephalus microplus. Next base: position 170,799,475 of record NC_134703.1, read on the forward strand.
TTATTGCATTCTTGACTACAGGTCAAGCTAATATGACAATCACTATCACACGTGTTTCATGCGTGACAACGCGTCAAACAAAGATATTGCATCTTAATTACAGTCAGTAGTCTTATACACATCTCGCACTTTTAAACAGCTTCCGCGAAACACTCATTATCGGATAGAACTCTTACATCACAGTGTCTGTACGATAACACACTACGCCAAACCGAATGAAGACCAAGTACAAATATAACATCCAAATTTTGCACAGAACTATCACAAGGCAAAAAACGAATTCCATATGAAGTAAGAGGTAAATCTTTTTTCAAAGTCCTCTGTAAAATGTCCCAAAAGAAAATAGCGTTCTTACAATCAATAGACACATGTTCAATGGTCTCAGGTTTGTTACACAGGAGGCAGCTGCTTCCCCATGGTACATACATCCCTCTCTCTTCAAGCCACGTTTTTACTGGCAAGGTTCCCGTATGAAGTTTAAAAAAGAAGGTTTTCACATTGGGTGGTATACACATGTTTTCCACTCGCTTTAGTACGTCATGACCATATGATTTTTCATACCTTGAACGGTACAGGGGCACAGGAAAAACATTCTGTATTATATGTTTCATAAGGCGCTTTCTTTTCACATTAGTTAGGTAATCTATCGAAAACCTCGCCCTTAAGAAACGATATGAGAACACAACTTCGCGCAAGAACGGTGACAAGGTGTGTCGTTCTCGCCTGTCTGAAGATACAAAGAAGTCAAGCATGTAGTGTAACAGCGTTGTTTGAAATAAAGAACGTAAAAAAGAGTCTCTCTGGTCTCTAATGAGCAGGAAACGTGATATTACTCGGTTAAGAAACAGATGGCACAGAGACAGCCCTCCTTGCTTAACTTGCCGAAACAAGTTCGTTTTAGATGTTCTCTCCTACATAGAGCTCCAGATGAACGTGGCGAATATCCCGTGGACTTTGTGAATGGTTTTACGCTTACAACTAAGTACTTGCAAATGGTACATAAGTATAGCAGCCAGAAACACGTTGCATACAGCTGACCGAGAGAAAATTGATAAGCCCGACCGCCCCATCTATCGGCGGTCGCGCACAGTTCTTCAGCCTTTTCAAGCCAAAATGCTTCACTGTCTTGATACCTGTCCAATGGTACCCCTAGGTAACGACTAGGCGTCGTGAGCCACTGAATATTTCCAAAGGAACTGGGCGTAAGGTCCCAATTACCATGCCATAAACCAATGCTTTTTTTTGTTCAATAAACTTCCACTCGTGTCACAAAACCTTTGAGCGATTTTTAATAAAGAAGTGACACTCTCTCTATCAACTGCAAAAAAGGCAATATCGTCGGCGTATGCCAAAACACGCACTTCACATGACTGCAACCTGAAACCATTAATCCCTGCATGGTGAATCACATTCTGACACAATGGTTCCAAAAATAGAGCGAAGAGCAAAGGACTTAAAGGACACCCCTGGCGCACGGAGGAAAGTACTTGTATGCGCTGTGAGAGTTCTCTATTTACAATTAAATTTGTGGTTGAATTTTGTATGCCAATTTAATACCTTTACATATGATCACACCAAGGCCAACGTACTCAGCTAGCATGAAGAGTATATTGTGTGGAACCACGTCGACAGCCTTGGCAAGATCAATTTGCAACATAGCTACTTTTAGAAGCGCAGCGTCACAATACTCCAAAATGCTCCTGGCAACATGAATATTCGTGAATATGCTCCTACGCTTGATGCCGCAGGTCTGATGTGACCCGACCAACTTGTATATAACTCCTTGCAACCTTCTAGCCAGAACTTTCATAAACACCTTATAATCTACATTTGTTAGCGTGATTGGCCTGTATCCTGTCACTTTGCGTAAAACATGTTGCTCTTTCCCTTTAGGAATCAGCATGGTGTGTGCCCGAATAAACGATGGAGGCAGAGTTCCGCGATCTAAAGAGTCTGAAAAAACCTCATGCAATGCGGAGGCCATATCCTCCTTGAACGCCTTGTAAAAGGCGGCATTAATGCCATCTGGACCAGGTGATTTGCCCATGCCGAGATCATCGATAGCCTTCTCAATTTCCCCTACACTAATAGACATTTCCAATAAATTTGTGTCCTCAGCATAAGTGTCGGCATTTCTATCAAGAACTCATCTACAAAACCCGGCTCCTTTGGTTCGCGATAAGCAAACAAGTCCTGATAATAGTTTTCAAAAGCTTTCATAATATCTTTATGTTCTTCCAATATTTCACCATTCCATTCTATCTCTAGTATGTCGTGAGCTCGAGCATATGCCTTTTCATCTGACAAGGCTCGCTTTGTCGGGGCTTCACCCACGAGGTATCTCTCAGCTCTTGCTCGTATATTTGCGCCTTTATATTTATCTTCTTAAAGACATTCAATTTTGTTTTTGACAACCTGCAGTTGATGTGTGAATAAGCCCGTGTTTTCTGCTTCAATATTCACCAAATTATTTAGCTCTGCCCGTAGCTCACGTTTCTGTTTTCGAGCTTGATACTGCATGTAGCAACCACACTCTATTGCATTCATTTTTATCTTTTGCTTAAATAATTCCCATCTTTCCGTGGCACTCCTTTCTGCGTTTTCGAAAAAATTCTCGATTTCCTTCTTTGTCTTATCTACAAACCCTTCGTGCGTAATTATCTTAGAATTCAGTTTTCATGTTTCCCATACAACCTTCTTTTTGCACTTTCTACCTATCTCAAACAAAACTAAGCAATGATCACTGAAGGAAACACCATAAACGTCATAGTTCTGACATAAAGGTACTACCTCAGAACAAACATATGCTCGATCTAGTCGTGCGTGACTCGAACCTTGAAAATGTGTGAAGTGCTGGCGACTGCCACCCATCGCAAACAGAGCTACGTCATGTAAAAAGTACTTATTAAGGCTGTCTCTAAGCAAACCAACGCTTTCATCACCTAATTTAGCAGTATACGTGCAATCTTCTTGGGTCAAAACACAATTAAAGTCACCCAACAGAATCACACATGTCTGACATTCAAAGTACGCTTGCATTTCTTGAAAAAACAAACATCTGTCTCTCGAATTTGTAGGTGCGTATACACAGATAACTCTAAATTTAGTGTTCCCGTAACAGTCACACAAAACAAAACGCGCATGTAGGCAACTTTTGACCTCTTCCACTACAATACCAAGAGAGTTCTTGACAAAAATAATACATCTGGCTGATGCTCCCACTGCATAGCTCACACACGCATCGTACCGCAATGAAAATTCTGCTACCAAGTTATCAGTCGCGTCCTCAGTACTAAGTTTAGTCTCCTGGACCGCAAGAAAGTCAAGGTCTTTTTCTTGCATCAAGCGTTTCAACTGGTACTGTTTGCGACGCGTTCCTAGACCACGTACATTCAGCGTACCAATGCGTAAAGGCGCAGTCATGCTAGCCATGTTGATGACAAAGATGGAAACTACAATGCTGCGCTTACCGTGTCTCGTATACCGTGCAGTGGGAAAACCGGGGTCTTACGCGTCTAGATCCTGTCCTCGAACCGGCGACGATGACGCCGACCGGGTTTCAAGGGCAAATTTTTTACTCTTAGCGCCCGTGACGCGATGCCACAGACGCTCCGGGCGTTTCAGGTTGCGTTCCGTGCTCTCCACTCGGTAACGCTTGCCACGTCCCGTGGTCGCTTCCGGAGCCTTTGTGCTGGCTTCTGGCGTAGCGATCTCGCCACTGGTACCCATATCTTCCTCCATCGATTCTTGAATGTCCTGCTGGCCGCCTGTTGCTGCCAACTCCTCGGATTCTTTCGTTGAGTCTTTGCCATCTTGCGTTGTCGCGTCGGCTGTCTCTTCTCCAGTTGCCTGAACCGTGGCTTCGGGTCCCACGGCGTCACTGCCAGGGGCCAACTTCTTAGCCTCTTCGGCGTCCATTAGATTATCTTGGGCGTCGTCTGTTGGCAGCACGGTCTTCGTAACTTTGGCATAACTCCTGACGCAATCTTGACTTTTATGACCAAACGCTCGGCATACACCACCGCGGGGAGTCTGGCAGTCTCGTCCTATATGTCCTTGCATGTGACACCTTAGGCAAAGCGGTGCCCGACCCGTAGCCACAAGAAGGACGGTGCCCCCTCCAATCTTGAAAAGGTGCGGCAAGTCTTCTAGCACCACGCCTTCCTTCAGTTTCAGTCGCACCCCCCTCGTCGTCGATATCGCGTGTTCAAAGCCCGCGACGGTCCAGTTGTCGTTGGAAACCTCCAGATCTTCACCAAACTCACCTAACGCTTGTCAAATGCTCTCATTCGAGGCCGCAAAGTCAACCCAGCGGATTTTCACGGTTACATCATGTTGGATAGGGTCGATGATAGCACGGAAGCCACCCTTGACTCGGAGTCCACCTGTTTTGAGTAATGCATCTTTGTCATCCTTGCTTCGCATCTTCACCAGCCAGATGTGATTCCTCTGGAAGGCTCCAATGCCAGTGATCGCCTTGATGAGTCCCACTTCTTCCAACGGGGCCCGAAAGTCTTCCAACCGGTATGGTCTTTTTTCCAAATCCCCGTGCAGAAACACACACTCTTCCATACTGTCACCCGACGGCAATGTAGGCAACAGAAACCGGTAATCCGATGGTGCAGAAGGGAACCTAACACCGCGGCCAGCAGCGGCCGCCGAAGCACCTCGCACGGAGCGAGCCATCACACGTCCGTCTCCCACCGAAGCCGAACGCGGAGTGGTAACTGAGCTACTACAGCGGCCTTCCCTCCATCCACTTTTTTGGGTTTATATGTGAATTTTAGAAGTAGGAGTGACAGTCAGCGCCATCTATAAGCCAAACAACGAGTGTGAAAACACTCTTATGCGCATGTTTGACGTCACGTAGCACGTGAACTTATTATGAGTGGGCAGCTGATTAATTGTCCCTCTTATACAACCTAAACACACCAAGTCTGCCATTACGAGACCCTTGTTCAATGAAAATAAGGGAAAGAGGTGTATACCTAAGGGCTCGTTTTTCCGTGTTTTAACACAATATTAAGGAGATCTAACAGACAGTAATGCCAAGGAATGTATAGGGGAAGTTATTAGAACCGATGAAATGTAAATAAGAAGAAAGAAAAGTGGATGAAAAAATAACCACCCGTGAGCAGGAATCGAACCTACGACCTTCAATTAACGCGTTAGATGCTCTAACCACTGAGCTACCACAGCGGCCTTCCCTCCATTCACTTTTTTGGGTTTATATGTGAATTTTAGAAGTAGGTGTGACAGTCAGCGCAATCTATAGGCCAATATATATATATATATATATATATATTTATACAAAATAAGGGAAAGAAGTGTATACCTAAGGGCTCATTTTTCCGTGTTTTAACACAATTTTATTGAGATCTAACAGACAGTAATGCCAACGAATGTACGGGGGAAGTTATTAGAATCAATGAAATGTAAATAAGAAGAAAGAAAAGCGGACGAAAAAATAACCAGCCGTGAGCAGGAATCGAACCTACGACCTTCGAATAACGCATTCGATGCTCTAACCACTGAGCTACCAAAGCGGCCTTCCCTCCATCCACTTTTTTGGGTTTATATGTGAAGTTTAGAAGTAGGAGTGACAGTCAGCGCCATCTATAAGCCAAACAACGAGTGTGAAAACACTTTTATGCGCATGTTTGGCGTCACGTAGCACGTGAACCTATTATGAGTGGGCAGCTGATTCATTGTGCCTCTTATACAACCTAAACACACCAAGTCTGCCATTACGAGACCCTCGTTCAATGAAAATAAGGGAAAGAAGTGTATACCTCAGGGCTCGTTTTTTCGTGTTTTAACACAATATTAATGAGATCTAACAGACAGTATAGCCAAGGAATATACAGGGGAAGTTATTAGAACCAATGGAATGTAAATGAGAAGAAAGAAAATTGGATGAAAAAATAACCAGCCGTGAGCAGGAATCGAACCTACGACCTTCGAATAACGCGTTCGATGCTCTAACCACTGAGCTACCAAAGCGGCCTTCCATCCATCCACTTTTTTTTGTTTATATGTGAATTAAGACATAGAAGTGACAGTCAGCGCCATCTATAAGCCAAGGGACGAGTGGGAAAACACTCTTTTATGCGCATATCTGGCGTCACGAGCACGTGAACTTATTATGAGCGGGCAGCTGATTAATGGTCCCTCGTACACAACCTAATGACACCAAGTCTGCCAGTACGAGACCCTCGTTGAATGAAATAAGGGAAAGAAGTGTATACCTAAGGGCTCGTTTTTCCGTGATTTAACACAATATTAATGAGATCTAACAGCCCAAGGAATGTACAGGGGAAGTTACTAGAATCAATGGAATGTAGGTAAGAAGAAAGAAAAGTGGATGAAAAAATAACCAGCCGTGAGCAGGAATCGAACCTTGAACCTACGATATATAGGAAAATGGAAGAAAAAAAAGCCCCAAAAAATAGACTCCAGCGCGGAATCGAACCTGGGACCTTCGCATCGTGAATGCGAGGCATTAAAGGGACACTAAGGACAACTATTAAGTCGACGTTGATTGTTGCAATAGCAGGGAGTTTTAGCTTGTACGTATACTTCTTTACGTTACCGTGTTACCGGTTTACGTTTACCGTGTTACCGGTGCCCGAGTTTTAGCAGCGTTTTTCTACACATACGGGAGACTTTACGTTCGTACGTAAACGTTTACGTTCACCGATGATGAAGATCATGGATGCACACATATTCGTTTTCTTTTAAATAAAACTTAACCAGCGCTGCGGCGCAAATATAATAACTTTGAACATGTAAAATTATCAAGTGTTTTGGTGCTATATAATCACCTAACCCATTGGCTGCGTGCAGAAGGCTATAAGGAGCCACCGCATAATTCTTTAAGCCTCGCTGGCTAAGCCTCTCTGGTTGAACGGTCAGCGGCTAGCCGCATTCGCAAAGAACTGGTCGTCGATATGGCAAAGAGTGTGCTCCAAGATCCATTCCTGGCTCAAAATCTACCGTGGAAGTACATCGACGATCTACTGATTATGGGTCTGCTACAGCCGCAGCCGCGGAGGAACCTTCACGAGAACGGCGTGTTGGATATCGACGGTGGATTGCTCCGTGCGTCGTCTGCTAGCCACGTCATGCTTCTATGTGCGCGTACGTCTTGGAAATTTTCAAAGTGTGGTTTGTCCAGTCATGTCAATGCGAGTGTAACTGTTTTACCTATGCCTATAACGACGTACGAGAGCATTTTGTCTTTCGGATGCTTATGCGTTGTAATAAGATCAGCGAGTGCAACTTTCCAAGGTGCCGTTTATTGTCGTTGTACCCTCCATTCACCAGAATAATTTCAGAGTGGGTGTCGCTTTCTGTTTCAAGCACATCACAAAATGCTCTGGGCATCCTCCCAAACATGAGGACTATTAATTAGTGTATAAATGCAGCGTGTTACTATAGAGACTCGGTAGCAAAAAAAAAAAACAGGCTCTAGGCCATACATTTGGGTGCTGTTGGTAGGTGTACAATTACAGCACTGTAGTTTATTGATCGTGCTAGGAGCTTTAGTTGTGTTTATTTGGCCGTGGTATCGCTACATTAGAATATTACTACCACATAAACAGTGACACATCGGTACTTAAACAGTACTGAAAACAGAGTTACCGCGTGCAACCGTGTGCTTAGATTTAAGAATGCTTTAAGGAAGCCAGGCATTGGAAATAATTCAGACGGCATGCCTTATACGTAATGTCGTGTAACTTAACTGAAAATTTCATCTTTGTTACATTGTCTTCAGCGTTTATGTGGCATTGTTAGTGGCTGACTGAAGGCAGTAAAAATTTTTGTAAAAAAAAACATGCTTGTCTCATTAATCAGGCTTTTGTTGTAGCACTGTCATGGACGTAATCAATCGATGAAAGCTTTCTGCTGAACTCTTATATAAGATTTTTATGTTATTACTGGTGCGAGAACATGTGCGTACATGTGGTAAATGCAGTATAGTGTCAGCCCCTGAGCCACTGAACGAAGCGCGGCTGCGAGTATTTGTATATGCGCCGTCGACCACCTATCCACACTTGCGCGGGTGCGGTGCTGGCACCTATAGCCCGATCTTTGGGAGGTTGCCCGATATGACAAATTCTTGAGCCGCAAGACACAAATGGCTAAGGTACCTTTTATTGGCTGCTGTGCTTCGCTTTGGGCATCTTTTTCATTATTTACCTTGATGAGATGAGCTCCTGTGTCATCCCTTCTCTCTGCACATAACAAACAGTATGTTAAAAACAAAGTAGTGCACAACTGTCTGACACTAGGCATGTAGCTTATGCTTTTCTTCATGACTTATCTTCAGATGAAGGGGTGATTATTTCTACACTGTTATCTTCTGTCTTTTTAGGTGTTATGTGTTCTGGTTTAGGTGCAGTTATTCTCTAGTGGTGTCAGTTCTTCAAGGAGTGTTTAGAAGACGCCTCTTACATTCCAAAAATAACAAAACTTGCTCGTTGTGCCAACAGAACTTAACTGCTACTCATGTCTGCATTTTTCCATTAGTCTATTGTAAGATGGTCTGTTCAAGGCCGCGATTAAGTTTGGTGAACTACATGTGTGTGTGTGTAAGCACATGACAAGGTAATCATGGTGGTGTTATTGGGTCGCTCCACACCTAAAAATCTCCAACTTTTTTTATGAACCACGATGTAATGAAAATACGGGGATGAGAGCCAGACACCTTGCTATGTAGAATGAGTGAAAGCAACTACCTGTAGCAGCACCCTCTGCCAATCCTCGTGCTCTAAACCCTTTTTTATTTATTTGCAACACACCTTAAATGTATTTAGAGCAAAGTTTTATGCCCATTTTGCAAAATATGCAGATATATATATCCATTTTGATGCACATAGCTGGGCAATAATGGTCAAATATTTTGCAAAGGTTGCTTGCGCTAAGTCTGCGAAGTAGCGAGTGCCAAAAATGAGACACCCAATCAAAATTACGCACCACGCAGAGTTTCACACCGATGGCACGCTTAATTATGCTTGTTGAGTGCTTCTGATGGGACTTCGTACACGACTTTGAAGACTTCTGTTGTGTCTGTTTCAGCATATCTTGTTCACGCATACTCAACACACATAAAAAGGCCCTTAGAATACTTTGTGCCTTTTAGGTTATGCATTTTTAGGATTTGTGGTTACATTGATGTATATTTTGATGGGATGTTTGCAGCTGCATAGATGTATATCTGTTTAGTGCTGAAAGATGTGTATACTTTATGCAGGTTTCTGCAGCTGTGTGAAAATGAAGGATTGTTCAGTATCTCACCCAGTGTCGATGTTTTGAAATGGCATACAGTAGTCTGGAGTAGAAAAATCATGGCCTAAGGTAGAGACTCATTGCTCACTCAAAGTCGCAAAGTGTGCATGAAATTGTGACATAAACCTGGTGAATAAAATATTTGGTTTTATTTTGTTTCACATATTTCATTACTAAAGTCACTACTCCGCTTGGGCACTCAAGCTTTCCAAAGCATCTTTGTAAAATTTCAGGTACAACAAGCATCACAGAATGTATCACATGAGACCACAAAATGAAAACTATTTTAGCCCAGCGAGAAACTTTGATCTACAAAGTGAAAGCAAGAGGCAACATCTAAACAAGAGCCGGCTAAGCAATGTAAATATACATGAGTTTATTGTCTATCACATAATTAACCGACTAGATTTATTGAGGAGTAGCTCGGGGACATTCAAGATCTTAAGTAAATGTAACAAATTTCAGGTACATCTAGTATCAGAGTAATATATCATGATAGCCCCTGCAATGAAGACACTTTCTGCACAGCCAAAAAATTTCATCTAGCTTTTGACCAAGCTGGGTATGCACAGCACCTTAAAATAAATAGCCAAATCACAATGCATTTCGTAGCTTGAATGCGTGTCAACCAGTACCATAAGAAAACAAATTATGAACAAACTTGGCACAATTTATCACCAGCATGGCCAGAAATTTTACATCTCAACAAAATTGCAAACACCGTTGCAGTGGCTAATATTCATGGACACGTGCACCTCGACTACAACAGAGGCCGACGAAAGGCCAAAGCGGAGGCTTTGATTTGTATTTTGCATGCTTGTTGACGTGACGGAGTATTGTAATAGTGACAAGGGTCACAATTACGCTGCCGTAAGAATAGACAGGTTTCAAAGCTGAAATTACAGGCAGCATACGCATGGAACATTCGGAAATAGCAGATGAAGTAGCCATATTGTTGCAGGAAAAAAAACATGCACACGAGTGCAGAGTTGGTGTTTTGACAGTATTTGTAGTGATTGCGCAGGGTGTGATCAGTCAGGTCAATTTACTCCAATCTAAGTGAGCTTTCTCGTTCTTTTTAGTGCAACATTATTCTCCCGGCAAGTGTAGCTCCATCCGGGTACAACTCATGGAGCATTAGTAAAGGCGAAGTATATATGGTTTGACCCTGGCGACATGAACGTCACTATCGACGTGACGTAGCAAAAACACGTCAGCTGGTGCTATTTTGTATACCATGTCACAAAATTGGCGTAAGGTCTTGTACGGACCAGAATGACAAGAGAGCAGCTTTTCCGCCGAGCTAACACGGCACGAGGGCGTCCAAAGCAGTACAAGAGAACCAAGAGGCAATTGTGTCTTTGTGCTGATGATCGTAGCGTCGCTTTTGAGAAGGTTGCGACGTCTTGACGAGCGACCTCTCGGGCATGGACGGCCACAGTGATTGCATCGTGGGCGTAATTGGTCGTTGAGAATATAACACCAGATGATAGGAATGTGTCGAACGGCAAGACAGGGCCGCAGCCATACAAAAAAAGAATGGAGAAAATCGAGCGGTTTCGTTACAGGACGAATTGCAAGCAAAATGATTTTACAGTAAAACGGTGGACAAAGTGATGGGGATTGTCGGAAACGTACATGGCCAGCATGTCAGTTAGGAGTGTGGTTTAGTCGCTCAGTGAGCCCCTTCCTTTGATGGTGGTATGCGGTAGCAATCTTGTGTTCAGAAGCTCCAAAGCGGAAAGGGCCATCGTCGACCTTTGACAATAAGTAACGGCCACGATCCGTTAGTAACTGTGGAAGGGGGCTGTGGTGTAGAGTAACATCGGGGAGTAAAGTCCACAACATCTGCTGCACAGCTGGTCGGCATTACTTGTGCAATGGCGTATCTTGCTGCATAATCTGTCACAATGGCAATCCACCTGTAGCGAGAGAGGAAGACGGCACTGCGGCCAACGTGGTCGTGTCAAACTCGCTGCTTTATTCGATTGCCGAAGTGGAGCGGCGGCGGCTGCCACGCCAAAACCGCCAGGCGCGTGATCTTGTTCTAATCCTCACGCAGCTCGAGCTAGCATCAGCTGCGCGAAAGGTGCGGTGCGGTGATCGAGAAATGACAATGATAATCATGCGTATAGGCCCCCCCCCCCAGCGCTTTGCGTGATTAGAAGTGTATATAACAAAGAAAGAGACTATACACGTGAACGACAATCCGCAAGGTGTCCGTTTGGGAAGTCCAGTTTGTCAACATGTACTGACCATCGAGAAACAGTGGGTCTCTGGTGGGCGACACTGGGAGTTGCGCAGTGGACGAAGAAGTAAGCGTTCGGTCGCTGTGTTTGTAACTCAAGTGGGTGACAAGATGACCAGCTGGGGCCAGCTGGGAGCGCACAGGGTGTCGCAAGTGAGCATTGCAGGTAGAGGTGCGTTCAGGGTGAGATGAGGGCGGGTGTACAAAAGTCGATTTGGCTCCTGCGCGAGAAGCAAGAACTCAGTAGGAGGCACGTCATGTGATCCAGCAGATGTGAATTCTGGAGAAGGCTCTGTGGGCGTACCTTGACTAGGGGAAGCACCTTCAGTAGTCGGTGCACGTGGGTTCGTGCGCTGGTCAGTATGAAGACGGGTGCCTGTATGGCAGGCGTGAGATGTGCGGTCTGGTGTGACATAGGCGGACCAGGCACATCGTCCTCAGGAGCGTTGGTCATACTCGCAGCGTCTCGGAAGTTTGGCCGTGGTCGATGGCTGGTGGCTCTAACTTCGGCTGCGGGAGACTGTAAGGGCGATGCTGGTCGCTGCTGGCAGGACGCCCAGAGCGTTGAGGCTGGTAGAGAGTCCCCTTCGAACATTGGGGATGGTGAAGGTTCAGCGACCGCGAGGTGAATAGCGGGTGGAAGGATGTCTGCGCCAGACTCCGAGGCGTGCGGCCAGGTAGCCGTCGTAGAGTCGGATAGGGCCACGGTGTCGTGTGCCGTCGATGTCACGGAAGATGTGCATGTGGCAGGCACGTGCGACGAAGCTGCGCATGGGGCTCTGAGGGAATGTACCTCTCGGAGGGGAGGTAAGTCGCAGTGGGAGCGTCTTCTACCTTGTGGTCATAGTCAGATGCAGGAGTGGATGTAGGAGTGGATGAAGACAAAGAGTGGTGCATGAGCGGCGAACGTGTCCGATGACCTGGTGAAGACGGGGAGTGGTAAGATTTTGGCGAGAAATTGATCTGGTTGACGATAGTGATCTGGTTCGGCGTGTAGGGCGAGAAGGTATGATCATCGAGCAGCAGGTGGTTGCGACTGGCATAACCGTTGACGCTTGGTTTGCCATTGTCGCTGACTAAGACATTCGCTGTCGGTTTTCCAGGGTGGCGGCAAGCAGATGACGTTTACTGCAAAGCTCCATCGTGGAACCCAGCACATTCACCAAATCTTGCGGGAAGAGTGCAGAGGCACACGAGTGCATAGTTGGTATATTGGCAATAATTTCAGCAGTTGTCCAGGGGGTGACGAGTCGCGTCATCTGCTTCCAATCTGAGCGAGCTTCTTCGTTCTCTATATTGCAACAATATTCCACTGGCCCTAAAAATCAGGTATGCAAAGTTGTCTAATGCAAATCCGAAACAGCAATAAAAAAACTAAGCTAAAAGCACGATTCCCAAGGATGCCTTGGACATTCTGGCAAAAGCGGGCAGATCCCCAAACGTGAGCTCGACGATCTTGTAGTTCCCCACTCATATCACCAACGGAACGTGATATCCTCCCAAATAAAGCTAGACTACACACTTGATGGCCAGATACATGCTGCGCTGAACACGGACATGCCTCTCGTACAATAAGGAACATACCTCATGTATAAGGATAGGATCACTAGCTATAATGAGAAAAACTAAAGCATATGTTAACACAAGAAGGATATTCCCACCGCTTAGTCCCAAACAAAACAGCAGACAGGCCATTTTCTGGGGGTAGCTCTAGATGAACAACTTCCCTAATCCAGTCCGTCTAAGATGAATATATCCGAACAACCATCAGGACGACACGTAAAATTCGTACCAGAAAGAACGTGAAACACTCTAACACATGTTATAGGGTTGTAGTTATGTTGCCAGAATGCTTGCAGTTACTCTGGAGACCTTTTCATTGAGGTTGGCTACTGCTCTGCACATCTCAAACTTTGGCGTCTAAATGTGAGCAGTCCAGCAAGCTCACGAGGCGGCTTTGAGGCAAAGCTTTGACGTTTCCACGTGCGAGACCAAGCCGATGTTGCATTAAACCTTGATGGACGTTCGACAAAATTGTATCCATAATGAAAACACTGGAAGCGCAAACAAACGGGACACAAGAGAAGAGACAAACAAGCCCGTTGTCCCGTTCGTTTGCGCTTCCAATTTTTTCATTATGAATTGAACCAACGGGACACAAGAGAAGAGACAAACAAGCCCGTTGTCCCGTTGGTTTGCGCTTCCATTTTTTTTTCATTATGAATTTGTACCAACTAGCCCACCTGTCAGCCCTTCTGAAAGTTGTATCCTTTGAACCATAAAGTGAGAGAAAGAGGCAACATCAGAATCTCGAGCTTGTGTCCCATAGCTAAAATGTTTCAGCCTGAAATAAAATTAGGGAAACAACAAATTCAACAATGAAGAGGAGGCTGTAACTCAATGAAAGACTATATGCACCTACAGGCATCATATGAGGTCGGTTAGAAAAGTATTCAAACTTTGGTGGAACAGCAAAAACGGGCATTATTGGAGCAGTGTAAACCTAAACACCCTCAAAGTAGTCCCCTTGGGACTCTAGAGACTGCTCTTAGAGGTGCTGCCATTGCTGGAAGCATTCTAGCACTGCTCCATCGCTCCCTCAATTTTCTTGCAATGAAAAACCAATGAGAGCACTGTGCATACCTCACTCAAACACTGCATCCCAGCGACTGACGAAATTGCCAGGCGGGAAAAAATTCACACGTGCACACGAAGGTTCAAAATCGGCTAATGCAAGCGCGCTTGTTTGAAATTCATGAAGTGCTTGCAAAAAAAAGGGTCAGATACTTTTCTAACAGACCTCGTACATTTTCCACTGGCCTTATGTGAGACAGAGGGGCAATGTATTGGCAACAGCAAGTGGCAAACGGGAGGCGCTATCTGCAGAGCTTGTTGAACAGCTAACAGCGAAGCATCATCAGGAGCAGCTGTTGCAGTTTTGTACAACCATAAAATTGTTCATAAAATATGCATAAACCTCCATGTAACAAAGTACAAAACATCGCGGATACAAATCATCGCATTGAAGGTTCTTCGCATAAGAGTTGGTACTTCTATGGCGAAATTCTCTGCAGTGCTATTCAAGGGATTTTATGACTTCTGTATTAGATTACCACACTGCATTTTTTTCTACTTCAACTCTCTCCAAAATTTAGAAAAATGTATTCCCCTTCAACTGTAGTGGCTGGTCTCTGCTGCACGGAAGGTGACTTGACAAGCGCTAAAACTACATGTTTTGACCACTGGCACTAGCAGATGTTTTAGTGTATTGCCTTCTTTTATCGAATTTTTTTATAAAGCGCATGGACATTCAGGTGCTAAATAAAAATGAAACTTCACCCCTAATTTTCTTCACGAATAATTAATTTCCAACTGTGAAACATGGGGTTAGAGTTCTCAGGGTGCAGTTTGTCAACCTAAAACCAAGTCATTGTATCTCTTTAATGTTCATTCCAAGGAGCTATGACAAGCAATTTTCATAATCTGTATTAGAAAAGTTGGTCCTTTGCTGTTGACAAATCAGCTGGTGAAATTTCAGCACATTTGGCTGAACGCTTAATTTATAATGAGGATTGTTATAAGCACGCATGTCGCCCGGTAGCCTCACAACAGTACATGTGAACCATGACATAATAAGACACTTGCTTTGTGAGCGTATCTATTCCGCCCAACAACTGTTTCATGGTCAGTTGCGGTACAAAGGAGCTACTTCAACTTTTGTATGCCTTGGAATTGAAAAATTGAAGAATTTGCACTGGCTGAAGTTCGGGAGAAGACAGACCTCCTGCATGAAACACATGACGTCCCACACCTCATGGCAACATAACGGTAGCTGGCAGTGGGCGGAGTTTATAGCTGGAGACTTCTATAGCTGACTTAGCCATTAGATATTATTTTTATTGTCTGTTTTTCATACATTTACAGGCACAATAGACGCTCTACAATTTTTAGCTGAGAATAGCACTACGGAGGGTGACCTTGTCATGGCCCCGAATAAGTACTTAGTTATGGCGGACTTAGTTACATGGAGGTTTAAACGGATACATCTACTTATTTATGAATGACTTTATGATTTCAAGCTGCGCTTCTTGATAGCTCCTGTTGTGCCTGCGCTCCTCAGCTAGCGCCTCTAGCTCAAGCTCTTTTAGCTTGAATTTTGCCTCCTGCTCCGCCTGCTTCTGTTGAAGCTCCATTTCTTTCAGCTTCATTTTCTCCTCATGGCGCTTTTTCTCGAACCGGAGCCGGTCCTCTTTAAGTTGAAGGTGGTGGTTCTCGATTGCAGTGTCCCGATCACAGCGGGCCTCAATGAGGGCATATGTTGCCTCAGCGTACCGCTGTGGACCTGCACAAATATACAAAGAACAGTTATTTGTGTTAGGTTCAAATGGATGAGCAAGTGCAACAGTTTACAAAGCACCATGATATTCTACTGAGCACACATGGTTCTTTTTAACACAGTAGACTCTCAGTAAACTGAAATTTATTAAAGGGAATTGTTGCTTAAATGAAACAACTTCAATCAACACGGTTGCTTTTGTACTTAGATTCTCCACTTTTTTTTATCTCGGAGCTACTGTTAAATGGAAAACATTTTCTAGTCTCTTCACATTCCATTTAACAAGAGTCTACTGTATAGTACTATTCCAAAACACTAGACTTATTAAACACAGGCAGGTATATACTTTAATAATAGTCAAGCTGCCTTTGTACACACAAAATTGCTTGCAACAAAATGTTGCGATTACTTAAAAAAGTATCGGGAGAAATCTTATAAGTTGTTTCTATGCATCAAATGAAAGGTCAAGCCCTCAAAACCAAGAAAGTTCACTTATACACTTGACTACACTTTAAAAAGCAAATGCAACACGTTTTTAAAAAGCTGGTTCTGTTTCATATACTGTATACTGACGTCAAGACACACTGTAGCCACATGAGTTGGCGACATGCTCACGCTAGATGTGGTGATATGGTGACATTACACGGGCGTTCCATCATCTATTCCTATACACATATGGGTCAAAGAAGGACCAAGTATTGTTCTGGCTGGCATACAGTTGCTGCGCACTTGTTGTAGCAACGAATCTATGGAACTTGTATCTATGGCGGCCTGTTTTGCTACTGAAAGTTTATACAGGGCAAAATGTTGCTGTCATGACAACAAATCACAATGAAATTATTTCCTTGCCTTGTGATCAATTTAGACGATGTTGAAATGCACACACAATGACAGAAGCCATGTTTTACTTTTCTCAATTTAAAGGTATGATGAACGACTGCAATCGAACAGCGAGGAGAAGTGACAGGAAAAGCAACATGTAAGCAGCGATTTCGTATGCTTTGGTATGTGACATCGCATGTGCTAATTTGGGTGTGTGAAGTCAACAGAATTGATACTCTAGCCTGACGTCATGCATTTACCATTCAAGTCATGGCAGCACTTCCGGACCTTTATATTCGCTCAGAGACGTGTCTGTACACAGGAGATTTGTATAAGAGAGTAAACCCAGCTTTGAAAATTGGGTTTGGTGCAATTACAACTGCCTACATGCATACCTCTGATTGGAGTGGCTGGGGGGCGCACTGGAGTTTAAGTGCGAGTCGCAGCAGTCAACGGTGAGCATGGGCTACTTTGAGCTTTGCGCTGCTGCGAATCAACCGGCAACTCTGAAAGGGCAATCAGTAACCGAGTCATGCGAATTTATGCAATACATTTCAACCCCCTCCCCCTTTTTTAACTGGCTGATTCTGTCCGATTTCTGATACAGCAAAAGCTCGTTAAGTCAAACAACACAGGACCAAAAAATGTTTTAGTTATTTAATCTTGAATTATCAATAGTATCAAGAAAACGAAGAAATGTCTGTTATACCCCTATCACTCCTGGCAATATAAGTGTACTTCGAGCGAGTACACTTAGCTGCGAGTGTCATTTGCGCGTTGTCACATGAGCAAGCTTAGTGTCACTCGCCGCAAAGTACACTTGCTGGCAAGCGCGTTCCCTAACCTCACTTCGCTTTGACCAAGTTTGTAGCCTCGGTCCCAGTGGCTTGCACAGAAATACGCTGTTGCCTAAAGCGGTCCTCATACTAATTTTGAACTATTGTTTTCATTATAAGGAATTCTGCTATATACTAAAACAAGTCATAAATCAACAACTCTCGCTACTCTCTCCCTCAGGCAGTTTGCGGCCACATCCGCTGTGGGGATGCGGCACCTCAAGCTTGGTGGGCTTCGCGGATCATTCATATTACCCACGTTGGAACCAAATGTAACCGAATTAACAGGTTTGATGGCAATAAACTATACAAATACTGGCCGGGGCCAGAAAAAACTCCCGAGTCATCCAATTTTCTTAATAATTCAATGAGTTCAAATTAACGAGCTTGTTCTGTATTACTCATAAAGCTGCATGGACTTGTGCTAAAAGATCATGCACAAATTTCCAAAAATTAGTCTTAAAACAAAAATGACCTACTCTATGTCTATGGCTCTTTAAAGTTAATGCAAAGGCTCTCTGGCTGCACACATTATATAATTTCTGGCAGCGGAGCAAAGGTGATGACATTTTTATTAACAATTTAGTTCTGGAATATTTACTGGAATAGTTCCATAGTCTCCTAGCGCAGCAAATGCTTCATATCAATCGTAATATGCAATACTTCACTGCACTAAAAAGTAGAACCTTTTATTGCCACCTTGACTTCACTGCAAGTTCACATCATTGCAACCGACTGGAAGAAGATTACGTGTGCTCAAACATTTCTCACAGTGAGAGTGGCCACATGTCCCTGAGAGTGTGGATCTATTGAAGGCCTCAACAGCACCCAGACAATGGCACACCTAAGCACATGCCACGTCATAAATTTGCCTAACATAAAAGGACACATGAGACACCAGTTTGCTCATGTCTCCTCTCCTGGCCAAGACTAAAGATGCGATAAAGCCATATACTCGGAGATTTTAGAGGATAGAGAAACAAGCTTTCTCAAAGAAAGATTTACTACACAATTAAAGTGTTTTTTTTACTCTTGCCTTCAATAGCAAGCATCTTCATTTACAATTGTGTACCTGCATTTTGAACGATACTCTTGTTTTCTACTAGGCAAAATACAAGA
The DNA here is from genome assembly GCF_043290135.1 of Rhipicephalus microplus. Lineage (NCBI taxonomy): Eukaryota > Metazoa > Arthropoda > Arachnida > Ixodida > Ixodidae > Rhipicephalus > Rhipicephalus microplus. The sequence goes on from NC_134703.1 coordinate 170,818,127, forward strand.
TAAACTGATATGACCAAGCTTTCTTTTTTTTGTTACACACCTTGCAGAGGCACACGAGTGTTGGCCACCCGTCTGGTTTCACCAGTGTTGGAATCAGGGGGGCTCCCATGCACAGTTGCATTGCCTGGTAGACCAAGAGATCACAAGTAAACAAGTTCAGAAGGAGGCTGCTACTTGAGTCTAATGCACATAAACCAGACTTATTCTCAGGGAGACAAAGAAAAGATAGAAAAGTAGCAAGGGCAACTGAAAGAAGTGGATCCATGATGAAACTATTTAACTAGTTTTTGAACATACTTAAACTACTCACACTTATTAGGTACTTATTTTCTGATCAATTTATTATTGCATAGGACAAAAATATTGTACTGAAAAACAAAACAATGTCCTTCGCTGAGCTCATATTAATTTAATTAGGGACTTGGTGCAAATGTTAGCAACAGCTAAAATCTGACCCGGTATTTCTTTCATAGCACAAAATAGAATTTTTCAGGCCATCTTGAATGATTTTCTAGACTCAATAGCTGCACCTAAAGTCGCTTTTGTCGATGTTGAAAGCACTAATGACGAAAATCATTTGAGTCTGTAGGCATGCACCAACAAAACTAGGGATTACAAACCTGCAGCAGCAACATCTGAAGGACTAGATGTTGGAGTTTGAGCTCGACTGGGTGCAGCAGTTGCGATGCGGTCAGGTGCTGGGGTTGAGGCCGTGCGGTTGTCTTCGAGTTCTGTACGTCACAAGTGAACCAACTTAAGAGCTGTGCTGTGTGCTTTGAGCTTGAACCCAGCTTTCATTTCCAATACACATCGGCAATAACTCCTCTCATGCAGCAGCTCTTTTGATGAGAAATACAGGCTCTTCCTAGTGCCTTATTTACATGCTGGAGGCTATGGCTCAATAGTGGCGGTGCAATTACTTGAAAAACCTTATTTTCTATGATCTCCCAGGTATAACATGGACCCAAAAAATGACAAACAACACAGGGTGATGCACAAGCTATCAACTAGCCCCTATTGCCGCCTTAGTAGCTTCAAAAACCCACTGCTAGGCTAAAAATGACAGGTAGGAGAAAAGAGAAAATAATGAAAAGTAATTTCAGGCCATGCTGAGAGGCCCACCTGACTGGAAATGACTATTTAGGACTATTTTAAGGGGTCGATGGTGTTGCCATTTCTTCCGTGTGTTCGTGTACGTGCATTTTCCAGTCTTAAAATGAATTAACACCAACTATCCCAATTTTGCATGCTACAGCATCTACTAGTTTATGCAACAGTGTATTCAGCACGTTTGTAATGAAAAAAATTTTAGTGTTTCTCACTGTATTTTCACTCACCACAGTCAGGCAGATCTATGTGAATCTCTATGTTCTCCGGCTCATACATTGAATTAAGAAGTGTCTGAGCGAGCCTGTGACGTGCTTGCACCATCTGCTGGTCAGGAAGAAAACAAATGTTTATTGAGCTCTACTTAATATAGCCAGCAGAAATTTGATTTGTTATAACATAAGGGCTCTAAACCAAGGAACAAGAAACAAAAGAGAGGGAATACGAGTACTTATAGATAATGAGTAGGTTACACATAAATGAGAATAATTATAGAAAAATGGAGAACCATCCTAAAAAACATCTACAAACTCCAGCTAGACAATTATGTCAGGTACACTTATAAATAGTCTATTTCAGCCTTGTGCAAAGCTGCTGAAGGCAAAAGTGTCACCTAATTTCTTGAAAAAAATTCATCACATTCACATGTTGCTTGATCCTTAAATCTAGCCAGTACCTCAGCCCAACAATCTGTCTGACATTGAATCCCACTGTTTGATTCAGAAGAGTGAAGTTGTTCTAATCTTTGCTAGACACTAAATGGCGTATCGCATCCTTCTTTGGTAAGACAGCTATTCCTCAACCTTTGGCAGAATAGTTCAAGCTCTGACCTAGTAAAATGTTATGTAACTGGTGAAATGATTATGTAACATAGAAAAATATTGCATATTCATGAGAATTTCGTGTCTGATTGATTGATATGTGGGGTTTAACGTCCCAAAACCACCATATGATTATGAGAGACGCCGTAGTGGAGGGCTCCGGAAATTTTGACCACCTGAGGTTCTTTAACGTGCACCCAAATCTGAGCACATGGGCCTACAACATTTCCGCCTCCATTGGAAATGCAAGAGTTTTATGTCTACTGCAGGATGAAGGCTTGCATGAAGATATTCCAATTCGCCCATGTTGTGCAAGCAGACTGCATGCCACGTCTATAGCATTGTCAATTTTGCCACTTGATATAACTCATGTTCAAGGTTCTCTGCGTGACTCTTTTCTGAGCATGTGTGTGTTTGTGAGTAGACATAACTTTTTGCACATGTGATCCCTTTTTACATCACGGTAATCACCTGACAACAGAAGTAGCAAGCTAGGCAACCAAGCAAACATTTCCGGGAATATTATTAAACATTGCTATATCTCTGTCTCCACCTGTCTGGTAAATATACCACAGTGCCACACAGGTAGCACCTAAGTCATACAACAGGCCGCAAAGTGTGCTGCAAGCATGGCTGCTGCTTTCAGATTTCAAACAGAAAACTTCCAGAGGTTGTGCCTGCTATGAACGTTCAGAAAGCAAACGTTTACAAATATTTGTCCAGTTTGTTGCTCTCTTCTTAACTTACTCAACCGGTGAAGCACAATGCAATTGATCAAATGACACCACCTGTAAATTCAACGCAGGCCAAGTGTACGGCTCACTATCAGGTAAGTACGAGTAAGAATTGCGAAATCAGCACATTTCTTACCAGGCTCAACACTGTCCCTCGCTGTTAACTCCGCGTAGGCCGCCAGGGCATCTTCTTCCCTGCTGTCGACGCGACGTGTCGCTGGCGGTCGGGCGACCGAGTTTCTTGTGGCTCTTTTTTTGATGGCGTCGCGTTCAGCGAGCGGTCGTGCGGTTGACGGCGGTGGCATGTAGCCGCACTCGCGCGCTATGTCAGCCGCTTGCTGCAGGAGGTCCTCCAGTTCGGACTGCTCTTCTTCTGTACCGGAGCTATTGCGGAGCCAGTAATCACAATTTTTGTCAATGGGAAAGAACAGTACATAACAAAGTTCAATACGAGACGCACTTGCCTCTTAATTTTCTTCCTCTGATCTCGCAGAAAACGCAGGAGGTTTAAGTTAAGCCTTTCCCTGACACTGCGAATGATGAAGCACCTGCCGAGCACCTCGGAGAGCCGATCGGCTATCTTCAGCCACCTCGCAGGGTCAAGGAAAGGGTTTACATATAATACCTACTTTACTAGAGCGATGTCATCGCTGAGAGTAAATCGCTTGCGCCCAGACATCGATTCCGCTGATGACAGAGCGAAAGTAAACAACGTGTTCGCCGTTGGCGCTTCTGCTTCGGCTTGTCTTGACTCGGTGGCTTGCTCCGGGCCGTGAACGTAAAGCCTATCCGGCGAGTAGTTTACGTTACGTAAAGGTTCACGTTCCGTAAAGACTCACGCATGCGCAGATTCTATCCGGTATCCGGTAACGTAAAGAAGTATACGTACAAGCTAAAACTCCCTAGCGCTCCAGAGACCTGAAGGTGTAACGTTTGTGCCAAGGAAGGGCCTATTTTGAAATAAAGTCTAGTTTTAGCAGTTCGCATTGGGTTAGCGCACATCAAATTACGTGCCTCAAGAAGTAAACCGACCAGACCGGCCCACGTCACTGTTGCCGTGCACAAGGTTGCCCAGTTTTATTGTGCTAGTAGCAGCAGCCTGAAAGCAGCGAGAGCCATAGCAGCAAAAACCATGGCCCTCGAGGTGCGCGCCCACCCTCGGATACTATGGCAGAGGTTTTTGGTTTAATTGCGCCCCGCTAGATGGAACCACACGTCCAGTGTAACTACGCTAAAATTGAGTTTTTGAACCACTCGCGTCATTCTCATAGTAACGTCCAGTGGTTCTTTTTTCCAATAATTAAACAGAAACAATTAAGTAGTATTTTATTCCATGTCTTGATGCACGGAAGGTTCTTTATTTAGTGCAGCTAGATCGATTACAAGTCATCAATTGTAGGCGGTTCTTCTGATGTCATCGGGTTCATTTTGTGAGTATCCTACTGTAGCACTTCTTTTCTTGTGCATTTACCTTAATTTCTCGTTAAGTAGGGCGCTGTTGTTGATGTAAAATTGTTGATTTAGCTGTGATACATTGAGCTTTCACTCTGACGTAAATTGTTATTTGACTTTAGTGTCCCTTCAACCACTGAGACACCGAGAGGTACCTCCTTGAACCTTCAAACTGCAATGTATTTATATCTACCACTTTACTGCGGCGGGTGGTCATCTCAGGGCGGGGGGGGATATGGTGTTTTCAGCATTATCGCGCAATGGGCACGCGGCGGCTCTAATCTCTCACACGTACTTTGGCCTATGGTGAGGAGGGGAGTGGATGATCTCTTTCGCGCGCTTATCTCCCGGTGGGGGAATCATACGTCTTGGCTTGCGTTGGGCAAGACAACAGAAGTTGCGAAAAGGGCGCGCTTTTCAGACACAGCAAAGTAACAACTGAGACGTTTATTTGCGTTCATTTGTACCTGTCTCCGAGGTAAAGCCTGCTAAGGCTTCGATGAGCGCGTTGCCTTTGATACGTGATCGCATCTGATTTCGCAGGTAAAACCTGCAGGCCAACTTCCACCAAGTATTGTGAATTCGCATTCAGGGCTCGCAGAAATATACCACAAAGACGTGGACCATGGTGTGACGGACCACTGACCCAGAGTGCGATATCATCAGCGCAAATCGCATTGCCTATAGGAAAGTCACATTCTTATGGTAATCGGCGTGGGAGTCCAGCAGGTACGTTGTTAAACAGAAGCGGTGCCAAGACGCTGCCTTGCGGGACGGCACATTTAACAAAGCGAGGTAGACTCTGTACTTCTCCAGTGCGCACTGTCATTCTGCGCTCAAGTATAAAATTATGGAGAACGTGTCACAGAGGACCTGAAATTCCTCCAGTCATCAGTGTACAAATAATCGCCCTATGTGGCAACGAATCAAACGCTTGCTGTATGTGAAGAAATAGTACATACCCTGAATGTCTGTTTGCTCGAGCGGATTCGAGAGATGATACGGGATCTGCTATGCTGTCGAGGGGTGAACGGTAGCGGCGAAATCCGCTCGTGACACAAGAGAAGGAAGTGAGCTCCTGTAATGTGGCGTTGAGACAAAACAACACTATACGTTCCATCAGCTTCATAACTATAGAAGTCATTGATATTGGTCGGTATGACTTAAGGAGTTGTGCAGTGCAAAGGGCTTTAAAATTGGCTTACCATAGACGATTTTCATTCAGCAGAAATCAGACTCGTTTGCCACACTTTGTTGTATTCGTCCAGGATAGATTGATGAAAGACCTCATCAATGTTTCGCAAGGCTTGGTACGTCACCCCATGTTCGCCTGGGGCAGTGCGGCGATAACAGACCCTAAGTGCATGATGCACCTCAGCCAGGCTAAATTCTGCCTCATTCATCTCGCAAGGAGATTCATATAAAATTGTTACAAAATGATCACTGGCGTTGTCTTTTGACATAGGACAGGTAAAATATTGGCAAAAGCTTCCGCAATAATTTTTGGAGACCATCCAGTCATGATGCACAATGCTGTAGTTGGGTTCTTGCAGACCGCAGGTGTTAGGAGAGCCTTCAATATGCGCCACACACTCCTAAAACCGCTCGCCATGCGCCACGAGCTACACAATGCAGCCCAGCTTTTTCGACGAAGTTGTTTTGTGTGCCATCTGGCTGCATCTGAGCGGTTATAAAGTGTCCAATCAGAGCGCCTTTTAGAATGCTGTGCCCCTCCTGTAAGCACGTCGTCGACAAGCACGTGGTCTCAAGAGCTTTAGGTCAGGGTTTGGCTTGTCAATGCTTTGCGGTCGTCGCACTGTAGCTTGCTGCAGACATTCACTCACTAGTTTGAACAGGTTATCGTGTGATGGCGCCCCCGCAATCAGCTGACGGAACTTATCCCAATTAGTCACTGTGTAGGCAGCCCTCTGGCTGCTAGGAGAATTTTCTTGAACCAGCCAAATGGGCAGATGATCTGAACCCTAAGGGTCAGCTTCACTTGACCAAGTAAGACGCACATCTCTCGTTGATATGGCAAGAGAAATGGTGGATTGTTCCGTTCCTCTGCGGAAAAATGTGGATGAGCCTTCATTAAGGGTCTGCAGATCATGTTTAACAATAAGCTAATTGATTTTTACTCCACGATTGTCTTCTGGGTGACAACACTAACGAGGATGATGGACATTGAAATCTCAACACAACAGAAAGGACGAGCAACACCGAGATAGCAGGCACTCCAGCAATATGATGCCCGAAGATCGCGTTGGCCGAAGTTATATGCTTGCCACAGTCGCAGTTGTGTTACTGAGAATAATAGCAACTGCTACACATTCAAAGTCGGCGTCGCCGAGGACACTCACGTCGATTATTGCGAAATGAACATCAGATCGTATGTACAATGACGCTTACGAAGCATTTCATGGATGCGTGGTGTCTGTACACTGGAAAAATGCACACGTCATTACCGTGTATCGGCTATTGCTGTGAACGCCTCCGTAACCCGGAAGTCTGAGCTCGTCATTTCTCACATTACTTTCTTGAAGAGCTATCACATCTGGCGGATTATTCATTACAAGGAGCCTAAGAACGAGATCAGAATGGCGCGGTCATAGAGACCTGATGTTCTATTGCAGCACATAAGGAAGGGGCTTGCGACAGGTGTTCATGTTGTCTTTAGTGAAGACTGTCGAGAACTGGAATGAGAGCCTCCAAGAGCTGTTGTGCGGCTAATGCTGCTTCCGTTTGACGACCGGCTATGAGAGATCTGATGCAGTTAACAAGCATCTTAAGCATGTTTACGAGTTAGCCATTATCGTTGGCTGGAACCGTTTCTGGTTCCCTGTTTACAGTATTTTCTACTGAAGACATGGCCTTGGCGGAAGCTGGCTTTGAAACTTTATGAGGCGTGACGTTTGATGAGGTTGTGTCGATGGCTTTGATGGTAGCGTGGGCCACAATGTTGCCGAAATGCTGAAATTGTGCCTCCCTTCGTTGCTTCGATTCGCTCTGAATGTACATTTCTTCGGACGCACAGGTGCACCTTCAATTGTGCCGTTGCCAGCTACTTGACGGGTGCTATGACTATGCTTCTTTTCTCGTGATACATAATGTGAAAGAAACCACCGCAGGAGGAGCAAGACCATGATATGTAAATCACGACATTCATGTCATCATTTTCATGTTACGACTAGTCACTCAGGTTCGTCATGAAGTCTAGGTATGTATAGCAATATTGGTATGGATACTATTATCCTAACGACCAGCAGAGAAAATAGTCACAGCCAGATAGATAGATAGGTAGATAGATAGATAGATAGATAGATAGATAGATAGATAGATAGATAAATAGATAGATATACATTATAGTGATTAAGATAAGTTCTTGCATATGCTAGAAAATTCCAACGCTTTCATGGTACCAACATAAGCCCTAAAGAGCCACCGTATCATACAACCTGAAGTTCTGTAAGCTGAAACTCTTACGAGTGAATAGTGTTTATTGAAAGTGCGTTTTCGAAAATGCCTTAACAAAGCCTCTACTCCTTCCGCGCCAAAACGCATTCCAAAAGTACGCTTTACGTCAATGATAAAGGGTTGGGCAAAGAAGCAGACTAATAATTTGAAGGGGTGCTGTGGAACGGCGGAGTAGAGGGGTTCTGTAGCTCGCCTTTCTCGTTTTATTTTATTGCGATAACAATCATATGGACACTCTCGGCTCAATTTCGCTGGCGTTGTGGGCGTCGACGTCATGCATCATATATATATATATATATATATATATATATATATGTGACGTAGGAAGGCAGTGACTTATGGTAGAGCATGAGGAAGAAGTCAGAATGGAATAAACGTTGGCGTATGAGCCAGGCCACGTCTCCCAGGCATCATAGCGTCACATGAGTTGACAGGATGAAGACTTGCCAGCCCCTTCATCAGTCGCTCATACTCTGCGCAGTTCTACGCATGACACCCTAAGCATACATGGACTACCGTGCAAGCCCCTAGCATTACGCATTGACCAGCATCATGTCTGAAGCTTCTACTGACCTTCCCATCCCCAAGTACACCGGAGCAGCGTACGATGGACCCGTACAGGACTGGTTCGACCTGTATGAGCGCCACGCTACCGCTGCATCTTGGTCGGAAAGGGAGATGGTTACGACCTTTAGCGACTACGTCGCCGGTAAGGCATTTAAATTTTACCTTACCCACATATTTGAGAACGACGAGTCTTCGCAAAAGATAAAAAAAAGAAATGATCATCTGGGTTTAAGATTATAATGAAGATTCCGTTACAACCAGCCATGTCGATGGATTCAAATTCAGTAATCACAGTCATTCAAAGCCTACACGCATTCGAGCACAGAGCAGAGGTTAACAATTCCCGTCAGGTGAAGTCTGTCATCTAATCATAGAAAGAACTCCCAGGCGTTTTTCTACAAGCCCCAACCTTCCAACTGGTTTCCCATCTGCACAAACATCGCCAACGCTAACCTATTTCATACAATGCACAAATAAAGACAATATTCAACCACCCAATGTACTTGAACCTTCATCTTGCTTACGTAAGCCACCACCTAGTTTTGTGCCAAGTAGCTCGTCTGGTGCTCTTCACTTCCATCGCACCCCTCAAGATATCGCCAGATACGCAACATGCCACCTGAAATATCGGCCAAATAATTTGTCAAGCCACTGCCATTCCGAAAGCGGTTGTACTTCAGGAATGTTTTGCTCAATTTCCCAGCAAAGAAACAAACATACGAAATCGGAACCACGTCAAGCCATGTTTGCGGCAATGTCATCCTCTGGAACTGGACAAACCGAAAGTCGAAACGGTACGGAGTCACCATTGAGTAGAAGTCTCACTGATAAAAATGAAAATGTATCAATTGCTTTCCTTGACACAAATCGTGCTTGCATCCCACTCGTAAATAATGCTGCGACTACCGACAGCGTCTTCTTATTCAACGACAATGACCACCCGCAATTTTCTCAGCGCCATCACTAAACCAAGAAAAGACGACGACGAACGAAAACTTAAACGGAAGCACACTCACAACTTTAACAACTTCAAAAGTTAAGAACTTTGATGCAAAGGCCATTTCAAGAAGTAGGACGTTTTCGGATAAAGAAACAGCGCTACAGACGCTCTCTGCGCCTGTGGTGACACAGACGACAACACCACGGAAAACGCCCAGAAAGACACGGAAGCACTTATTGCACGCCGCCAGCACACAGGCATTCAGCCTTCACCATCTCTCAAAAAGCACACATTCTAGATACAATGCATCTGTTACAGTCACGACTCAGAATCCAACGCATGAGACATCCAACCTTCCAACGCTTCAAGGACTCCCAACCTTGTTCGTTTTTCGCTGCTGTGTGCTGTGTCATTATCATTTTTCTCGTCAAATACATGGTTATGCTCCACAGAAGGCAACAGCCAACCTCGCCCACCTGAGGTCTCCTAGATATCACTGGACGGCCTTTCCTGTGAACGTTTTTGTGCAAGTGCATGGAACTGCCGTGTTACATGAAACTACTCAAACTTTGATGTTTGTTTCTCCTATGATGAGACACCACTCGTTCATGCTTCATACTTTGTAGCTCACGCCTTCTTTCGGGGAGAGGGGGAATCCTGTGACGTAGAAAGGCAGTGACTTATGGTGCAGGATGAGGAAGAAGTCAGAATGAAATAAACATAGCGTATGAGCCAGGCCACGTCTCCCGGTCTCTCTCTCTCTCTCTCACACACACACACACACACACACACACACACACACACACACACACACCGCTGCCACAGAACATCGTCTTCCATTCTCGCGGGCAGTCATGGCTTGCTCTCACCGTAACTAGCGGCCCAGTGGAATTATTCCCCCTCTGATAAAAAAAGCATCACTCTGATGCTCGGAAAGTACAAAGGCAATGTTCGGGTGAACCAACTTAAAATACGCGAATACACAAAAACAGCGATGTGGCTCATGCGCACTCGCACTACCGCGTGAAGTACGGCTTCAGGCGCACCACGTGGACAATCTCCGAGGAGTGTCTTCGCCGTCGTGGCGAGAAGGTGCCGTGAGGGATTACCACGTAGTTCACATCGCTCACGGGTCGCAAGACTTTGTATTTATTTATTTATTTATTCAATACTGTGGGCCTTTTCAGGCCTATACAGGAGAGGGCGTACAGAGCAAATAACACTTCATATCGCAAAGATTAAAAGGAAAGAAAAATAACGATATAACAGTATAAAACAAAAAATGAACAATGATGATGATATATGGTGTTTTTTGGCGCAAGGGCCATTTGAAGGCCAAAGAGCGCCAGTTCATGGGATAAGGAATGTGGTCAATGATTGTGATTAGCGGCTGTATAAGGGCCATAAAATTCCTCGCGGTAAGGCGGGTAAAAACATACAAGTAATAAAATCATGACCATGCCGTGAAAGGTGTGTGTGGTGCGAATGGATTACAAAAGTTGGTGATAATAAAAACGATGGTGGGCATAAATGGCATTAACACAAGTGCCTCACTCGTTCGTACCCTTGCGTGCAAGGGCCGTGAGGCAAGTGCTTTGTTGTGTAGCCATCGCAGCAAAAACCTCCCTGGAGAGGTGGTGCTACGGGATGCCCGGGTATATGATATGAACATTATGAATGTCTTTTAAAAACGCTAAAAACGATTTATGACTAAAAAGCGGTTCCCTACCAACGAACATTGCAGGGTGTAAAGGTATATGTTGTCGGTAGGGTAATGGATAATGCTGTTTTCTTATAGTTTCTAATTGTTTACATTGGATTAAAACGTGAAGGACTGTCAATGTTTCACCACATTTTTCACATAATGGTGGATCACCACCGGACAAAAGATGCGTGTGTGTCGAGTATGTGTGTCCTATGCTGAGTCTCGTTAGTATTATCTCTGTATGACGCGATTTTGATACTGGCAGCCAATGACCAAGGTGTGGCTTAATAATGTGTAGTTTGTTTTGTGTGTCTGTATCCCACTTGCTCTGCCAGTAGTCTCTGAGGTTTCGTTTGAGAGACGGCTTAACATCAAGGGCCGGGATTAATATGGGTATAGGACCAGTGCTTTTGTGGACAGATGCAGCGAGCTGATCCGCCCTCACATTGCCTTGGATCTCACGGTGCCCTGGCAACCATCACACTACAACATGTTGTTTCAGTGTGTAGAGTGTGCACAAAATGGAGTAAAGTGAGACAAGGACCGGGTTTTTTTGTTTTTTAAGACTGTGCAGAGCCGTTACCACACTGAGGGAGTCTGTATAAATTACTGCTTTTTGTATTTGCAATTGTTTGATGTGTTTAGCTGCCACAAGTATCGCGTAAGCTTCTGCTGTGAAGATACTTGTGCCTGGATGTAGAGGGCCAGCATCCGAAAAGGATGGGCCGACAGCAGCGTAGGACACAGAGGAGTTGGACTTGGAAGCATCTGTAAAGAACTCAGGACGTGTGTATTTGTGTTGAAGTTCCAGGAAGTATGTTCGGATATGGGCAATGGGCGCATGTTTTGTAACTTCTAGAAAGGACACATCGCAGTCTATAGTCTGCCATTGCCACGGTGGCGGATATGCTACAGGAGCCATTAAACTGTGTTCTAGTGAGACTCCAGTTTCCTCAGCTAGACTTTTCAGGCGAACTGAGAAGGGCTGCCTCATCGAAGGCCTGTTTTGAAACAGAACTGAGCTCGACAAATCATTAATAGTAGAGTATGAGGGGTGCTTCTTATCTGCTTTCACCTTAAGGAACTATACAAAGGACATGTAGGTTCTTTGCAGATGAAGCGACCTCTCATTTGACTCAACGTAAAGGCTTGCTACGGGGCTGGTGCGAAAAGCACCTGTAGAAAGACGGATGCCCGAATGGTGCACGGGATCCAACATCTTCAAAGCACTTTGAGTCGCAGACTGATAAACAACGGCACCGTAATCTAAGCGGGTGCGAATGAGGCTCCGATACAGATTTATGAGGCATTGCCTATCACTACCCCAAGTAGTACGTGACAACACTTTTATAACATTCATGGCTTTTAAACATCTTGTTTTTAAATTCTTGGTGTGCGGTATGAAGGTCAGCTTGTTGTCCAAGATTAAGCCTAAGAATTTATGTTCGGCTTTGACGGACAGACGTTGACCGTTCAGTCGAATGTCAGGTTCAGAGTGCATGCCTCTCTTTCGAGAGAACAAGGCACACGTGCTTTTTTGTGGGTTAAGTTGAAATCCGTTTTCATCTGCCCATTTGGAGACCTTGTTTAAGCCCAGCTGAACCTGCCGCTCACACATTGCCAAGTTGGACGACTTGAAGCCAAGCTGAACGTCGTCGACATATGTACAATAGAACACATTGCGGGGGATGGACAAGTGCAAAGAATTCATTTCGATAAAAAAAGTGTGCAACTAAGCACACCACCTTGTGGCACGCCTGTTTCCTGAACAAATGTTTGGGAGTGAACACTGCCCACACGGACACGGAATGTCTGGTTTGACAGGTAACTTTCGATTATATGAAACATTCTTCCACGCACACCAAGGTGGGACAGGCCTCTTAGAATTCCAAAACGCCATGATGTATCATAAGCGTTTTCGATATCGAGGAACACAGAGAGAAAATATTGTTTATGGACGAAGGCGCCTCTGATCTGTGCCTCGATACGAACAAGGCGGTCTGAGGTGGATCTACTTTCTCGAAACCCGCACTGAAATGGGTCGAGCAAATTGTTTGTTTCAAGGATATGTACAAGTCGGCAGTTTATCATTTTTTCGAAGACTTTGCACAAGCAGCTTGTAAGTGCAATAGGCCTATAACTTGAAGCTAAAGAAGGGTCCTTGCCCTCTTTCAAAATGGGAATAATAATAGCCTCTTTCCAGGAGCTAAGTATAGTGCCAGAAAACCAGATAGCATTGTACAAACAAAGTAAGGTTTTTCGTGTTTCGGCTGGTAGATTTTTTAACATTTCATACACGACACGGACCGAACCTGGGGCAGATGTACTGCAGGAGTTTAGAGATGTTCGGAGCTCAGGTAGACTGAAAGCTTGGTTATATGCCTCGTTTCTAGTGCATTTGTGTTCGAGTTTCTGCTTTTCTATTCTTGTTCTGTATTTTCGGAAAGTGTCAGTATAGTGGGACGAGCTGGATACCCGTTCAAAGAGTGCACCGAGGAAGTTTGCCTGATCTTCCAAGGTATCACCCTAAGTGTTTACGAGTGGGAGTGAATGTACTTTTCTTCCTGCTACCCTACGAACCATGTTCCAGACTTTGGCCTCTTGTGTATATGAATTTATCCCTGATAAAAACTTGTGCCAACTTTCTCTTCTGGCCTGCCGACGCGTTCTCCTGCCTCGAGATTTTATTTTCCTAAAGCTCTCAAGGTTTTCCGCCGTCGGCGAGTTCCGCAGCAACCACCATGCCCTGTTCTGTTCCTTTCGGGCATTCTGACACTCAGTGTTCCACCACGGGACATGTCGTTTGCCGGGCAGTCCAGACGTTTGAGGAATGCACTTGGCTGCTGCGTCAGTAAGAAAGGCCGTGAAGTACTGCACAGCTTCATCTATGCCTAATCCGCATATTTCAGTCCAATTTAAGTGAGTAAGCTTTTGAAATTGTTCCCAGTCGGCTTTGTTTACCAGCCATTTGGGAACATGTGGAGGACGTTCATATATTATTGGTGTACTCAAAACTAATGGAAAATGGTCACTTCCGTATAGATTTTTTATTACTTTCCACTGAAGCAATGGTACAAGTGAAGGAGATGCGATACTGAGGTCTATGGAAGAGTAAGTTTTGTTGGCAAGGTTATAGTATGGTGCCTCTTTCCTATTCAACAGACAAGCACCCGATGAAATGAGGAATCGTTCAATGAGACGACCTCGTGCATCACAGCGAGAGTCACCCCACAGACCATTATGTGCGTTGAGGTCCCCGAGGACCAGATAAGGTTCAGGTAGCTCGTCTATTAAAGACTGGAATTGAAGTTTTTCAAGACGGTGGTGCGGAGGTATGTACAAAGAGCAGACAGTGACAAGTTTGTTTAGAATAACTGCTCGGACAGCCACCGCCTCGAGGGAGCCTTTTAAGGGCTAATTGTGTGCATGCTATACCTTGACTAACTATAACCGCTACACCACCGGATGATGGCATCGAATCATCTCTATCCTTTCGGAAGATTACGTACTTACGTAAAAAGTTTGTGTTTGTTCGTTTTAAGTGTGTCTTGTACACACAGCACTCTTGGATTGTGTTCATGGAGGAGTTCTTGTAAGTCATCAAGGTTTCGAAGAAGGCCTCGGATGTTCCACTGTAATATTTCTGTCTGCATATTAAAAGAAGAGATGCTGCTGTGTGTACAGAGAGTATCCTGTGTTAGAGTGAGCTTGTTATTTTAGGTGGCAGGACGGTCGTCCGGCCCCGTTATTGGTTTTTTATTTTTCTTGGCGCGCTCCAAGGAGGCGCGCCGCTCTTTCGGTACCAAGGGTACCGTTGTATCCATTGCCTTCTCAGAGGCACTGGATGCCTGCACATGCGAGCTGGTGGTTCGGATTTTGGGCCTCTCCTGGTGAGGGGAGGCCTTGAGACCGGAGGACCCTGGTGTCTCCGACGTCAATTTGCTTGAAGGCGGAGTAGACTGAACTACTGCCACCTTGGGGGCAGGCGCCACAGCCGATGGCTCGCTCTGCGCTGGCCGAAGGGGTGGCGAGGGCTGGTGCGGCATTGCCCCCTGACGCGCCGCATCAGCATATGTTGTGCCGTAAAATGGCGACACTCTTCGTCTTTCTTCTTTGAATGTGACGTTTTCTTTGACTTTAAGAGTGATTATTTCTTTTTCTTTCTTCCAGTTAGGACACGAACGCGAATACGCGGCGTGTTCCCCGTCACAATTCACGCAGTGAGGCGTAGTAACACAGTTATCAGATGGGTGGCCGTGGCTACCACATCTTGCACAAGTTTCCTGACCCCGGCAGTTCTGCGAGCCATGACCAAATCGTTGACATTTATAACACCGTCTTGGATTGGGAATGTAGGGACGGACAGAGAGTTTGATGTAGCCTGTGTCTATAGATGAAGGCAGTGTGCTAGATGCAAAAGTGAGTATTATATGTTTGGTAGGTATTTCTTTGTTGTCGCGTCTGATGACGATTCGTTTTACATCCGTGACATTTTGCTCTTTCCACCCTTCAAGCAGTTCCTGTTCAGACATTTCAAGAAGGTCTGCTTCTGAAACAAATCCGCGTGAGGTGTTCATTGATCTATGAGGTGAAACAGATACTGGGATATTACCAAATGCTTTGAGACTGCCAAGTTTTTCATAGTGGTGTTTTTCTGGCAGCTCAAGGAGAAGGTCTCCGCTACCAATCTTTGTAACCTTGTATCCTGGGCCAAAGAGCTCAGTCAGAGATGTAGCAACAAGAAATGGAGATATGGCTCTGGCTTGTTTTGTTGGCTTTTCGCTGTGCACTCCATGGAATTTCGGAAAGCATTGTCTGGGTTGGTTGAAAAGTAATATTTCATCGGTGCGTCCCCTCTTAAGCGGAAGACGATCTAGGAGATGGGGAAATGCAGGTCTTCCCATAGTAGTGTACTTTTTTTTCGGCAGCAATGGCGACCACCCACCATGGAGTCCAACCAGGGGACGCTGAAGCACTTAATAGCATAAGGCTGCAGCCGCCAGCCGTACATTGCCACTATAACCAATATAACTACTCAAGGTTGAGTAAATACACAAGGTTAACCCTTGCCGCCAGGAAAAATCGGAAGTAAGTGGAAGAGAGAAGAAGACAGGATAGATTTAAAGACGAGAAAATACTAAGATGTAGGAAGAGAGAGATAGGAAAAGGCGACTGCCGATTTCCCCTGGGTGGGTCAGCCCAGGGGTGCCGTCTACGTGAAGCCGGGGCCAAAGGGGTGTGTTGCCTCTGCCGGGGGGCCTTAAAGGTCCAATCACTCAGCGTCGGCTGAACCCCCAGGATCCCCTTTTCCCCGGACACGGCAAAGCCACGCACGGCTAGGCGTGGGAGGGAGTCAAAACTCCCCCGTTAGCTCGGGTCCGTGGTGTCGCTACACACCAAACGCCTACTTGCGCAGGCGCCCCTGCGGGGACAAAAAAAAAGAACAATGCACATGTGTTTCACTGAAAGAAAACTAATTAGCATAATAACATCAACGGTAACATTGAAACGCAGATGCAGGCGGTTAAGCACATGAAGCAATGTGGGAGCACATGCGCGATACACTGTTTCAACCTTAATTTCGGCGAAGATAGCAGAGGATTTATTGCAATGCCTCAAAATGAATTCTCAACAGCGATGAAAATGATTCAGGTGATTGTGCACTGACAACGTCGTTCGGCAAGTCATTCCGCATCTCTATAGCTGCGGGAAAAAAAGAATACTTCAACGTGTTACAACGTGACAGGAATGGGCGTATGCATTTGTCATTGTTAGTTCTACTCGAGTGACGGTGTGGAGCTTTAAGGTAATCATCCTTATTTAAGTTTACCAGGTTGTTTGAAAGAAGAAAAAGAATATTCAGGCTGGCTAATTGTCGTCGGCTAGCAAGAGTTGCGACACGTGCTTGCAAACGCAGCGAGGAAACACTCTCCCGCCTGGAATACTTTGAAAAATAAACCTAACAGCCCGGTTTTGTATATTTTCCAATGCATCAATCATGTTCTTTTGGTGCAGGTTCCAAACTATAGCTGCATATTCCAGGATGGGTCTAATGAGCGTCTTGTACGCTGTTAGTTTAACATGAGGGGAAGTTCCGGTTAGTTTATGCCTTAAAACACCTAGTTGTGTAAATGCACCTGCAGAAATT
Source organism: Rhipicephalus microplus (assembly GCF_043290135.1). Taxonomy (NCBI): domain Eukaryota; kingdom Metazoa; phylum Arthropoda; class Arachnida; order Ixodida; family Ixodidae; genus Rhipicephalus; species Rhipicephalus microplus. The sequence continues at coordinate 170,835,075 of NC_134703.1, forward strand.
TGAAAAATGTGGACATCCCACTTTAACGATGATGTTATTGTGACCCCCAGGTACTTTACGGTATTTTCGTGCTTGATGTCTGCCCCAGAGAAGTTGTACTGAAAGTGAAGTGGTGTCTTTCTATGGGAAATTGTAGTGCACATGGTTTTGTCGGTATTAATTTGCATACCATGTTTTTCACACCATTGCCCAATATTTTCTAAAGATTTGTCAAGTTTCACCTGGTCTTCTGTAGTTCTGGCGGGAAAGTATATGACGCAGTCATTTGCAAAAAGCCTAATTGTAATACCTGGTTCCTTAGCAGTGTAGATGTCATTGACATATATATGAGAAAGAGTGTTGGTCCTAGTACGAACCCTTGGGGAACACCAGAAAACACGTCGGCACGATCGGACTCACTTTTGATAAAAGAAACATACTGGGTGCGGTTGGAAAGATAAGCGGCAATCCAATGGACTATTTTTGAGTCAACCCCAAATGATTCAAGTTTTTGTATGAGCAACGAGTGCAGAACGCGGTCGAATGCCTTAGAAAAATCAATAAATATTGCATCTATTTGCAGTGTAGAATCAATAGCTAAAGCAAAGTCATGAGTAATCTCTAAAAGTTGTGTAGTGGTCGAAAGCTTCCTTCTAAAACCATGTTGGTTCGGATAAAGCATATTATTTTCCTCTGGATAGTTCATATGTGCTTTGTTTATTATATGCTCCATTAGCTTGCAGCATGTACATGTGATATTGGCCTGTATGTGTTTATCAGTTGTTTGTTCCCACATTCATGGATAGGAATTACTTTTGCACACAACCAATCATCAGGAAGCACAGCTGTTTCTAATGATAAGGAAAATATCTTTTGCAGAAAAGGAGTTAGCTGAGGGGCATAGCACTTAAGAAAAGCATTAGAAATTTATTCCGGGCCTTGCGATTTTTTGACTTCGAGTTGAAGCAGGTTAAGTATGCCAGACTCTGTTGTTGGTAACTCTGGCATGTGATTTTCACTGTTAGACGATGGTAAAAATGAAGGCTGCGTACGCGTGAAAACTGATTGGAAGTAAATGTTGAAAGCATCTGCAATAATCCGTGCATCTTCAACAAGTCTACCCGATATTTCCATTTTAGTTACTATGCTATTTGGCTTTGATAAGTACTTCCAAAATTTACGTGGTTGATTTGTCATAAACTCAGTCAGAGTGCTTGGGAAAAAGTGGTCTCTTGCCATCTTTGTTTCTGTTTTTAAATGGCGTGAAAGCTCATTGAGCGCAGCGGATTTTTTTTTTATGTTTGCGGAGTCGTTGTACTTTTCTCTTTAGGTTGATTGAGTTTCTCGTAATCCACAGCGTTTTACGCTTAGTTTTCTTTAGCTTAGTAGGTATGAAGGTTGATTCACAAGGCGTGATTTCAGATTTTAGTTTGTTTCATAAATCCACGACACCCGATGACGTATTAAAGAAATCGTCTTATGATGCTTCAAGAAAATCTATAACACTTTCGTCAATCGCTCTGTAGTAACCTTTAACTGATATGCGCGTCGTTGCGTGTGATACGCGGCCGCCCATGCCATGAAAAGTCAACCGAATGAGCTTGTGATCAGAGATTCCCTCTTCAGTACTTATTTGTGGTGTTAATGAGCCAGACACAAATGCAAGATCAAGCACTGATCATGCCGACCCGTGGATGCGAGTCGGTTCTATCACCAGCTGTGTCAACGAGTGACTAAACATAATGTAAAAAAAGTATATCTGAACCTTTAACAGCAGTATTACCGATGGCAAGAGTGTCCCAGTTTATTCCCGGCACATTAAATTCACCAGTAAGTATTAGTTTTGTTCGCTCACCTACACAGCTGTGAAGAAAGTTCTGTAGCGTAAGAAGGTATTCACGAGGAGCACCCAGAAACCGGTATACACCACCAATCAACACAGGAATGTTATTAATAAGGATTGAACACCACGTACTTTCGTGACCGGCAATGCCACTTTCTTTATGAAAAGGCGTGTTCCGTTTAATGGCGATGGCCACGTCCCCGCCACGGCCATCCCGATCTGTACGAAGCAGGGCATATGCTGGTGGCACTATCTCTGAATCGTGAATATCAGGGTTTAGCCACGTTTCCGTAATGACCACTACATCAGGTCCGTACAATAGCAACAGTTCTTCCAACTGCTGTGTTTTGTTTACGATACTTTTTGCATTAAAGCAAAGCAGCGTAAGTGGCTCGTTTGTTTTCGGTCACGCTTGAGAAGTGCTTGCCTTCTTGCGATCATCGGTACGAGCACGTTTCACAGCTACCGATTTATTTTCTATCTCATTCCATGTGAAGCATTCTCCGTTGATTTTAAGTTTGTCGTAAACTATTGTCACCTTATCTCCGTTACTGCGATTCCGCGCAGACGCCTGCCCCAGCGTCCTCCGAGTTTCACGAACAAACTTAGAATAGTCTTCTAATACAGATATGGCTGTATTTTTTAGTGTATAACAGTTTCGTAATACCAGCATTTTTTCTGTAAAATCATAGAAGCGCAATATAACCGGTCGGTAGCGGTTAGGCTTCCGAAGACCGAGCCTGTGCACATGCTCAACAGACTTCACTTCGATGCCCAACGTTGCAGAAAATATCCCTCGCGTCCACAAGTTGTTGCACCATTTCTGGTTTTTGTTCTGTTTCTTTAAGACCATAAATAATGATATTGTTTCGGCGGCTTCTATCATCTAGTTCTGCTATTTTGTTGTGCATTTCAGTGAACTCACTGCGCATAGCCGATACGGTTGCTTCACATTTTTCTAACTTCTCCTGACAATGCCTAAATGACGTAAGGGTACTTTCAATCTGCGATAGCCTTAGCTGGACATCTTTGAGACCAGTCTCAAGAGCTGTATGAGATGTCTTAAGTTCATTGACGGCCTTTAAATTTGATCTATTTTGTCAGGACCTGGGTTCTCTTCTACGTCACCACTCAAATGCAATAACAAAAATATCACGCGAACACACTGCAGGTAGCAAAACAACATGTACTGGGGCTTGGCAGCACAACTAGTCCAACGTAACTAGTTTTAGTACATTTAACAAAGGACCGTTTATCACCAACCTGTATAACGAAGAGCACGTAGCTTAGCATGATGCTCTGAACGGTGCCACCAAGCCCAGTGAAGCGCGTCCGGGTCATGTTCGGCCTTTTATGCAGTCCCGCCGATGTGCCAGATGTCGCTGGTGCGCCAAAAGGATCCTCCGGAAGTGACGTGCGAAGCGTCGCATCATGATGGGGTACGTTCTGCCATGCTGATAGCGGTAGCAGCGTCGTACCAAGTTGCACGTGTTGGATACTTGATGACATCGGCATTGTGGCGGAATGACCACAGCAACTCAGCAGGGAAGCACGTTCAATCCCGTGAAAGCCAAGGCATACCTGTATAACGAAGAGCACGTAGTTTAGCATGATGCTCCGAACGGTGTCACCAAGCCCAGTGAAGCGCGCGCGGGTCATGCTCGGCCTTTTATGCAGTCCCGTCGATGTGCCAGATGTCGCTGGTGCGCCAAAAGGATCCTCCGGACGTGTCGTGCGCAGCGTCGCATCATGATGCGGTACGTTCTGCCATGCTGATAGCGGTAGCAGCGTCGTCCCAAGTTGCACGTGTTCAATACTTGATGACATCGGCGTTGTGGCGAAATGACCACAGCAACCCAGCAGGGATGCACGTTCAGTCCCGTGAAAGCCAAGGCATGCCTGTATAACGAAGAGCACGTAGTTTAGCACGATGCTCCGAACGGTGCCACCAAGCCCAGTCTGCCACCAAGCCCAGTGGTCCGAAGTAGCGACTGAGCAGTTTTCTGACAATTCCTGGTATCGGACTGGAGTCCACACCCAAACATGATTCAACTTGTCGATGGCGAGCGTTATAGCGGCATGCGTCTGTACTATGCTGGTGCGTAATGTGTAGGCGATCTAACTGGCGTGCTTCTTCGGCGTACTGGGTAAGCTTCACCGCATCAGGAGTGATCAAAGCATCGCAATTGTGTGGGAGCATTGCATCTAGCATGGTCTGGACCTCACGTCCATAGACACGACGAAAAGGCGTGAATCGCGTAGTTTCCCGGACGGCAGTATTGTACGCGAATGTGGCGTACGGTAGCACCTGGTCCCAGTTCTTATGCTGGACATCTACGTAAATATATAACATGTCAGCGATGGTCTTGTTGAGTCTCTCTGTCAAGCCGTTGCTCTGCGGATGATAAGCCGTGGTCTTGCAATGGCTCGTGTAGCTTCGCTTAAATACGTCATGAATGACCTGGGCCGTGAATGCTGTTCTTCTGTCTGTGATTACGCACGACGGCACGGCATGTCGAAGAACGATCTGGTACATAAAGAATTGGGTGACGTCGGAAGCCGTTGCGCGTTGTAGTGCCTTTGTTTCGGCGTACTTCGTCAAATAGTCGGTGGCTACTACAATCCGCTTGTTGCCGGCAGATGATAGCGGAAAGGACCCCAGTAAATCCATTTTCATTTGATCAAATGGCGCTCTGGGTGGCCCTATTGGTTAAAGAAGCCCCGCGGGTTTTAGCGGTGGAATTTGCGGCGTTTGCATTCCCGGTAGCTTTTCACGAATGGCTTAACAGATGTAGAAAGCTTAGGCCAGTATAATGCTTGTCGAACTTCGAGTGAGAGTTCGAGAGGAACCTAAGTTACCAGATGTAGGCTCATCATGGCAGGCAAGAAGAATGTCGTCACGTATGCCAGTTGGCACAACTAGAAGATAGGTTCTTCGATTGCCGTTGGAGTTTTTTTTATACAGGACCCCATATCGCAGACAGAACGACGACAGACTTCGAGAAATACATCGAGGTATGGACGAGTTGCGTCCTTCAAGGTTTTCGATAACTGCGTGAATTTCATCGTCCGCACGCTGTCGCGCAATCAGATCTGTTGTAGTAAGGGCCCCAAGGAAACCATGGTCATCCTCGGTGTCGTGGCCACAAACTTCAACAGGTGCACGGGATAATGAATCAGCATCTTCGTGCTTGCGGCCCGATTTGTAAGCGATCATGAAATCAAATTCCTGCAGATGAAGACTCCATCGTGCCAGTCGCCCTCACGGGTCCCGTAGGTTGGCTAACCAGCACAACGAATGATGGTTGGTCACTACCTTGAAGTGGCGTCCGTAAAGGTAAGGCCTAAATTTCATCGTGGCCCATACAACAGCGAGGCACGTTTTCTCTGACGTGCAGTAGTTGACCTCGGTGCGGGAAAGAGTGTGGCTAGCGTACGCTATCATTCGCTCTGTGCCCTCTTGTTGTTGTACGAAGACAGCATCAAGACCCACGTTGCTGGCGTCAGTATGAATTTCAGTATCAGCGTCTTGGTTAAAGGGAGCGAGGACTTGTGGTGTCTGCAAACGCCTCCGTAGTTCAGAGAAACTGCGTCCTGTTCTTTCTCCCAGACGAATGGAACATCGTCATGAGTGAGTCGAGTGAGCGGTTCAGCAAATCCAGAAAAATTGGCTATAAAGCGGTTATAGTACGCGCAGAGGCCTAGAAAGCGACGCATTGCCTTCTTATCACGTGGAACAGCAAACGACGCCGTGGTGGTACTTTTGTCAGGGTCTGGTCGAACACAATCCGCACTGACAACATGGCCCAGAAACTTAAGTTTTTTGTCCCCGAAGTGGCATTTTTCTGGCTTCAGTGTCAGGTTAGCAGAGCGGATCGCTTCCAGCACAGTCTGCAGACGCTTCAGGTGCTCCTCAAAGGTGGCAGAAAACACGACAACATCATAGAGGTAAACTAAGCACGTGTGCCACTTTAGACCGGTAAGAACAGTGTCCATCATTCTCTGGAATGTCGCAGTTGCAGAACAGATGCCGAACTTGAAGCACATTGAATTCATATAGGCCTTCCGGTGTAACGAAGGCGGTTTTTTTACGATCTCATTCATAACTTCGATCTGCCAGTGGCCACTTTTCAAGTCTATCAATGAAAAATACTTGGCCCGCCACAGTCTGTCGAGGGAATCGTCGATGCGAGGCAGCGTATAGACGTCTTTTTTTAGTCACGCTATTTAGTTTCCTGTAGTCCACGCAGAAGCGCATTGGTCCATAGTTTTTCTTCATGAGCACAACCGGAGAAGACCAGGCACTTTTCGAAAGTTGGATAATGTCACCTTGCCACATCTCTTTGACTTGAGCATTCATAACGTTACGTTACTTTGCTGAAACGCGGTAAGGGTGTTGTTTTATGGGTGAGGCGTCGTTATACGTAATTATTCCGTGTTAGGTGATCGGTGTCTGACGAAACTTCAAGGTGGACGCAAAGCACTCTTTAAATTGATATAGCAGTTCACGTAGTTCGGTCAGTTGTTGTTCCGAGAGGGTCGAGCTGACATCAACTTTTCCAAGTAGTGAAGTCACGTTGCTTGGTGTCGGTCAAAGCCCGTCGTTGGCTGATATAGATACGAAGCATTCAGAAACGTCTGCGATAGGGTAGGCGAAAGCGATGGTGGTGTCACGAAACAGGTGCTGGTACTCGTTACTGAAATTATACACAAGTAGGCTAGAGTGTGCGTCATAAAGCATGACGAAGCTGCGTGCAGCGCAGACACCTAGCGCGAACCAAAGCGTCAAGTTGCCTTCGGCGACAACCTCACCATCCCGTAACTTGTCACACAGCACATTAAACGCTGAGGCAACGTGATGCTGTCGGCAGAAACGCGAAGCGTGCTGTCACGGATGTCGTGAGGTTTGTCGAAGGATCCAGCTGTCGGAAACGTCATGGCACGCTCTCGAAGATTGATAATAGTGCCGTGCTCCCGCAAACAGTCGATTCCGAGGATTAGGTCTCGGGAACAGTCACGAAGTACGAGGCAGCTAGCGAGAAACATACGTCCCCGAACGCTCACTCTGATAGTGCACATGCCAATTGGGGTGACTACGTGCTCGCCGGCAGTACAAATTTGTGCTTCGTACCAAGGCTTCACAACTTTCTTTATGTACGCTGCTAGTTTCCCGCTTATGATCGAATAGTCTGCACCTGTGTCCAATAATGCACTAACGTCGTGGTGAACGTCGACTACCACATTGTATATTCAGAGAAAATCTGCGTCTGGCTTTCGTTGCTGTCGTTAGGGAATCGCTCCGTGTCCGAGCTTGCGTCGATGGGAGGCCTTGCTTGTGTCGAGTGTCAGCAACCTTGCTCCCGAAGGTTGCTGTCGTTAGCTTTCCCGCCTAGGGCTTGGCGAGCGCACTGACGCCGCTCCTGGGAGGCTCCGAAAATTTTGAGAAGATCGCCTTGGGGATGGGGACCGTGACTGCGGCCACAGGGGCATCCGCTGCTGTGAGAGGTAATCTTCAATGCCTCTTGGTCTTTCGCCAAATCTCGGCCGTGGTACGTCGACGGCAAAACCCCGTAGTCCAAGGCGACGATAGGGACATTCCCGGTACACATGCCCAGCTTCAACACAGTGGTAACACAGTGATCGTCTGTCCGGTGTGCGCCATACGTCGGATTTTCTGGGAGCGGCTGTCGATTTTCTAAGTGCCTAATTGGCTGCAGCGAAGGAAGTGCATCGCGAGGCATAGGATTAACGAAGCGCGGTGAAGCAGGAATATATCGGCGCACAGCTTCTGCGTATGATCCACGATGTGGCTCCGCCAGGACAGGCGGGACATAGCTGGAAGGCGGCATTTGGAGAGCCTGTCGTTCGTCGTTTCTGACAAGGCTGCAAATAGACCCTGAAGTAGGTTGGGACTGGCACTGAATCGTTTGTAGTTCATCGCGCACCACCAATCGAATGAGATCGCAAAGAGGCTCGATGTTGATGTTTCTTGCCGCACCTCCGATCTGACCTATTGACGAAGCGGCACTCACTTGCCGGTCGTACACAGAAGAGCGCTGCTGCAGCAGTTGCTCCATGGTTGTGGTATCGGTCCAAAATTCTGCCACGATCTTTGGGGGACAGCGAACGAGGCCAGCAAAAAGCTGCTCCTTCACTCCTCGCGTTAAATGAAGGGACCTTCTTTTCTTCTGCCATTTCGGGGTCGGCTCGACGAAAGGGGCTCGTCATGTCCTCGACGTACATCATGATGCTTTCATTCGGCATTTGGAGGTGCGACTGAATCGCTCGCTCGGCTCGTTCGCAGCGATCAGGATTGGCCCAACTTGCCAGCAGGTATTGACGAAAGACGCTCCACGAGGAAAACGGCTCATGGTTTTCGCACCAAGTACGAGCGCCGTCCTCCAAATTGAAATACACGTTCCTCGTTTCGTCGAAGTCGGTCCAATCATTGTAATCGGAAACCCAATTGAACTAGGCCAGCTAGTCTTCGACATCTTCCAAGACGGAACCGTGGAACACCTTCGGCACACTTGGCTTCCACAGCGTATGATGCGTGGCTGCAGCGCTTTCCTGTGCATTGGAGGCTGCAGCGCCTTCCGCAGCGTTCGGAGGTGTGACAGACGTCATCTCTGGAAGAGGTCCACGCTCAGGAGGTAGTCCTCGGAGTCTTCGGCTTGAGCGGTGGACAGGTGTTGTCAGTGCAGGTACAGGGCTACCAGGTGGCGATTTGAACATCAGCTGGGGGTTGCCCCGCACCTCTCCCAGTTGTCACGTGCTACAAAAGGTGTTCAACTAGGAAGAACTGAGCGGGCGGGGAGACGCACCGTAAACTGGCAAGATGGCTGCTTCAATTATAAACAACTAGCCAGACCACGCGCTGCCCCAGAACATCGTCTTCCATTCTCGCCAGCAGCCATGGCTTGCGCTCGCCGTAACTAGTGGCCAAGTGGCAATATATATATATATACATATATATATATATATATATATATATATATATATATATATATACGAAAACAGAAAAAGAAAAGACTCCAGAAAAAAAGACTCCAGCGCGCGGAATCGAACGTGGGACCTTCGGACCTTCGCATCGTGAATGCGAGGCAATAAAGGGACACAAAATACAACTATTAGGTCGACGTTGATTGTTGAAATACCGCTCCAGAGACCTCATAGTGTAACTTTTGTGTCAAGGAAGGGCCTATTTTCAAATAAAGTCTGGTTTTAGCAGTTCGCATTGGGTTAGCGCACATCAAATTACGTGCCTCGAGAAGTGAACCGACCGGACCGGCCCACGTCAATATTGCCGTTGACAAGGTTGCCCGGCTTTACTGTGCTAGTAGCAGCAGCCCGAAAGCAGCGGGAACCATAGCAGCAAAAGCCTTGGCCCTCGAGGCGCGCGCCCATTATCGGAATCCATGGCAGAGGTTTTTTGATTTAATTGCGTCCTGCTAGATAGCACCACATGTCCAGTGTAACTACGCTAAAATTGAGTTTTTGAACCACACGCGTCATTCCCATAGTAACGTCCGGTGCTTCTTTTTTCCAGTAACAAAACAAAACAAACAAGTACCATTTCATTGCATCTCTTGATGCACGGAAGGTTCTTTATTTAGTGCAGCTAGATCAATTACAATTGATCAATTGTAGGCGGTCCTTCTGATGTCATCGGGATCATTTTGTGAATGTGCTACTGTGGCGCTTCTTTTCTTGTGCATTTACTTTAATTTCTCGTTAAGTAGGGCACTGTAGTTGATATAACATTGATGTTATAGATGTCATACATTGAGCTTTCACTCTGACGTAAATTGTTATTAGACTTTAGTGTCCCTTCAACCACTGAGACACCGAGAGGTACCTCCTTCAACCTTCAAACTGCAAGGTATTTATATCTACCACATTACTGCTGCGGGCGGACATCTTAGGGGTGGGAGGGTACTATCGTGTTTTCAGCATTATCGCGCACTGGGCAGGCGGCGGCTCTAATCTCTCACGCGTACTTTGGCCTATGGTGAGGAGGGGAGTGGATGATCTCTCACGCGCACTTATCTCCCGGTGGGGGAATCATACATTTTGGCTTGCATTGGGCAACACAGCAGAAGTTCTGTGTTATTTACGGGGCGCACAAAAGTCATTGCAATTGTTGCACAGCTTCCATTTGCGAAAAGGGCGCGCTTTAACGACACAGCAATGTAACAACTGAGACGTTTATTTGCGTTCATTTGTACCTGTGAGTACGTTTCGAGCGTCATTTGTGCATGAGAAATGCGGGGCACGTTTTGATCTGCTTGCCATTCTGCGCGTGACCTTTCAATTTGTTGCTATCGCATTCATGGCTTCGCCTTTGCGGCAAAAATGTGACCTTTTTGTTCCTAATGATATATAGTTTCATTGCCTTTCGTCAGTGACACGCATAGCCTGAATTCATTGTTATAACCGATATTGTAGCTTGTCGTCATTAATCTAAGCTGGTTGTTTTACCATCGAAAGCATACGAAAGTTGGTGGTTCAGCAGCCTTAACTGTTAGAATCAAAAATTGTTGAAACCGGTATTGTTATGAGTGGGTTCAACTGTATATATAGGTATCATGCTTCAGTATGTTGCTTAAAATTTCATTTCAGTTTTGCTGTTTTTCAGCTTTACTTAAACACAGGGTACGTTGTGTCTGTAATAGTAGTAACAATGGTTCCTGATGTCCTTACTACCGTTTGTGCTCTTGAAGGAAATGCACGTTGTCCTGTTTATTTTCGTGTACCCTTACAAGCACCTGAAAAACAGTTATATTATTTGACATGCCTCATTATTCCAGTTGGTCGACTCACAAACTTTCTGCCCTGGCACCGTGACGTCGACCCGTTTTTTTCGAGGTGTGTTAGTGCAGTGTGGTGCAGAAGAGAGAAAAGAATAATGCAAAAAAGGCGAGAGTGTGAATCCGGGCGTTAAAGCATATGCAACGGCGGTTGCAATGCCAACAAATACAGACCAAACGAGCTATGACTTCCTCTCCGTTCGTTCTGCAAACTACGTCGGCTGTTATGCTAATGATCTTTTCCGCAATGAATCCTGTAGTCTGGCAGCTGTCCAGCTTGGGCCTCATTATGAAACACCTCTCTGATTGCTGACTAATATCGACGCCTTTATAGAAGAAATGATTGTGAAGGTTCCACGTGTGTGATTCGCGCGGAATCGTTGGGCAGCTTGGACGGCTGCTTACACAATTAAGGAGCACCCTGAAGGCCTAACGGCTGCGTCCTGTCCGCGTTTCAAAAAAAAAAAAAGAGGCTGGGAAGCGTAGGACCATCGTTATGGTTAAAGGGTAGTTTCCCTTGAGAACTAGCTACCACTATAAGTTTACGTAAGCAAAAACGGGATACAAAGAAATCAAGAAAATATGAATGTTGGACGGAGAAGCAAATGGTAGTAACAGGTGAGCACAGGGTGAAACGGCAACTGTGGCAAGTACACATATTAATGGGACAAGGAGAGCATGTTAAACATCCACACAGGGTATAAAGACACTAGCGTGTGCATCGATTGGCTACTTCAGTGGCAAACAACGAAAGCAGTGAGGAGCTCACAAATAAAGAGAGCAAACAAGCACCGAAATGAAAAATATGTTGCTTAAAAGATGGAAGAAACTCTGGAACTTTTTCTGCAAAGGTAGAATAATGTGAGATGAAACTGGCTGGTAAAATAAAGAAGTTACCGCGATAGGAATGGTGTAAGACAGCAAAAGCAATGTTTGTTTTCTGGAACGTCTGGTTCGTTCTAGCACTGTTTCTTAAATGCGCCGTATTTCAATGCGCACTGCAAGCATATTTGCCGTCCATCCATTCGTCCGTCCGTCCGTCCGTCCATCCGTCTGTCCGTCCGTCCGTCCGTCTATCCGTCCGCCTGTCTGTCTGTCTGTCTGTCTGTCTGTCTGTCTAGCTATCTATCTATTTACATCTTGGCTTACATCTGGGCGCTCTCATGACCACCTCCTTAAGTTGGTGTGAACAAAATTTAGTAAGGGAAGGTAACATATATTGATAAATATGACGCGCTGGTCAAGACATGAATATTGTCGCCATCGCCCCGCCGTGGTGGTCTAGTGGCTAAGGTACTGAGCTGCTGACCCGCAGGTCGCGGGTTCGAATCCCGGCTGTGGCGGCTGCATTTCCGGTGGAGGCGGAAATGTTGTAGGCCCGTGTGCTCAGATTTGCGTCACGTTAAAGAACCCCAGGTGGTCGAAATTTCCGGAGCCCTGCACTACGGCGTCTCTCATAATCATTTGATGGTTTTGGGACGTTAAACCCCACAAATAAATCAATCATATTGTCGTCATCCCGTCGCGTACGTCGTCAAACACTTCGTGACAGACTGTGGCGCTGTGGGTGGACATATGCCACTGGTATGTGGATATGTGGCACACGTGATTGGCACTTTGTATCTACCCAAGAACGGCAAGAACACACATGGATAATTTTAACACGCGAACGTTAAGAGAAAAAAAAAGCTCACATCGGCAGCGTCGACACGACGAATGCAAAGAATAAATGTCAGTGCACCATCAGGAGTCGCATTCTAGCGTTCTGCGTGGCAATCAAGTATTCTACCTCAGAGCCTCACCAGGTCTCGGACCTGCTTTTCAAATAGTCACTAATGTTCGTGAAACTTCGATTGTGGCTGCAGTGCTGGCTATCCAATTTTATAATCATTACGTTTGTACTCCGATGACAGCCGTCACGTCCGGATAATGTCAGTTTAAGCAAACAGTGGTCACGGTGTGTAAAATGAAGCAGTATTTATTGGAATGAAGTTGTTACTGGTGAATGAAATATCAGATTACAGTAGTGCACACTGGCACAAATGTCGGTAATCTGAGCGTTGGCAGTCGACCAAATATAAGTGATGACACGTGTTGGCATTTATACATGCGCCGTCGAATATTCCGGTGCTGTCGCTAGCGGCCACGTAGGTCTCAGAAAGATACGTAAAGTTAATGTTATGCGTGTAATCACATCAGGAGGTTCTACGAATGCCTCAATGGTTATTTAGTCAATGAGCTTGGTTCCTCAAGGCAGCGCCTATACACGTGTAATAAGGCGATAAGTAAACTTGAGCAAGGAGCGTGGTAGTATCACCTTATCGTTTCTAATGTTGCTAATACTCATGTTACTGTTGGCGTTATTGCACGGGCGTACCAAACTGCTTATATGAACATCTTCTACGTTCGAAACTATATCTGTGCGTGCAGCATTTGTACGAATATTCAACGTTATTTTATGACGTGTCACTCAACAAAAAAGCTACAACGCTGTCACTTTCCTACGCTTGCTTCGCATAACGTCAATTCTCCGGGGAAGCGGTGTCAGCCAAATTTTTCCTCTTCATGTTCCATATTGGTAGCGTGTGAAGCGAACATTCGAAGACATCGCGCAATGGGCGGCTTTAAGCACTCCCATAGTAAAGTACCTAGTACTCAAAATTGTTAACCACTTTTTCTAGGCACATTATTTTCAATTGTAATAATAAATGTAGCACGTAGAACGCGCTACTACGTTATTTAAGGTACAGTGTCTAATCATCGTCTTATTCAGCAGTATAATTTCAATCAGTCTGTGCGCATGAGCTACCGTACCGTACACGTACCCTCGGGGTTCAGTTGCAAATGCTTTGCACGAACATACTATTTGGTAGATTTCGCAGCGTTGCACAGACGAAGAATGAAAAATTGAACGCCATCATCACTCTTCTCGCAGTGATAGAAAGCCCTTGGTAAACGAACTACCGATAATATAGATAGTTTTCTTAACTATTAGCAGGATAAAGGAACTATCAATAGTAGTACTACCATAAACAACGGATATTATCTACTGTGCGATAAATAGTACCAATAGGAGTATTGTTACCGAGAATGTGATGAACACATGCAATAGCTTGTCTTTTGATAAAGCTGAACAATTAGGATTTATGATTATTTTCCAGGTAATCAGTCTGCTGAAGAAACGCAAGCATATCAACTTCCTTGCCCTTATGGGGTGTAATGCAGGATCTGCCGAGCCTGGAAACTCGGGTGTTTTTTCAACTCTCGTGACACCCTTTTGAAATAGCTTTGGCCTTTTTGAATGAGCTGCCAGTACCAAAAAGTCAAATACACCCCCCATTGCTCTGTGTTTCATTGATTACGATGGAACCCGGCCTTGCGTCAAGTATGGTCGACAAAGTTGGGCGGTGTTTTCTAACTGGACGCATCTTCTTTCGTTTGTTTGTCGTTCCACTGAGTCCAGAAGTGCAGAAATGCAATAAATGTGTGAGAAACTTTTCCTGATTTTTAGTGACGTGGGCTGTTTGAATTTATTTTGAAGCTTTCCATCCCTGCTTTATATCTGTTTCAGAATAATCAGCTCGAGGCCTCTGAGATTTATTCGGGCCGAGTTCCTTACAATATCAAGACCGCAGCTAAACTCGAGGCCATGCGTAGCCATCATGGTCGGCCTGTACATTCAAGTGCTGCTCAGCTGGTGCGCGCCCTCCTAATCTTTTTCGTCTGCTGGCACCCCGAGCAGGTTCGGCGGGGTGATTAGCTATATGGCGGGGGGAGGTATACTTTGTAGTTAGGCCAGAACATACCATGATTAAGCAAAATGAGCCAAGTTGTTGTAAGACCCAAGCAATCGCGCCACATCTTAATAAGACCATGCAAATAAGGTGATGTAAAGCTAGAATGTGCTAACAAAAGTGTGCTAGTTCACGCACGAACTGAATTATGTTAATTACTGTGAGGTTAATCACGACCACATTAAGTAAAGCCATACTAACAGTGCCTTAGGAATATGGTGTAATGAGGGTTGTGCTACTTAGATTACGTTAAAAGCTACAGAATAACCAAGAATACGTAAATTGCACCCAAGATAAATATTGTTATTTGATTTTAAACCTTGTCAAACAAAACTAATTGGTGTTATGTTTATAACGCCCCAGCTAATTCGTATATTAAAAATTACGACAGAGCTGAAAGGATCTTGACTTCGAAGCAGACGAAAACGATGAGGGGACTACCGACTCAAAAAATGCGCAGATACTCACGTACTGTGGCCATCGATGATATGCGAAGCACGAACGAGGAAGGTTGATATGTCAATTTAAAGTGAGCACAACGTTACAAGGCGGAAGTAAGTTATGCCGTACATGACTTCCATGCCACGACTATCCTGTTTGCATGTGTCATTTACCTTCATCGTCTATTCACGTCATGCAATACCAATTTTTGTATCACATGACGTGATATGTGGAGCTAGCGAAACGGCCATGAGCACGCTATGAGCGTAGCATGTAGGCATTTTTTACATCACATACATGCCATTACTATCATGTTTGGACGAATCATTTACCTTTGCTCTGTATTCACGTGAAGCGATACTAAATTTGGTATATGTGGAGCTAGTCAAACATCTGTGAGCTCGCTATGAGCGTAGGAAGACACGCACACAAGACACGCATACACACGTACATGACACGCATATCAAGATTATCATGTTTGGACGCGTCATTTACTTTCGTCGTCCATTCACATCACGTTATGCCCAATTTCGTATATGCCCACAATTCTATACGGCCATAAGCACGCTATGAGCTTAGCATGTAGTCATGTTTTACATGGCATGCACGTAGAAATTATCGTGTTTGAACGCGCCAAATACTTTCGTCGTGCATTCACATCACGTTATACCCGATTTCTTAGATCTGGAGCTAGCGACACGGCTGCGAGCACGCTGTGCTGAAGCATGCAGTCATGTTTTACATAAGAAACATGTCCTAATTATCATCTTTGGTCTTGTCATTTATCTCCGTCATTCATTCACGTCCCGTAATACCAAATTTGTTATGTGTGAAGTTGGCGAAACGACCGCGAGCGCACAATGAGCGTGGCGTCCCAAGAAACACGAAATGTCGTAAAAACGTCTCGGAACGACTAGAAATGCGGACATCTAGGTATAATATGCGACGTTGAATAAACGTTTTTGACAGGAAGTTTTCAGAAAATGTCAAGGAAACGTTCTGTACAAGAAGTCTATTTCAAAACTTTTACTAAACGTTATTTTGTAGAAGTTTTGGTAGAATTCGCGAATGAAGTCTTGGTTGTTCATGCCTAATCTGCAGGGTGTTTTCTACGTTTCGTCCTTTTTTAAAATCAAGAACATAAACTTCATTTGTCGAATCCAGACGGTTCGAGTCCGGCGTTTTTTAGTTGGCTTGGGCACCCACTGCGGATGCAGTTCCGAGACCTTGTCTCGAAGTGGCTTCCTCGGCACGCTGGACGGCCCAGAGTTGTGCTGTCAGGTTCGAGCTGAGCAGTGCAGCCTTCCAACGCGAGCGGAGGCTGGCGGTGGAAGAGTGAGACGAATCGGCACTGTTCAAACTGTTTATTAGGCCCTGACACTCCCACTGCATGTGACTAAGGGTGGCAACCACCTCGCCACATGACGTGCATCTGTTTGTAGTGTATATGTCTGGATACATGGCGTGCATGAGTCTAGTGTTTCTGTATGAATCTGTAATTGTCTGAAGTGTAACACTTGCGTTCTGTTTAGCCTTTCGCGAGGAGATGGGTATATGCGTCCTTGTAACTGGTAATGTGTGGTGATGTAGTGAAACCTGGTCATACGATCCTCCCATGCCCAGATGTCAGCAGTTCCCCGCGGGGGCTCGTCGTCCTCCGGCGATGCTCGGTGAGTGAGGCCTCGAGCAACGCGGTGAGCCGCTTCGTTGGGGGTGCTCAGTCCGGTATGTGCCGGGATCCATAACAGGTGCCTTCGGTTATCGAAGTCGACCTCTCCTGGATGTATGGGATGTCGTTGGAGTATCTGAAACGCCTCTTGCGAGATGCCTCTATTGGCAAAAGTGCGAATTGCTGTTTGCGAATCACTAATCACGTATGTGGCATTGGTCTGTGTGAGGGCCAGTGCTATAGCCGCTTCCTCTGCTGCTTCAGCGTGTGCGGTGTTCACAGTGAGGCTTGTGAAATATTTGCCACGATGGCCGGTAACTACCGCCATGAAACTCTTTTTATTTGTATAACGCGCGGCATCAGTGAAAACCGCTTCAGTGTCGTTGGAGTAGCTTTGAGTAATGCGTTGTGCCCTGGCTTTACGCCGTCCCGTATGGTGTTGGGGGTGCATGTTGCGAGGCAATTGGGGCACGTATACTTGCTCGCGTACCGATGTTGGAATTTCGACTTTGATGCCGTGCTGCGTATGGTACGTGATGCCAAGTTTTTCGAGTAGGTGTCAGCCTGGGCGGGTCTTGGTTAGGCGCTCGAGCTGGGAAACTTGCGCCTCCCAGAGTTCCTCGAGGGTGTTATGCAACCCTAGCTCTATGAGTTTGCTGGTGCTAACTCCAGGCGCCAGTCCCAACGCGAACTTGTATGTCTTGCGTATCAGGGCGTTAAGCTTGTCTTTTTCCGCAACTGTCCATTTGTGAAACGGCGCGGTGTACATTAGTTGGGAAATAACAAAGCCTTGTAAGAGTCGTTTGACGCTGCCTTCGCGCATGCCCGCGTGTTTGTTCGTTATGCGTCGGATGAGTTGCATCGTGCTGGTGGCTTTTGCCATTATCTTGCGAAGTGCTTCACCATGGCCGCCGTACTGCTCAATCATCATCCCCAGTACCCGGAGCTTCTTTACCATTGGGATTGGTGAGCCGTTTGATGATGTTAGCTTGATTTCTTGTTTTTCTGAAGGTACGTAGTCTTTGGGTGGGCGTCCCTTGGTCACCGGTCTATATAGCAGTAATTCGGATTTTTCGGCCGAGCAGGTGAGTCCCGTGCCTACGAGGTAATGCTCCACGCATTCTATGGCCGCCTGTAAGCGATCCTCGATCTCTCCGTCACTGCCAGTTGTCGTCCATATTGTAAAATCATCCGCGTATAGCGTGTGGTGCAGTCTATCAATTTGATGTAATCGCTCGGGTAACCCCAGCAGGACGAGGTTGAAGAGCATCGGCGAGATCACCGAGCCCTGCGGTGTACCCGAGCTTCCAATGTTGATTCGATTTGATACTATTTGTCCCACTCGCATGCGTGCGGTTCTTCCCGTGAGGAAGTCTTGGACGTAGTTGTACACTCGCATTCCGAGGTTCAATCTGTCTATTTGTCGCAATATGGCGTCGTGACGAACGTTATCGAAGGCCTTCTTCAGGTCCAGGCCAAGGATGGCTCTCGTTGAGCACCCAGGATTTTCTATGATTTGATGTTTTAGTTGCAGAAGAGCATCCTGTGTGGAGAGATGTCTTCTGAACCCAATCATTGTGTGTGGTAATAGGTTGTTGTCCTCGAGGTAATCTGTTAGTCTATTGAGGAACGCATGCTCCATCACTTTACCTACACATGATGTTAGGGAGGTAGGGCGCAGGTTCTGCAGCTGCAATTTCTTGCCGGGTTTCGGTATAAGTATAATCTGCGCTACTTTCCATGGCTGGGGTAACTTTCCACGCACTCAAAACTCGTTATTAAAATCTTTGAGTTTGTTTAGCGATCTCTAATCGAGGTTGCACAGTGCCCTGTTCGATATTCGATCTAGGCCTGGGGCTAACTTTGTATTGAGTTTGACCAGGGCCGCCTTGATTTCGGAAATTGAGAATTCTGCGTCTAGGATGGCGTTGCCTCTTCCCCTGTAGTCCGCATGTACTTGCGGGGGCGTTTGGGATATGTAATGGAGTTCCGCTTCCCGTAGGAAATCTTTCTCCGTTCCCCCGTAAGCGTGTATGATTTTGCATATGCCTTGCCTCTGTGCGGTTTTGGTGTTCGCGGGATCTATGAGGTACCGCAGTATCTGCCATGTGCGAATCGTAGTGAGCTGACCATCCATCTGCGCGCAATTCTATTCCCATTGCTGTTGTTGCAGGTTAAGTGCGTGCTTTTCTATTTCTTTGTTGAGCTGTGCTATTCGTTTTCGCAGTCTCCTATTATGTCGTTGTGTTTTCCAACGGCGATGCAGTTGGGTCTTAGCTTGCCGCATGTGCAGTAACCGGGTGTCTATTCTATCAAGCCCAGCTGTTGACGGCATGATTTGCATCGCCCTCTCGATGTCGCGCCGAAGTTGGTCGGTCCATTGCTCAATGTCTTTGATGTCTTCAATCTGTTGCTTGTCTCAATTTTTTCTTAGTAGTTCCCAATTGATGATCTTCATTTGGCGACCGGCATTGTGTTCCTATAGGCCGCGTTCTGCTTCTATAGAGATAATGTAATGGTCACTGCCCATGTCTTGCATGGTGTTTCTCCAAGTCACCTTTCGTGTATTGCACGTAAAGGTAAGGTCCAATGTGGTGTCAGTGCTGACGCTTTTGCCCTGCCTAGTTGGTGCCGTTGGGTCTGTGACCAGCTCGAGGCCGGCGAGTTGCGCCGCTTCCCACAAATGCCTGCCTTTCGGTTGATCGTGTTTGTAACCCCACGCCGTATGCACCGCGTTGAAGTCGCCTCCAATGAAGAGTTGTTGCCCCTGGGCGATATCGAGTGCTCGATTGAAGAGGACGTGAAAGCGGTGTTTGCGGCATCTCGGACTGCTATAGACGTTGAGTACGAAGATGCTGTCGGGCGTCTTACGCGGTGGAATTAGCTCTACGAGGACGTTTTCAATATCCTTGACTTGGGTGTCGTGTTCGATAACCGTGAGCTCTCGCTTGACCAGTGTGGTGATGTTTGGATTTTTCTCCTTGCCTGTTATAGACTGGTACCCTGAAAGTTTGGCGGGGCAGTTTGTTTCCTGCAGTATGATGACGTCTGGATGTTCGGGGATCGTTTTCAGGTATTGTTGTAGGTGCGCTCGTTTGTTTTTGTATCTTCTGCAGTTCCGCTGCCATATTGTATGTTTTTGTTTCGAAGGGTGTCTTGCCATGGTTATGTAACTACATGGTGGCGCCGCTTCGCTATGCGACGTCACTAGCACGCTGTTGGCAGCTTCTAATCAGGACAATCTGAGATAAATGCTCTCCAAGCTCTGTTGAATTGTACGCGTGATAGTCGCGGTGATAGTTTCCTCGAGACTGCTCACGCGAGCCTCCAGTGCTTTAACTCGGGTGTCGCCTGTTGCTGCGCACGTACGCTTGGAACGTACTGACTTTTTAATGGAGATAGCCGGCCCGCGTTTAGTATCAGGGCCTTCGACCTCACCGTCCTCTACGAGTTCTTCTTGTGTTTCCTGCATTGCCTGTTGATCAGTCTCGCTGTGAGCGGCAGACTGGAGCTTTTGTATGAGTTCGTCCTTTGCGTGAATCTGTGCCTGCATGCATTCCATTTGCTTTTGCGTAGTTTTTATCGTCTGTGTTAACTGAGCTATCTCCGCCTCTATCTTAGTATGTGTTGTGCCGCCAGCCTCCGCGTTTGTTGCGCGTTTTCCTTTGACCGCATCTGCAAAGCTCCCCTAATCAGCTGCCTTCGCGTCCCTCGTTGGGGTGCGTCCAGGTGTTCGGCTGCGAGCTCGGCATTGCTGCTGCTTTCGGGGTCCCGGTGTGCGGCTGCGAGATCGGGAGTGGCTTCGACTGGGTGTCCTGGATCTTGAGCGGGGCTTGCTGGTGGAATAGTTGGTGGCAGTGGCCTCTGCCTCCTCGTTGGCCCTGCGTCGTTCCCATTGTCTCTTCGTCACGATCTAGGATGTTTTGTACCTTGCATGGCAGTTGTGGTCCGCCGTCATGTGTGCGCCCCACACAGCTTGCAATGGGGGGAACACTGGTGGTTGGGGCCAGGGTTAGGGGCGTCACAACCACAACACACTTTGTCCTTGGGCTTTGGGCACACGTCCATGCGGTGACCAAGTTTCCCGCAGCAGTGACACATGTCGAATTGCTTGCGGTACAAGGTGCAGCGTAGGAGAGTGCCGCCGTACCTGACGTAAGTGTGCACTCGCGGTCCTTCAAACGCCACTATGACGGTCGTGCTGTTACTGAGCCGTTTGGCTGCCACGGCGTAAGGGTTACGTGCGTGAACGATGCTGATATGATTGGACTTGGCGTCTTCTTCCAACGGGATGCCCTTGATTATTCCCTTCACCGTGTTGTCGGGGGCCGTCTCGCACGCACTAACCTCGTGGTGGCGGTCGCCGATGGTGATGGCTTGAATCTGTCTGTACTTATCGGCGTGAGAGGCATGTGGTGTGCTCACGACGATGATGTTTTGATGGTTGTTGAAACACACAGTGTCCTCCTCTGATTCATGAGCCGGTACGTTGGCCACGCGGTAAATCGCCGATGCGAGGCGCACGGTTCCAGTGATGGCCACGTCGAAGCCTCCTCGTGGTCGTATCCCGATCTTGAAATCGCTCCGTGGGAGTAGTGGCATTTTCCTTTTTCTAATGACTTGCTGCTTGATGTTACACGGTTGTCGACGCGAACGCTGTCGGTTGCAGTCCGCTCCCTCGCCGGTGCAGGAGGGGGCTCCGTTCTGGGTGTTGCTCTGCGCGTTTGCGCGGTTAACTTGGGTCTTAGATCCGATGATACACCAATCCGCGCCCTCCAGAAACTCTTCGGGGGAGATATCCTCCCCGTTCGCTTGGACTTCCATCGTTGATGAGCGAAGAAAGCGCCCGCGTCAGAGGAGACGCTCAGCGCGTCTCGTCGGGTGGCCGGCTTGCGTGAGCGTTGGGCCAAAGTGGCACAGGTTGAAAACCTCTCGAATCCGGCAAAATGTCCTTTCCGACATTGAATTTTGGTGTCAGTGGAATCCTGGTCACTTTCCGCACACGTTGTTGTAAATTTCATGGGCTGAATGACCGAAAATTAATGGCACATAGTTCTTGGAAGACGGAGCGGACGTGATGCGCGTCCGCTCTCTTCAGCGACCAGCGCGCCCTGCTTTTTAAAATCAAAACAATAATCACTTTAGATATTTATGTAGTATATAATTTTACATATTTAAATGTAATAACAAAGTTCTTTAGTCGGCATAAGAAATTAATATGCCCAAATGCGGTTTGCGTCTGCGCGCCTAGAACAATTTTATTTGTGTGAACGTGCTACCCACCGCTCGATCGCTTCTCGGAAGGTCGGGATTGAGCCGATTTCTCTCGTGCTTTATGTGCGCTTGCGCTTTCTGTTCATGTTTTGTGCTCTGCAAGTGCTGCTCATTACGAGGATGCGCAATACTCACGCGAGGACGTGTGGCTTTGAATTGTGGAGCACTCGCCAGGTATTTACCACATTGCTGCTGTCGGCACTTTGTTATTACCTCGTTCACCAAGTTTTTTTCACATTGTGAATGATAAGTGAGCTTTTGTTTACGTGACGGCCTTGTTTTTCTGTAGTACTTCAGCAGTGTAAGGGCAAAGTTGTGTGAAGTGAAGTACGGACAAGTTTTTTTTTTTTTTTTTTTTTGTGGAGTGTGAAGCATGCACGGGCAGCGAAAATTCAGTGGCAGGTTTGAACAGAGTTGTGGCAGCGGCCGCCTCTGTCGGCAGTGGTGTAGGAGGGGGTGCCCAGCTCGCGAGTGACCACTATTTTAAAGACGATAGTCTTTCTTGGGGAACTTCGACGCAAAAATTTTGGTCTGTCTGTCTGTCTGTCTGTCTGTCTGTATATTTGTCTGTTTGTTTAATCTCAACGGCACCGGGTACTTGAAACGGCTGACCCCATCCGCAGCGCCCACCAATGTTGCTCAAGATTTAGCGTTCATACTTGTGCAATGGTCAATAAAAAGCTATTATTGCGCCTGTTTGGGACACCATAACAACACGCACATGTTCTGCATGTGCGCCTTTTACTAGAAAAGGCATACATAAGTAATTTTAAGAACCATAGCCGATATCACGCTGCGCTGACCATGCGACACTTGCACGAATAGACGAAGGTTTCCAACGCTTTGCTAAGACGAGATGGTGCCGGCACCTACCCGTCGTCTTGCGTTCCACACGTTATCACCTCTGAGACGGGCGCGCACACCCGTCTCAAAGCCACGTGCTTCGTTTTCCGAAAAAACTGCCAGATGGCGCTCATGTCTCACGTGTGACATGCCTGATGCATTGATTGATATGTGGGGTTTAACGTCCTAAAACCACTATATGATTATGAGAGACGCCGTAGTGGAGGGCTCCGGAAATTTACACCACCTGGGGTTCTTTAACGTGCACCCAAATCTGAGCACACGGGCCTACAACATTTCCGCCTCCATCGGAAATGCAGCCGCCGCAGCCGGGATTTGAACCCGCGCCCTGCGGGTCAACAGCCGAGTACCTTAGCCACTGGACCACCGCGGCGGGGCATGATGCACTAGTTTGCCGCCACTGCACGCTCGAGCCACTGACGCTGCAGCTCCAGAATACCAATAACCGGTTTTCTTGCGCACAACATCAAATAAATGTTTTGTTCGCGGTCTCCCCACGCAAGACTATCATCTTTCGACGACACCTGCAGATTAACATGCAGATATGCATCTGCACATAACATGCATAATAACATGCAGAATTTTCTGTTTAATAATTCTGGGGAGTTTGTTAGCTGTAGTCGTTGATCATTCCTAGGGCGCGTAGGCCTGTCTAAGGCAGTTTAATCTGCTGTACGTTCTATTTTGATTAGCTACAGTGTCGTTATACTTTATGACTACTACCAGAGATTTTTTCCTTACGGGTAGCTGAACATTTGCCGGTGTGTGCATCCCCGCCACCACGCGTTTTTATAAATTACCGTGATACTCGAGTTGACGCGTATTCGTATGCAGCGTGTTGCATCGTCTTAAGTATGGCTCGCAAACGTTGCACATACGCTTATGTGTTCATGCACCTGGTTTAGTAAAGTTCGAACTTATGGTATGCACCAGCAACATAGGTTGGCTCATGCGGCCTGAATATATGCATAATAAACCGTTCGTTTACCTTAAACTGTATTTTTGAGCGAATATTTTATGCCTGATTGTGGCCGAATTGCTGTACCTTACTGTGGGAGTGCTAATTCAGTCATTAGTCCACACGTTCGAGCACCATCGATTTTACTCTGCTTGTTTACACTATGTTTGTAGTTTGTTTTAGTTTAATAAATATTCTATGCACCTCGCGCAACCTTGATGTTGAAACTTTGCCAAACACTTTTACGTGTACGAAGATTAGGAATAGTTTAGAGCACCACCTCCAATGACGTTCTCTGAATAATGACAAGCTTAATGGTATATTGGATAATGTAAACTCTCTAGGCATGCGCTACAGATGTTAACGGGATCTCTGGTATGTGCAGATTGAATATTTTATTTATAACTCAAAACTCGCGATAATGGTATAAATCATGGTAAGCTTGCATAAGTCATGCACATATTGCTGCTAAAGTGTAAAATTTGACACCGTATTTATTTCAGAATAATAAATATACACTGAAAGTTTTTCAGCTATTGATACTCAAGGAATTATACAAATCTGGAAATCAGTTTCATCAAACCTTATTACTAAATCGAGGTCAATAGCTTCCAAAATTCTGGTTCCCGGAGATGGTTGCAGGAGCTTGCACGCTTTATTGGGATGGTGTGTGGTTCAAGATGGGGGCCCCGTGTCTTGGTATATGCACGTTTTTTTTCATCAGACAGCCTACGATGCTTAAGTGAGGTGTGTTGCCTTTTTAGCCAACCAGAATCATTGAAACTGATGACCATAATTTGGCAGCACACAATAGTAATTTAGAGACACAAATTTTCGACATTAACGGTATAATCATCTCAGTGCGATCAGCCAGTAGAAAGCTACATAAATTGTATTCGAAATCAAATTCATAGTTTTAATATCGGTTACCTGCGATGAATACTTGATGAAAGTGTATAACATCATGTATGTGTTGTGGTATCATTGAATTGGATGCCAATTCACTATGTACGAACTCAATTCAAGCATGGTTTTAACACACATGCAATGGGGAAATTGCATTTCTTTTCATAAGGTTGCAACTGTGTTCTCCAAGAACACCAAGAAAGTTTAGCTTGTAACATCTTTATTTTGCGTACAGCCTGCTCTTTTAAGACACATTGTTCCAAATTATTTCAAGTGGACTGAAACATTCAGATTTCCTACGAGACACATGTCACTAAATTGCTTTTTTGGTGTTTCCATCGCAGCCTATGCATGCACCTCGCACGAACTGAGTGAAAGATTTCTGGACTAGCCTTTCATCAATAGTGGCTCATGGAAAAGTTGGCTACTGAATATACAGCAGCTGCGCAAGGCTTCTCTTTTCGCTGGGAAGAAATCTTCACTGAGCCACCTGGTTGCTGTATTCAAGTAGTTCGCACGTTCAGGATGTTCAAGAGTAAGCTTTTTGTTTTTCTTTGAAAAGTAAGTGTTGTAAGTTCTGTGCGCCACTTTTGCGGATAGCTAAGTGTTCAGGGCAACACAATGTGCGACAATAATTATCACTGTCAGCCGTGTCGTCGAATGATATTCAATAATGAACTTATTAGGGACTGCAGCAGGCGGCCATGCACATATTAAAAATTTTAGCCAGTCACATTTCTACATAGGTCCAAAGAATTCTGGCATGCCTGTGCTCAGATATCCCACAGGAAAGTTTAGTGTTGGCTTGCATCATTACGCATGCAGGACAGTGAGCACTATTACACAGCAACTACTCACTGAGGTGCCACATATAATCTGACCATGGGTTGAAGATATAGACAAAAATTGTAATGGTTACCTTTTTACTACTGGCTAGTGATAGCAAACACTGACTTCTCGTCCCACCAGGGAGTAGTATTTTGCTGATCCTTACTGCCTTACTTGCACAATAATGAAAAGCACAATTTAACTTCCAAGTGGAATATCTCATAGCAAAGACATGCTCGAAGATTTTTTAAGTGGGAGTGTGTAGAAACACACCTGCCACAAACTTTTTATGCAAACATGCCCACTCTTTCTAGGCACCAAAATTTTGTTATTCTTAGTTAATTGGGCAGCTGACAGCATTGTTGTCTGACGTTGTGTTCCAATGGACACAACTTATCTGCAAAAGCGGTTTTTTGTTCTAAGGGCTGAATTTTAATGCAAGCACAAAGCACGTCTCTGAGTGCGTCAGTGCTGCTTCGTAAGGTTTTATATGGTGTTTAATTTTTGTGTAATCTGCAGTTAGTCACTTAGAGTTGAACTTTTTGCATTGCAATGAGGCTATAGTAGATCAATAATTTTATTTTCACTGCTATATAGACTGAATATATTGTTCTAATATTTTTTATAACCTTAGTTCGTTGTCTTTTCGAATTTATTGCCATAAGTATAATCAGGTGATTGTCTACTGTCATACTTAAAAATACCTACCTTTTCCAATATCTAACCATGTGTGATATAACAGTGATACCTAACCATGTTTACCATTGTTAATGATAACTGACAGAAGACATTCTGGAATATTGCAGCGTTCCTTACTTCACTGTGTCTTTTGTGAGAGTATTTTAGGATGGAATTAGAATTCGGGGTGTTGCGAAACCCACAATTTTATTTTTGAACACAGATTTGTGGCGAAACTTATTAATTTTGACTACTCATGGTTCAAATTTAAATTTCAGCTCACTGGATGAGAAAAAAAAAATCATTTCTTTGACTGGTGCTTTTTGGCTGTTACAAAGTTTCTACCTTCATACATTTGCTACTGGGCCAATAATGTGTTTGCTAAGCTAGCTGGCTAATTTTAGTTCCACTGATAAACGTCATATCGAAGAAAACAGTTGGTGCCTTTTCAATGTGTGCAGGTTCCTGGACAAAGTATATCGCAAGCATCTCAATTGCTTTGTATATTCATAGTTAATATAAAGCGTGCAAGTTAAGGGACAAAGTGTCTAGTCATTTTTATGTATAATACTGGTTACAAGCATGCAACAAGATTTGTTGAAATTTTGAATATACTTTTGGATGTGCAGTATGATCCAATTCAGGCAACACCAGAAACAAAAATTTGTTGTGGTTAAAAAGCCTGTAGACTTTTGTAATGATTGACAGCAGTCACTAATTCATTCTTTCAACAAATGTTCACCGTTTTTTTTGTTAGAAAAGGGCCAGCAATCAATTTGATGGCAAATTATGCTGCCGTCTCTACTCACCCTCAACACTAAACAAAACATGATTGCAAAACAATGACATGGGGCAACAGATTACCCACGGCAAACGCTCAACAGGCTAGTTCGCATGAAAAATAAATGCCTAAATAGTTGCGAAAAGATCTACCAAAAGTCGTTTCAGATTCTTGGCAAGAAGTTTACTAGGCTTCCAATAGTATAGGTACAGTAAACGTTTACAAAAGTTCTTTTAAAAATCTCTAAAAAGCCGTTTTTTTAGAATTCTTGCTAGAAGTTTTTTAACCGTATGATACCGCGGCATTAGCACAGCTACATGTGGTTTTCAAGCTCCTTAGGTTTAAATAGCACTTTAACAAGTCTTCTTACATACCTATGGACTATCCTTTTTGAACATTCACTAGAAGTTTCTTAGCTTGTGTTTCGTGGGGTGCTGTCATTACTAGTGATAACATAAGAATTATGACATGCATGTCATGATTTCAGGGTTATGGTCTCTCCCTTATGTTCATCATACAGTCTTGTTATACCATACCAGTTTTGCAAAATATTGTGAACAAAACCACCGCAAGAGTAGCAAGACTATGAGTCTAAATCATAATATTTATGACATACATGACATGATTTTAATGTTTTCTTTAAAAAATTGTGTTTGTCATACTGTCATGCTATGCCATACCAATTTCGGTATCAATAGCATTAGCGACGCGGCCAGGAGAGCTAAAAGTCATAGGTGGCTACATAGATAGATAGATTGATTGATTGATAGATTGATTGATAGATAGATAGATTGATTGATTGATTGATTGATATGCTTAAAGTCAATGAAGTTCGCTAAGAAATGCTTCATGTTTAAAAGCTGGAAGAAGCCAGCTGATCACAAGCTCCTCAATTGCTCCAGCCTTGCACTAGAAGGGCGGGCTGATCGAAATATTTTATATAAATAGGCTGCTGAATAATGTTCATCGCACAAACGCTTGACAGTCACGTGTTGAACTAGGGCCTTCTCAGACTCATTGAGTTTTATATGAGTTCACACATCAATCTCAGCGTCGGGAAGCATTAGACGAATGCCACTCAGTAAAAGCTACATTTTGTCAGCAATGTGCGACCAGAAAGTGTAAAAAACCGCGACAATCGCTGTTTTAGACTTTGTCAAAAGAACTGGAGAAGAAAGATACTAAGCTGCTGAGTGGTATGCTAAGTGGGTATACTGTACATACGCACCACCTTCTCCGGTGCCCATCATCATCCGTCTTTCCTCTTTCTTTCCCCCTTCCCGTATTCCCTGTGTGTAGTAGCAGGCTAGAGCGAACCAGTTGAGGTCAACCTCTCTGCCTTTCTAAAAATTCTCAGTCTCTCTTTCTCAGGCGTCATTCAGTTTGATTGACACACGCCCATGGCGGTGATCGGGTCCGCCAACTGCGTTTGATCTTTCTGAGGAGCAGTGCTAACGCAGCCACAACAGCGAGCGGCATGATTCATCTGGTTTATTGTGTATACTGTGCGCACACGCACAGTGAAATAAGAATCATATTATCACGTGGCTAAGATGTCTCGCACTCAATTTCACCCTGCTGAGGACGTATCCTCTCAAAGTCGCGTGGCCGCCTCGATGCTAGCACCCCTGGTGACAATCGGTCTTCAAATTTATCTGCAATATTTGATGAAAGTGAAACAAGAGCACAAAAGTGCTGCGTGTACTCCCTTGCAGCTTTCGAGAGTAGGTATTTTCATGCTGCAGGTGGAACAAAATAACCCGAATGAAAGAAGACAAACGTTCACGAACACGCCTTAGGGAGGAGAGTGTTCAGTTGGCGAAAAATAGCCCAACAATCACGCAGATGTCGCTCCACTGTTTAAATATTCACTAAGTGGCGGCGCTGACGTGCACACACACGGTGTTTGTTTGATAATTACGGCAATCGTCCACATACGTTTCACATGCCACGCGTGCTGTTGCAGCCGTTTTTATCAACGCTTCTATCACGCGCTTCGCACTGTCTTGATGCCATGACCACCGTAAAGCAAGCACGTAGCAAACTTGTCTGCCGAGAACCTCGGACCACCCTGCATAGCATCCCTGTCTGCGCCCACTGCTTTACCATTTAGTCGCACACTAGGAAATGACGCTTACGCTGCAGTGCGTTTGTGCAGTCGATTTTTAACATCGATCGTTCTACCAACTAACTACAGATGGCAATATCAGTAGTTATTTGTGCGATCTACAGTTCGATACCGACAAAATATCGGTAGAATTTATAGAACTATCGATAGTCTTGAATCACTATTGTATCATACAGTTCTCTGTCGATCTTATGTGTTTTGGAGCACGTTCATTCAAGCATGGCCCATACAAGCTCGCCCACTATGCTTTGCTATAATCAAGTTTTGAACTACTAGAGAAAGTGCAAATTGCTCTGCGATATGTCTGATGCTGTTCTTGTGAAATTTATCAGCAGAAAATTTCTGCAGGTTGGTGCTCTACACTGAAAAGGTTCGTGCAGCGTTTTCTGTATGAGCCCCTGCAAAAACGTCTCGTAAATTAGCCCATCGATCAGCGCTTCGCACGATACAAATACGCGCTCGTATGTATGGTCCTATATACTTTTTTCATTTTCGTGTGACAGTTTTGTGGCACGATAATGTGTGGACATTTGTGTGGACACAATTTTCGTGCCTGACAATTTGAAGGTTTCTGACGGAGGCCTGTAGTTTTTGTAGTAATGTAAACAAGAAATCTCAGCAACCTACAGAACATGCATATAAAACACGCAAATAACAACCAAGCAAAGCCCTAAGAATAAAACCTAAAGGGCACCCAAGCTTCGCCTACAGCAATGCGACAACGTGATCAGGCAGCGTTCACACGACTTCCTAGTTCACTTTTCATGCTGTGCTCCTCAGTTGACAAACACTCAAACCTTGACGCGAAGTAAACAAAATGTGTGTGTGTGTGTTGTGTGTGTGTGCGTGTGCGTGTGTGTGCGTGTGTGTGTGTGTGTGTGTGTGTGTGTGTGTGTGTGTGTGTGTGTGTGTGTGTGTGTGTGTGTGTGTGTGTGTGTGTGTGTGTGTGTGTGACATTTGACATTATACGCGCTGTTAGTGGCGCTCACTGAAAGAACAGTGACGAAGTGCCGCAGCTACACCAGAAGTTACTATTTGTTGAAGTATTTTTTGAAGCGTGTACACTACATTTAGGCAAAGCAATATGTGAAGCCAAGCCTCTGCCCCATTTGCTGACGCTGCAGTTGATGATAATGATCAATTGTAGCTCAAACCGGTGTCATCACGTTGCAGTTGGTGATAACAACAATCTGTACCTTAGCTCTTTTTAATTGCTAGGTAGCTTAAAACAGCTCATTCATTGATGAGTTTTTGTGGTGCGCGCCTGGTGCGATTATACACTACAACGTAGTATTACGCAGCGACCAGGGTAATCCTTGGAGTGGCAGTACACCCCTGTAAACAGAACCTTTGTAAAGAGAAAAACAAAAACAAAATATCACACAAAAAAAACGAACAGAGCATAGGTAAATTTTTATTTCACTCATGTTCTTAGTAAAATAATATGTTGGGAAAACTGTATTCCTCGAAGTGTGACAAAACTATGTCAGCGTAACTTTGGTGATAAAAGCATTATGCTTGTTCTTCAGCAATTTAATATAAAAAAGCAGAGTAAAGAGCGTATAATATCACAGGGGTCCTGAAGAAAAGAAATTTCGGTTATTTTTTAGCGGAGAAGACGACATGTAGTTCAAGCATGAAAAATTCGATAATTGTAATTAGCGGAAACATTGCCACATGGTCTCCACGTAAGCAATTATCGCACATTATCGAAATGCCCAATGACAAGTCTGGTGGAGAGGGCTTGACGATGTAGGCGACGGGATTGTGACATTCATGTGATAATTAGTGAGTCATGTTCGTCAAATCATCTCACCATTCCATACTAAATTTGGTTTAACCTAAGTTATTGTGTTGATCACGAAAACACCCCAATGTAGGCAGATAGATAGATAGATAAATAGATGAATAGATAGATAGATAGATAGATAGATAGATAGACAGACAGACAGACAGACAGACAGACAGATAGATAGATAGATAGATAGATAGATAGATAGATAGATAGATAGATAGATAGATAGATAGATAGATAGATAGATAGATAGATAGATAGATAGAAAGATAGATAGATAGATAGATAGATAAATAGATAGATAGATAGATAGATAGCGATAGATAGATAGATAGATAGATAGATAGATAGATAGATAGATAGATAGATAGATAGATAGATAGATAGATAGATAGATAGATAGATAGATAGATAGATAGATAGATAGATAGATAGATAGATAGATTGATAGATAGATGCCAAAAGTGCCAGCAGTACGCAAAGAAATGCGTGGCATTTATCAATCAACGTAGACACTGTAAAATGATGGATGCAGACTACGGTTCCAAATGCCGCAGATTTAGGCACGCAAAATGTCTGATATTCTCATAGTATTAGTACCGTCAAGGTAAATGTCTTCTTGAAGGAAGTTTCAAAAATAAATTGGCTTCATTGTGTGTGCCACTTGCTTGTATGATCTGAAACAATTTTCATAAAATTTTACTGCGAAAAAATTATTAAAAACTGTGCTTACATCTCGCGCATGCTCGAAAGTTCGAGCAATTCTAGTAAGGGCGTTGTTCATTCTGTTTGCGAATAAACTGCAAAGTTGCGACTGAATCTTCTTCATTTTTTGTGAAAGTGGAGATCATGTAATGACATTGGCTCGTCTTACAGCTTAACATTGGTAACATTTTACTTGTGATTGACGTATACGGGTATTGTAGGACTCGGGTCGAGCATTCTGAAGGATGTTAGCTCTAGTTACCTTGGTAGATGAAATACAAACACGACGTTAAGGTACTGGTGCTTAAGAAAAAAAAAACCTGGCCCCGTATCTGCATGTAATCTGCAAATGTCGTCGAAAGACGATAGTCTTGCGTGTGGAGAGAGTGAACAAAACATTTATTTTATGTTCTGCGCAAGACCATCGGTGAATGGTATTCCGGAGGCGCTGCGTTAGAGTGCCTCGAGCGTGCAGCGGAGGCGAAGGAGCGCATCAAGTCACGTCACACGTGAGACATGAGCGCCATCTTGCAGTTTCTTTTGGGAAACAAAGCGTGTGGCCTTGCGCGCCCGTCTTAGAGGTGATAAGGTGTAGAACGCGAGGCGACAGGTAGGTGCCTCCACCATCTCGTCTTAGCAAAGCGTTGGCAACACTCCCCGTTACGTGCAAGCGTTGCATGGTAAGCGCAGCATGATAAGCGCTACGGTCCTTAGAATTACTTATGTATGCCTTTTCTAGTAAGAGATACATATGTAGAATATATGCGGGTTGTTATCGTGCCCCAGACATGCGCAATAATTGCTTTTAAATTGACAACTGCACAAGCATGAACGCTCAACCTTGATCAACATTGGCGGTCGCGGCGGATGGGGTCGGCCATTTCAAGTACCTGATGCCGGTAAGAGTGGACATACAGACAAATGTACAGACAGACAGACAGACAGACCAAAATTTTTGCGTCGAAGGTCCCAAGAAAGACTATCGTCTTTAAAAAGCAACGCTAATAGCGATTCGCAGCCTCAAGGGTGACATTCATATGCGAAGCAGTCATGCCGCGTTAGCACCCAAGCGACAGAGACGTCACGACCAGGAGGTAAGCTAGGCGTAGGTAGTCGTGACTTCCGGTAATTCGGCGCCAGTAGAGGCCAGGCTGAAGTCAACGTGACAGCTTCCTCGAGAGTTCGACTTTGAGCGTAACTAAGTGAAGACCGACGAGAAGAGACTCCCAAAGTAAAGCCGAAAACCCAAGCTTCCGACAGGTTAATTATCCTGCCGAGTGAGGTGAATTAGAACGCGCTTTTTTTCATTTTTATTTTTATTTCACTTGGCGTCGAATAATGCATGTGGATTACGAAGAAAGTAAGGGCGAAATACTGCATCCATCCAAGATACAGTGAGGAGAGCAACAATTGTTTTTTTTTTGTTTTTCCTTGATCCTTTATGCGTGTCTTGCAAGTGCAAGCACTTTTTTTAAACTAAACGACAAAAAAAAGCTGGGATGTGTTTTCCCTCGGCGTTGACGTTGAATGACGTCCATTGCAGTGGAGGGCTGAAACTTTAGGAGTCGAAAGTGACCAATATAGAAGGTGCTTCTAGTGTGTGGGAAGACGACTAGACACGGAAGCTATTGACATGATAGCGTTTGTATTAACATTTTATTGGCGGTTCGAATTAAAGTCAATTATCCTTCTCAGTGATAAAACGGTGCCTAAATCTTCTTGAAGGTTGTGCCACCTGCTTTCACTGTACCGTAGCAACGCGAAGTCGGGTGTGCTTTCACGGCAAACCAAATTTTCCCTTTTTGTAGGTAATTGGTGATCCGTGATGAGCGTCAGGTTAGATCAGACAGCGCCTTCGGCTAGGTTTGTGTCTTCTTTGGTAATATATTCATATTTACATTCCACATTTGGGGCCTTGAAACCATATGTCACCAACAAAGACGTGTTGTTGTTCATTTTATTGCGGCATTAAATGAAGTATGAAAGTTCCGTCATTTGCCCACAGAGGCGGTGTATATGCTCAATGGTCGCTTGCGATGTATGCGGCCCCACATGTGAGCATTAAGGGTAAAAATGTTAATCTTGCTCTTGTGACAAGTGTAGATGATTCATTGCGCTCTAATCTTCGTCGGCTGACTCTTATAGGAAAGTGAATTCGTCGCTGTGTGGCAACTATAGCAGGGCGGCTGGTCCCCACGCGCGCAAGAGCCTTCAAAAGAAACGACTCGGCTTGTTGGTGACTGTTTCAAGGCTGGAAGTTGACTAGGAAGTTGGAAAGGAAAGAGAGAGGTGGAAAGAGAAGGAGATTGGAGCCGGTCCCACGAAGGCTACCGTGTGAGTGGTGCGAGTGAAACCCCCTTCGATCCTGGCAGATCTGTGTTGGCAGCCCTCCGCTCAAGCCGTGAAATTAGGCGGCGAAGATGAACGCCTTCGACGGTGTCTGTACGGCTGAGAGGCAGGAGGAACCTTCCGGCATTCTTAGCACCCTCCCCCCCCCCTCCCTCCGTTGAGCACACGCTCAATCCTGGTCGTCTTTGTCCCATGGTAGCTGCTTAGGCATTGAGCTCTAGCGGGTACGATGACACAAGGCTCCCTAAGGGCCGTTCCACGCACTTCCCGTACAGCCGCAACGCACGTACCGGGAACCCTACCGCACGCAAGCGGGGAACAAATAACCCAATTGGCGACGCTCTTTTACCCTCCGCAGCGTCGCAATTTGGCTTATTTGTCCCCCGCTTGCATGCGGTAGGGGTTCCAACACGTGCATTGCAGCTGTGCAGGAAGCGCGTGGAACAGCCCTAAGATCGTCGAAGTTCCCTTGCATTAGGCAGAAGTATTTGGCAACCAGGAAATGTGTAGCCGGCAAAGGCATAAGCTCCCCCGCGTCCGTACAGCTGAAGGTCAAAGGATGGAAATTAACCATGGCTGCTGCCTGTGTTAAAACTTTGTAGAGGCTGTCGTAGTCGAGACCGCAAGGCAGTGTTCTTGGAATTGTTATTTCCGGAGCTTACAAAGCCACCGGTGTCATTTGTTCTCTCTTGCACATCTAGAGGGATCTTTTGGTCCCGTGTTGTACAGCCTACTCAGAGGATTTGAAACATCATCTTTGCGGTGAAATTATTGAGCGCAAGGAAACCATATGGGTCGAAAATGCGTGCTAGAGACCATAGTGTAATTTGCTTTGTGCCCTGTTGACTTGCAAAGAATCCAATCAGGGCGGACATCTAAAAAACGAACTCATCTCTGCCAAACCTCCGTTCTAAAGCGAGAATCTTTGTGGGGCCCAACTCCGGTAGAGCCTTCAGGGTGGTCTCAGTCTCAGCAGCTGATGCCATTAAAACTGCATTCTTCAATCGCGCGTTCCTCAGCTTGATGCTTCGCGCCTCGAGTATAAACTGCGCTTCTTTGCATATCTGCTCCGCTTCCTTTATACTGCCAACAACAGTAAGAAAGCCATCGACATATAGGTTACCATTCAGTATCTTAGTGAGGCGGGGAAATTTCTCGTCAGGACTTTTCAAATGATGACGCAAGGTGGCTGTGAGGAGTAAGGGGCTGCTCGTAGCACCGAATGGTAGCCTTGTAATTTGGTATTTTTCAACTGTGGGTAGCACTTCGCCTTGCTTTGGTGTACTTTGGTACTACAGAAAGCGGAGAACCTCGCGATGTTTTCAGGTAGCTCAATTTGTAGAAAAGCTTTTCATATGTTTGAGTTTGAGTTTGAGTTTAGTTTATTTACCCCGTACAATTGTACAGTAAGTGGCTGGGACAGAGGAAAAAAGCTGTATATTACAGCTTAACAAAGCCCCATATTCCCATGGCATCTGTGGCAACAAAAACGGCAAAATCAAATTAAACACAGGACAGCTTAAACCAGCAATTCATATGCTTTGCATCAGAACAAAAATTTTAACCAAACTATACTGTCCAAAAATGCACAGGCTCTACATCGAATGAAAAAAATAATGAAACAGAAAAAAATACTACACACAAATTAATAAAGCAAATTTAAAATAAAAGTATTAGAAAGCGTACGAACATTTTCATAATTAATTTGTAATTTATTTAGTATATTCGGCAAGCAATAACTCAATGACTGAAAGCCATATTTTGTGCACGGTCTCGGCACATGCCAATATTAAGAGTCTCGGTTTAGGCACGTTGAAGGATTTAATTGCAAGTTAGCTAAACTACGTGTACAGCCGCGACCTTTTATGGTATCAGATCTAAAACAGACTGCTAAAGACTATTCATAGGCGTTAAACCCCACATATCAATCAAGAATATTCATAGAGCAGGTTTATTTGATTATTTTGTATTTAGCAAATAATTGTGAAGTATGGGCATTAAAAGGGAGGTTACCAACAGATCGTAGCACCTTTGTTTGTAATATAATAAGATTACTAATAGATTGCTTTGTTCCATTACCCCAAATTAGGTTGTAGTAACTCAGATGTGATGTAAAGAGCGCATATTGTCAGACATTATGGCCACATTGTACACTTGAAATTGAATTATAGTTTTGATAAACTTCGATTTATGTTTGGTCCTGCGCAGAAAATGTCGTTGAATGATAGCTTCCCTTCTGTTTTAGAGGACGCATCGAAAACAACCCTCCACTTGATTCTTTTGCTAACATCTCGCTGTGGCATGTGATAAGTCGGGCCCTTTGGGGACTCCCCAGTTCCACTCCGAAAACTAGGCGAGTGGTGGGCACTTTTTTGAGAGACTACTTTCTTGTCCCATATTTCACTCTCTTTTACAAAGTAAATGACCTCTTTTTGAGGCTGAGTGCGATGATTCCTCCAGAACAGGTCACAACACTCCCCCTCAACACACTAACATTACTCTGCTCGAACCAGAGTAGCATAATCTCACTGAAGAGAGTAGTAATACACCTCACAAAAAAAATAGCAGAACATGTGCCGAAATTGGGCTTTTTAATCGTTTTTTACGCATCTCCGCGCTCGCGGATCGTCAGGATCACTAAATACGAGCACTACGACAAAAAAACTAAATTTCAAAAGAAAAACTTCAGCGAGTGAGACTCAAGTCTTTCAACTCTAGGCGTACCACAGCTTGCGAGCCTGACTCGCTAACCACTACACCCCCCCTAAAATACGGTGGCGTGGTGATTACTTCCATATGTCATATGTCTTGTAGGTGATATGTCGGCATTTTCTTGTTTAGACGCATAAATTTGAATGTCTCTGGGTGTCTCAAAACCAGCCAAACTGTAGCTAACGTGTTTACTGTGTTTGTTTTGCGCTTCTTCAGATCAGAACGTCTACGCGACACGTGCTTTCACAGTAGAAAACAGAATATCAGCGCAACCGATTACATGAACGTCATTTGCACTGACTCGCAAAGTGATTAGTAATTTCTGCGTACGTAACATCACGCCCTTGAAGAGTACACTAAACAACCTAGTTTTTTTTTTCATCCCATTGGATATTTTTTTGGTCATTCTTGTTTGCGTTCTGCGGCTAAAGCCACAATAGTTCTCTGTATACATATAGCTGTACCGTACGTTAGGCCTACGGCACCATCGCCCACGAGCGATAGTAGAAGCGCGAAACATGAATATAATATAAGGAGAATGTCATAGCCGTTTGCGCTGAGCTTCGATCGTGACCGATTGAGTATGATACTATTCGCTTATTTCACTACACAGACCCAAAAATATATTGAGATATTGTTGATATTAGTTGATATTAAGAGTTCAAAGTGCCTTCGGGTGCAATGAAGTTCACTGGCGTGCGCTGGAAATGCTATTATTTTGTTAACATTTTATAATGCCTGAACAAACAATCGCAATACGTTTACCGCATATATGTGTGGTTTTAGGTAGTGCTAATCACTCGCGGTGTGCCTCCGCATCTAAAAGTAATCAAGAGCAACAGTATAACCGCGTTTTACTTTCGTATGCCTGAATAATATATGGACATTCTCTCTTCCAAAGGGAGCAAGAGTAGAACGCTGTTTCACTCTCTCATTTCATACAGGGGGCAATATAGGTTCACTCTATCTGATGCTTTCGAAGAGTAGAACAGCACTCTGAAGAGTAACTTGGCTTTTTACTCATGCGATACCCTCCGTAGTTTTTAGAGTGTCATTGGTTTCCTCAGCGTGTCCGGCTTGAAGTTAGTTCCGGATTGACTGGTCATAGCTGCGCATCACTTTGTCATTTTGCAGTAGTTTCACAAAGAGTGAGTGAAGCCTGTGTGATGTCCTTCTCCTGGTGTCGGTCAGCTACCATTCATTTACTTTTCATGGAAGCCTGACTTCGTTTCAACCGTTGTTGTGGACGATGTCGTTCTTAAATGCCCCCAAAACGTCATCGTTTTCAGTGGTCAGCGGTGCATCACTGATCATGTGAAGGTGGTCCAGTTTCAAGACTTTTTCAAGTTGACGACAAACGTCATCTGGTTATTGGTTCACGTTGACGCGCGTCATTCCAGCACTCGTCAGCTGCGTTGAGGCAGCTGTAGCCTCCATCAATACACTGTCTCTGTGGCTATGAGCCTCTAGTTCAAGCACTTGACTCTGCACGTTGTGACGTCACAGTAGAAATCAGCTTCAACAAGCAGCTCAATTCCAACTCCGGGCTGATAGCCTTAAGATACTGTGCCGGCAAGTTTGAGGCCCTGTTCCTGTGCGAGGTGGGTAACACAGTCGTCCAGTGGTAGCAGCAGGTCTCGGTTGATCTCGGGCATCTCGAGTGCTTCTATGCGTACTCTGGTGTTGTTGCGACAGTTTTTCAGCCAGTATTCTACCTGACGACAGCGTTTTTCCTCCAGCGGCGTCTGGCTTCCGAAAGTGTTACGTTTGGCCCGGCACTGCATCTGGGCAGACGCCATTTTACGTCAGCCGGTCTGCGAGGTTGCTTTCGACCCCATTGGCGCCCAGCCTGCAGGACGCTGTCCTGTAAAGGCTCCAGGTAGTGACCAGGTCCCAATGAAATTTTCGTGAGACAAACCTTTTGTTGAACGGGCTCGAACAGCGTGGCACGGCGCCACTGTGGCTGGGCTCATTAAGTCAACCTCTCGACTCGGCTATTGTCATCTAAGCGACGCAATCGCAAAGCACCGTCAGTCCGGAAGCGTTAGAAGACGTTGAATAAGCCATCCCCAGGATCCCCAGGCGGCCGTGTTCGAGAGAGCTCTGCAAGCTTGTAGCTGAAAGCAGTCATGAACCGATGCTGACACTCGGGTCAGCGGCCATCTCCCCGGAGGAGCTCAACTTCCCTCTCCAGACTCTACCTCCTCGCCCTGCGGTGCCTTCAAGGCGTGGGCTGGGTGCGTCATTGTGTGGTGCGCTTGTGCTACTATTTGAGCTTTTCGCCCAGCCGAGTGGTGCAATATCTGCACCCTTTCTGGTGGGTGTACCACTGAGACTTCACGTCAATTGATTCGTGGCAAGAGTGGTCACCGCCTTCTTTGGACCTCCGTGTAAGAATGTGATGGGCTATAAAATCCGAGGATATTTTGTTAATAAGAGCAGAATCATGAGCAGAATAGTGAACTCAATCTCTGTTGTACATAATACGGGATCTTCTGAATCCCTATACTGTTCCATTCTTTGAACTATCATGTAAATAAACTTTCGTTCAGTCTCCTCAGAACACCTTCCCCTACTGGCGAGCATCGGTGATGAGGACGACGGTGGGGTGCCAGCTACCGCGAAGAAACCCGCCGTACCTGCCATCATCAACTTCCTATGTTAATAACGGGTGGCAGCGGTGGGATGCCATCATCTACTTCCTACACTTCACAATGGTCAGCCTCTGCTGTCCTATAACGTAGAACATTAGACGACAGGAAACTTCCTCTCGTACGAATGTTCTCAGGCTACCACCGTCGAGCAGCATTTGCACCAAAGCAGTCTTATTCGCTCCTTCTGCAGATGCTCGTGCCATCTGTTGATGTACTCTTGCCTTTGTACCTTCACTTGAGGGAGGTGGCACTACTCTTTGGTTGAGCTCGCAGACGCCTGTAGTGTGCCGTCCTGAACACTTCACACACTTGAGCCACCTTGATGTTCGACACTCCGTGACACGGTGATTTCTTTTCACGCACTTGTAACAGCACCGCTCCTTCGCCATCACCGCCATTTTCTGCTCCATTGGAATGGGGGCGATACAGCTTTCTGTCGTGTGCCCTTCTTGATTGCAAAATATGCAGTCCTCTACGCCCCCAGTCACAGCTAGAACAGACGCAGACGGCAGGCGGTCTCTAGTGATGGGAGCTTTCTCTTTCATAGCGGCGTCAGGCACCGGTCGAACTGCACGCTGGGCTCTCTTTCAAGTCTCCGCCTCCACCTTCATGAAATTTAGGATCTCCTGAAGGCCATCTTCAGGAACGACGTCTGTAGTTGTCTTTCTCTGGAAGTACTCGAGGCATAGCTCATTCGGGATGCTTTGCCGGAGAACGGTCAATAAAAGGACGTTGTAAGTGCTCGAAGCCACACCCAGTGCCTCGAGACTGCGGACGGGTACCCATCTGCAGTTCATCGTAGAGTGTCCTTAGCCTCTCGGTGTCCTGAAGATTTTGCGCCGGGTGGACCTCAATAATAACGACATGTGCTTGTCAATGATGCCCTCGACCTTGCCAAATCGTTCAACTGATGTCTTCATAGCCATTTTGTAGTTTTGTTCACTGAGTGGCGGACCATCGATAGAAGCCGCAGCCTTTCTGGTTCGATAGCCGGTCGGATACAGGAGCTTGTCGGTGGTACAGAGCGCTGTATATTTGTGAATCGTACATTGGAACTAATTCCAGAATCTGGTCCATGATATCAGATCCTCATTGAAATTCGTCATCTCGAGCTTCGTAAGTGTGGTTGTGGATGACGGACACAGGAGATCTGAAGGCGTCACTGGGCTCTGAACAGAACCTTAATGTGCGGCTTGTTCCGAATTGTTACTTCCTGATGAGTTGCCTTCCTCTGAACCCGTAAAATTATTGGGCGAATATGAACGTCTTCTATGGCGTCTGTACGGCGGGAAGGCAGGATGAAGCCTTCGGCATTCTTAACATCAGGCAGACTCCCGATAAGATCTGCCCTGTGTCTGACTAGTTTCTATTGTATTAAGGTTTATCATTCCTAATTAATTTATTTTAGTTTATTACAGTTTCTATTTAGTTCCTATTTGCTTCCTATAATATATAGCTTTATCAACAAGAGATACGTTTTTTTGCTCTAAGGATAGCTTTGCCTGTCCCCCTTTCGCTTTTGTACGCAACAGTGGGATAACTCAGTAAATAGACGTCTTTGCCCCTAATGTTTCTTTTAATAAAACTACTTGTGTCTGCTCACCTATTCATCCTATGAGTTTGTGTGCAGTGGGCTTGCGCCTCTGAAAGCCTATACAGTTCAAATGCGGGCTTAATAAGGTTGAATAATCTACAATCGCAGTTTTATAGCGAAAGCTGTTATGAGATCACAACTCGGGTAACGCGCAGTTGTCCGCTGACGCCAGTGTCCATAACCACATCGCGTGAAATTGAAAAACAAAAACAACCTAGCAGCAACGACACAAGGGGGCTCAAACCCGGGTCCGCTGGATGCCAGCCCAGTATTCTACTACCAACCTGCTCAGGTGCTTGTGACGTGTTGGCGAATTTGCCTTAGGCAGGCTTGATCTCGGGGAAGCAATCGTGTTAATATGACTTATAAAGCGCTTTAAAACAGTGAAAGAAATACCAGCCGTCGCACAATGCGAAAGCGTTAGGATTGAGCCATCCAATGATTCAACCCATTAAAAAAGCTTGTTCTTGTTTCCCCATTAACTGTGGCGCATACCCACTTCAGCCATATTTAATCATCGTCGTCAGGCCACTGCATGAACAATTGGCACAAAATTTCTTGCAAGTATTTAGTGGATGCCGCGGTTCTCAGAATAATGACGAAAAATAGCCAATTGAATGCAAGCCGATTACCCAAGAAACCTTTTATTAATGCCCTAATGAGTATGAAGCAACTGTGCTTGCGGTAGTTAGCCAATGAGTGTTTTAAAAAGGCTCTGCAAAGCTGCTCTTCTAGCTTTCACTGCTTTTGTGCTGCGCCTTCGCGCAGGCCAGGCGTTTTTCATACTGCATATCATTCTCCAGCCAAAATACACCACCAGAAAATCTTGGGTTTACTCGGACTCAATCACTAATCTACTATTCTATTGATGTTTTGGCCATTCCAAGAGTGATTGCTTGCTATCTCAAGAAAATAATTACATAATTTGCTCTTGTGTATTATTCAAACTCCCATTCAGCAACGAGCTAATATTTAAAGCAAAATACACATTGCCCTGACTTGACCACTTCTAAACTGTTGGTATTGATTGTCATATAGCAACAGTTCATATTTAAGGCAAAATACACATCACTCTGATTCTACCAATGTTGTAACGTTGGTATTCATTGCATCACCATTAAAACCATTTTTATTTTTCTGGTTGATTATAATCAACTTTTCTCTTTCAATTCCTAAGGCATTAGGGTAACAAAAAATATAATCATATAAAGAAATCCAAGAGAGTTGTATTCTCGTACTGGCATAGAAAAATGCCAGCTGGCCGATAGCAGATGGATTTTTATTTGTGTGCTCTTTGGGGCTGCTCTGTTTTTTCCTTCCTTTACATGAACACAACATACGCTGCAAAGGCCCTTTTGCCAAACGCCAGAGCATGAAAACTCTAAACTGAGAAAACTTGCACCTGCTAGATATGCACATGTTTCCCGCCATGGTAGATCAGTGGCTATGGTGCTCGGCTGCTGACTCGAATGTCAATGCTTGATTCCTTCCGTGGCGGTCACATTTCCGTGGGGATGAAATGGTAGGGACCCGTGTACTGTGCAATGTCAGTGCACATTAATGAACACCAGATGGTCAAAAATTCCGGAGCCCTCCACTGTAGCAACCCTCAACAATCATACCATGGTTTTGTGACTTTAAACCACACACAATAA
This sequence comes from Rhipicephalus microplus, assembly GCF_043290135.1. Lineage (NCBI taxonomy): Eukaryota > Metazoa > Arthropoda > Arachnida > Ixodida > Ixodidae > Rhipicephalus > Rhipicephalus microplus. Next base: position 170,877,492 of record NC_134703.1, read on the forward strand.
TATAAAGAAAAAAGTGTATGTTTAATGGTTCGTTTTCTTTGTCAGATAACTTATAAATAATAGTTAACACACAAACTTGCCAAGGAAAGTATCGAGGATGTCATTAGAAGTCTTTGTAAGGTAAACAAGGACAAAGAAAACTGCACAAAATATACATTGCCCTGGGGAGGGACCAAGCCTTGGCTCTTCAAAGAACGCGTCTGATACTCAACCAACTCTGCTACTACGGCGGCTAACCTTCGTTCACTTTGTGAGAAAAAATAAGCACTAAACTTGAGAGCGTCAGTCAGCGCCACCAGTAGCCTCGACGGTAACTGTGTAACACTTTTCTTTCTTCTTTCTTTGTCGTCACGTAGCACGTGATCTGATTACAATTTGGCAGCTGACCAATAATCCCTTGGGTACCATTTCAAGGCAACACGTCTGCCAGAATGAGATCCTCGCTATGAGTGAAAAAAAGAAGTGTGCTTTACAGGAGGCCTGCAGCACTTTTTGAGCGTGGTCATAAAACGCTGCCGATAAGTACTAGAGGCTCCCAGAACACGCGAGCCAAATATAGCGCAGCTCATGGCAAGGATTTTGCAATAAATTATCAAAGTCAGCTAAAATTGCTTTCTGTTCTTAAGAAAATGAAGGAAGATGCTAACAAATAACACGTAGAAGGCCATCTATCAGCCATTGGCTAATTTGAACTTGGCGTGCTCGGTCATTACAGGCATCTCCACGAGAGGCCACGACTTGGCCACGTGTGTGCGCGCAATCACACGGCAAAATATAAAAAAAGCCTTGTATTTGAAAAAAAAGATAAAAACATTGCTGAGGGTCCCGAGGAGCACGTGGTGTATTTTCTTTGCCCCTGCCACTACCACTGGCATCCGACCAACAGCGCCACGATGTGTGAGGTTAGTTTTTGACTTCTGCAGCATGCGGGCGTGTATTTTTTTTATGATTGACAGCGAAGGTGCTGCTAAAGAAATCCCTTCTTGTCTCTATGAAGACTATGTATCTATGAAGACTATGTGTAGTGGTTGGCTATATTCTTAGCATTTCTCTACTACCTGATTGATATTATGGATGCAGACGATTGTTGAGTAGCCTGATCAAAATCCTGCTTGTTCCTTTAGTTGATGGAATTCCAATGTTGTCTTAATTCTGTTAACAGTTACCTTTGTAAATAGCCTGTATACTACGGAGAGCAAGCTGATAAGCCTAAAATTCTTCAAGTTCTTGTCATCTCTTTCCTCATGTATTAGGATGATGTTAGCTTTCTTCCAAGATTCTATTACTTGTGCCGTCAGGAGACACCTCGTAGACAGGGTCGCTAGTTTTTCTAACACAATCTGTACTCCATCATTTAGCAGATGTGATGTTACCTGATCCTAACCAGCAGCTTTACCTCTTCGCATGTTCTCCAAGGCTTTTCTGACTTCTTCGTTCATTACTTGTTGGGTGTCATCTGGGCTACTGCTAGTTCTTGTATTAGGGTCGTGGTTATTCCAGCTACTGTACAGATCTTTGTAAAACTTCTCCGCTAATATATCTATCCTATTCATATTGGTAGTTATTTTGCCTTCTTTGCCCCTTAGTGCATACATCCGATTTTTGCCTATCGTAAGTTTTCTCTTCCCTGCTTTGACGCTCCTCCACTCTTCAGAGCATGTTCAATTCTTTCCATGCTATACCTTCTTACATCGGATACCTTACGCTTAATAATCAACTTCGAAAGATCTAGCAACTCTATTTTGTCTGTTGTACTTGAGGTTTTCATGCTTGGACGCTTCTTAATGAGATAATTCATTTCCTGGGACAGCTTGCAAGTGTATTGTCTAACTATCTGACGAGTATCATACTCCGTAATGATACTCGTGAGATTATTATTCATTGCGACGATGCTGAGCCTGGTTTTCTCGATAAAAGTTGAGTGCCTGTTCTGAAGCGAGATTCTGAATTCCTGTACTTTCCCTCTTACTGCTAGCTTATTGATTGGTTTTTTGCGTATCAGTTTCTGTCGTTCCTTCTTCAAGTCTAGCCTGATCCGAGACCGTACCTTTCTATGGTCACTGCATCGTACCTTGCCAAGCTATTCCACATCCTACACGATGCCTGGGTGTGCACTTAGTATAAAGTCTGTTGCGCTCTTATTTTCGCCTATAGGGCTTCTCCATGTCCACTTACTTTTCCCTCGCTTTCAGTAGAAGGTATTCAAAATCTGTAAATTAATTTGTTCTGCAAATTCTACTATTAGCACCACTCTGGCGTTTCCAGATTAAGCTAACCAGATTAAGCTAACCTAAATAGTGCAATCTTGTGCTAGTCAGTTCTCACCAAGTTAAAACTGCCTAGCTATTTATATGACTATGGCCACAATAGACAATAGAGCTGAAGCCAGATTAGTCAAGCTCAAACTAACGCAGTCTTGAACCACGCATTTTGAGTAAATTCAATTTGTTCAGTCGAGTAGATGATTAAGTATGGTAACGGACGCTGTGGACTATACCGGATTAGGCTCATCTCCATTTAGCTAATCAAGAGCAAGTAAATTCAGAGTGAGATTGCCTTGCATGTTAGATTACTGAGGTTAGACACTTAATGCAGCTCGAAATAAAGTGGATTAAGCTAATATTAACAAAGCTAATGCTAAAAAGTCTATTCTGAGTAAGTTGAGGCAGAGTAAGTTATTCTGAGTAAGTTGAGTAGTGCCACAATAGGGCCGTGTGAATGAAGCTGGAATAATGTAATTCACCTTAAGTAAACCACGAGCAAGTGAATTTGGAGTGAGTTAAGATTGTCTAGCTCTGTGGATGCTGGAGCATGCTCACGTTAAGACCTTATGAATATAGCCAGATTAAGCTAATCTGAATTAGGCAAAGTAATCTCATTTTTGTGTTAATACTAAACCTTTACGTTAGTCCTACTCTCTTTCCGTGACATGTCAATATTGGTAGTCAAGATAAAAATTCCGTCATTGAAGCTGTTACATCTAAAGTGCGGAGACCAACGTAGAATAGTAGCAAACACTTTATTGCTACATCATGGCGGAAGCACGACGGTAAAAAAGCAAATCAAGAAAGTGAGTGGGGCGGCAGCGTAGACATGCCAGTTTATATTGATCGCAGTGGTGTCACATGGTTATCGGGCAGTTCGGCTGGCCGGTCTTATCTACAACACCAGGTGCTATTGCATACATTATATTTCCTCTCGTTAAATTGTGGGAAGCTGCAGGTAAACAAAATTAAGATGGCGTGTAGCGACCTGGCGCTCGTCGATTGCGTACGGGTTATCTTCGTACTGGTGGTGCTGCTTAAGAGGCTGTGGGCACTACCACAAGTCTCCGCAGGGGCGTCCGAGAACTACAAGAAGGTGTCCTTGTTCTCCTCACCTTTGACGATGCCAGCTGCACTCAAGAGAATCTGATCTTGTTGACGATACCACACGGCCAGGCCCCGTGGTGTGTGCACCGTGATAGAACACAAAACAGCTCCTTCCTGCAGTACCACAATACCCGAAAGCCACCTGGATGGTCCCCTGTAATTCAGAACAAGAACACAGTGACCTAATAAAAATTGTCGAACTTTGCAATTGCATTGGCTGGAATAAATAGTTTACTGGTGGCGAAGTCATTTCTCTAGTTCTATTTCGAGAATATCTAGTTTGGAACGAAGACGGCACCTGAACATAAGGTTAGCCGGCGCTGCTTTCGTTATAGCGAATGGTGTAATCCGAATGATTTTTATGATAGAGGTGTCACTTGAGTTTGCCATGCAACCATGCCATACAATACCAGTTTTGGAACATGCCACGTGAACGAAACCACCACAGGAGCTGCAGAACCATGAAAAGTAAATGAGCACATTCATGACATGCATGTCATGATTTTCTTGTTATGACTACTCAGATATCTTTTTCATACAGTCATGTTATGCGATACCAAGTTTGGCGTCGATACCATTATTGAAACGGCCAGAAGAGCTAAAAGTCATAGGCCGCTAGATAGATAGATAGATAGATAGATAGATAGATAGATAGATAGATAGATAGATAGATAGATAGACAGATAGATAGATAGATAGATAGATAGATAGATAGATAGATAGATAGATAGATAGATAGATAGATAGATAGATAGATAGATACGCTCAAAGTCGCCGAAGTTCGCTAAGAAATGCTTCGCATTTAAAACTGGTATGGTATGAGATGATTGCGTGAACACAACCGCAGACCGTAACATGAAAATCACGACATCCGTGTCATGTAACAACAAAACTGCATGTCACGCTCACGATGCGCTCGCGGCTGTTTCCCTAGCGTCATATATACCAAATTTGGTATTACGGTACGTGAATGAATGACGAAGGTATGATACTGGTGTAAACATGATAAGTGTGAGATGCGTGTCGTGTAACAACATGACTACATGCTATGCTCATGATGCGCTCGCGGCTGTTTCGCTAGCTTCACATGTACAAACTCGGTATTACGTGACGTGAATGGACGACATAGGTATATGACACATGCAAATATGATAATCAAGACATGCGTGTCATGTAACAACATGCCTACATGCCACACTCATGATGCGCTCGCGGCCGTTTCGCTAGCTTCACATATGCCAAATTTGGTATTACGTGACGTCAATAGATGATGAAGCTATGTGACTGGTGCAAACATAATAATCATGAGATGTGTGTCATGTGAGAACATAACTACATGCCGCAGTCAAGGCGACAATACATTTTTGCGTGGCGCGGTGCACGTGCTCGCCGACGTTCATTTCGTCGCGTCACGTCAGCTTTGCGACGCCAGGCGCCGGTTTCGCCATATACTCGCTGGCGTGCGCCGCGCTGCGTTGGTTTGACGCAAGCTCGTTTTAGCGCGTGTGGCGTCCCTCTATCACGAAAAGAGGGATTGTTGTCTGGGTAACACATAGGCGCGGATTTCGCACCGGTTGCAGTCGGGCCGCGCCGACGGAGGCTGGTCGCGCCCAAGGAGGATTAAACTTTTTGAATTCTCCTTGGTCGTGCCTGGTGTCAGACTATGGCGTGCTCTCGTTTTGCCAACGTAGCAACGATGTGCACAGCATGCACGCGCGTCAGCGCTACATTGGAATATATTGGGCCCTTCATGATGGGCCCACAGCCGTTTTGCTCACTCCCCATATACCAAACTCGGTGTTGCGTGACGTCAATAGATGACGAAATATATGACTGGAACAAAAATGATAACTCTGACACGCGTGTCATGTAAAAACATGACAACATACCCCGCTCATGGCGTGCTCGCGGCCGTTTCGCTAGCTCCACATATACAAAATTTTGCATCACGTGACGTGAATAGATGACGAAGGCAAACGACAGATCCAAACATGATAATCATGACACGGAAGTCATGTCCGGCATCATTTACCTCCACCTCGTAACGTTAAGCTGATTTTAAACAGAATGAATGGAATGAAAAAACTTTATTTCAGTCCTGCAGGACGCGCTTAGCGCGTAGCGGGCGTCTCCCACGCAGAGACCGACAGGGCGTACCTGTCGGCCGCTTCGTGGGCCTGCTGTACGGCCTATTGCTGGTCGGCGAGAAGTGAGCTCCTGAGGGACCCCTCCCACTTGCTTGAGGTAGAGTCGGGAGGAGTTGTTCTACACTCCCGGAGCATGTGTGCCAGTATCGCTGTGTGTCCACATGATGGGCATGTGTCGCTGGGGTATGTATCGGGATAATAAACATGAAGCGTGGCAAGGTTTGGGTACGTGTGTGTCTGTAATAGGCGTAGGGTTAATGCCTGCGGTCGGTTAAGTTTTTGATGTGGGGGAGGAAAAATGCGGCGTTCTAGGTAAAAGTGCTTTGTTATTTCATTGTACGTAATTGGTGTATCCCGATTGGTCTCTAACCCCGCAAAAAGGGGTTGCCCTATGGCAGTGCGGTCGTTAAGTGCACGCGCTGCATCATGGGCGATCTCGATGAGGTTGGATAGGGCACCTGGCACCTGGCCGAGATGGGCAGAGATTCAGATGACAGTGTGGTGCTTCAGGGCACTCGGGTCCGCTTTGCGCAGGATACGTAACGCTTGGTCGGATATGACTCCGCGTTTGAAGGCTTTGATGGCCGGCCTGGAGTCGCTGTAGATGAATTCCCGTTTGCTGTCGAGCATAGCTATAGCTATAGCTACTTGCTCAGGCTACTTCGGGCTTTCGGGTGAGGATTGTGGCAGAGTAAAGAGTCTGCTGCGCGAATGATACCGCGACCGCGGCGAAGGCTCGGTTGTTGTGATAGGCAGCGGCGTCCACGAACGAGACGTTGTCCGCTTCCATGTCTATGCGCTTGAGAATGGCGGTTGCTCGCGCAAGGCGCCTGCATCTGTTGTATTTGGGGTGTACATTTCGTGGAATGTTAGCGATCGTGTTAAGGTCGCGGATTTCACGGGGAATGAGAGTCAACTCTGGGAGGTCCCTGCCCTCGAGGAGAAGAAGCCGAGCTCGCGCAGAATATGGCTTCCCGCCTTGGTGGTGGTGAGTCGGGTCAATTGCACGCGTTCCTGAGGTTCGGCGATCTCTTCTAGCGTGTTATGTACGACAAGCTTGAAGAGTTTGAACGTTGGAGTGGTGATAGGGAGGCCAAGGGCTCATTTGGCCACCTTGCGAATAAGCGCATTGAGTTGATCGCGCTCAGTACGTAGCCATTTATGTATAGTGGTAACGTAGGTAAAATGGCACAATACAAACACGTGTACAATACGCAGCAGGTTGTCTTCTTTGAGGCCATGGTGCCTGTTGGCTACTCTACCTACGAGTCGTATGGCATTCTCAGTCTTAGTCCTGAGCTTGTGTACTGTTTGGGTGTTGGTTCCGCAGGACTCGATGATCATGCCGAGGACCTTGATGGTGTCTACTCTGGGTACAGTACGACCATCTCTGGTGTAGAGGGTGGTATTGCGTTCCGCCAGAGGTTTCCAACCTTTGGGCTTGGCACCCCGGCGTTTGGGCAAATATATCAACAGCTCCGACTTCGCGGGTGAGCACCTGAGACCGGTGTGGTCGAGGTATGACTCGCAGTGTCGATAGCCTCTTGCAGGGCCGACTCAATGAAGCCATCCGACCCTGTGGAGCACCATATAGTTACATCATCCGCATAGATAGTGTGATTTAGGCCGTCGATTTTTGAAAGTCGTTAGGAAAACCCGATCATCACGAGGTTGAAGAGCGTAGGCAAGAGGACGGATCCCTGAGGAGTGCCCCGCTGCTGAGCTCCACTTCTTCCGACACTAGGTCTTCTACGTGAAGGACGGCTCTGCGACAAGTGAGAAAAAAGCGGGTAAAGTAGTAAAATCGATGACCTAGGCCGAGGGCTGCGATCGCTTTCAAAATTGACGAGTGCGTTATTGTTTTGAAGGCCTTTTCTAAATCGAGACCGAGTATTGCACGAGTGTCCCGAGTGTTTCCGCCATCTAGAATTTGATGCTTTAGGAGTAACATGGCGTCTTGAGTGGATAACCCTGGTTGGAAGCCAATCATGTGGTGCGGGATGCAGTAGTTATCTTCGAGGTATTGACCAACCCTGTTGAGGACGACGTGGTCAGCCACTTTGCCCATGCACGACGTGAGAGATATGGGGCGTAGGTTATCTAGGCTTGGCGCTTTTCCCGGTTTGGGTATGAGAAACGTGTGAGCTAGTTTCCAGGCATCGAGTATCTCACCCTTTTTCCATAGATTGTTGATAGTGTCGGTGAGGTAAGTGACGGAGGAATCATCGAGGTTGCGTAGGAGCTTGTTGGTGATGCCGTCGGGACCAGGGGCTGAGCGGCCATTGAGCTCATGGAGAGCCCGGCGCACATCTTCAATAGAAAAGTCGGCGTCTAAGTTGGTGTTGTCGTTGCCAGAGTAATCAGGGGGAGGGGTCACAGGGTCCGTGGGAAGCGGGAGATATTTTTCCACGAGTGTCACACCGGTCCCGTTAATTAGGGAGGCAATCGCCGGGCTAATTCCAAGGGCGGAAGTATCGGCCCCCCGAACCGCACCACGAAAGCGTGGACAATTTAAAAGTGGTCCTTATTGGCGCGCCAGCAGACGCCGGCTGTGGCCCAAAGAACAAGTCAGAGCCGAGAGTTGATAAACAAACAAAATTATATTCTCAATAATGGCAGATCGAAAACAATACACGAGTATGCACACTCCGCAATAGTTACATACAATACGTCACCAATCAGACAACGTACTACACAGTACAATCAGCCACACTCAAAACAACGGACACAGACAACGATACGCTCTACAATGCAGTCGCATGCATTGAACAACCAAGACACTTAAAGACTAAAGAGATAGAAAACCTATTCAGTCCAAAGTTCTTGGAGCCAAAGTCTAGATGATACTCTTCCGAGAATCACTCACTCAAAGTCCAGCGTTGTTGTCGTTCCGCAGCCCTCGAAGTTTCTCTTCCAGGAAACCTCGCCGAAGTTTCTCTTCCAGGAAACCTCCAGTCTTCAATAGGCCACTCTCCAAGCTTCAAACTTCTTCGCCCGAACACGTCGGCTTCACACACGCAGCTGTTGCCACGCGTCTTCGCTCGATAGCGGTAAACACACACTCTTGCCTGTAGCTCGAGCCTTCACCCCTCAGGTGGAAATCCTCTTCATCTCCTGCTTCGTCCCTACGGACAAAACCTTCGCCGACTACACGGCGGGATCCCTACGCACTCTGGCGCTAAATTCCGTCTTCTCCTGATCTCTCATCTCGGCTGCTCGGTTAAATACCTTGCGCGCGACATTCCAGAGGGTTCTCGTCATTTCGTCTGCGCGATACGCAGCGAAGGCTGGGAAGAGGGCGAGACGGTTGGAATGCCCTCCGCGGCCGATGACTCAACTCGGTATGACCACGCCCTTTTCGTTCTAGAACTTTCGCGGGCTATCTCGGCCGCCGATGTGGTGTGAGGAGGTTCGTCGGCGAAGTCACGCTTCCGAGGGGAGAGCGCGCGCCCCGGGGAGCCTTTAGATGTTTGTTTTCTTTTTCTTTTGACCTCGCGGCGCCACTCCGGCGTTTCGTCGCGACAATTTGGCGGCGCGCCCATTTTTAGCGCTCGTTCTGTGACAACGAGGTTTTTGACATCTCCCGGTGACACTGTCCGTTCAGCCTGATGATGTATCTTCACGATCGAATGACGCTGATTTGTGCGGGTGTTGGTTTCATTCAGGAGGTGTTTGAGTAAGTTCCACGTTTTGCCAGTCTGAACCTGACGATCAATCGAGGTACAAATTTCGTCCCAATGCTGTTTTGAAAGGGTGCGGCAGTGATCCATCATTGTCTTGTACAGGTGAGATATGCGTTTGCGCAACCTCCGATTAAGGCGCTGGCCCTTCCATCGGGCCAATAGAGACTGTTTGGCTTCAAGTAGGTGGGCGAGACGACTGTCCATCTTTTCAGTTGAAAGGGCTGTGCTAATAGTTTTGGTTGCTTTGTTTACGTCAGCTTTGAGCTGGGTCGTCTACGTTTCGAGGCTCGGTGGGGTATTGGGAGGAGGTGGTTCTGCGCGGGTCTTACAAGGAGGTCCCAGTCGACGCACGTGTACGACTTGGTCTTCCTGCTTACTGTGGGGAGGTGTACGGCCAATATGAAGTGACCGCTACCAAGATCTACCGCGAGGTTGAACCAGCGGACGTCGGGGATATTCTTGACGAAATATAGATCCGGCGTAGTATCTCTTTGCGTGGACGTACCAGTGCGAGTGGGGAAGGCCTTGTCCGTCATTCGCATTTTTCCAAAGCTCGTTACTTTTGGGTGTGTCGTACGTGTAGCCCCAGGCGCTATGCGCGGCGTTAAAACGTCCGCAATCACTAGCGGGTTAGGCCCCGCGAGACAGGCAGCTTTCTGGAACAAGCGCGTGAATCTTTGTCTATGGTGGCTGGGACTACTCTATACATTGAGCATGTACACGCTTTGTTGTGATATGTTGCCAGGGAGAATTTTGACCATAACGTGTTCAATTTCGGGCACATTGAGCTGTGTGCTGTGCAGGTATTCTTGTTAGCGACCAGGGTGGCGATACCGCGTCCTCCCAAGAGGCCGGCCAACCACTGGTATCCGGAAAACGTGGTGGTTGGTACTACAGTTTCTTGTAATAGCATGATGTGAGGTTTGGCTTCGTGGCTACGGAGTTATTGCTGCAGGAAGGCTTTCTTGTGGGGGAAGCTCCTGCAGTTCCATTGCCAGATTCACAACTCGTCAATTCACTTGGCCATGATGAACCATGTAAGAGTCGGCACGAGCTCCCGGCGGGTGCATAAGGGCCGCGTGATGTGGTGGACTGGGCACGGCTGTACGTTGCGACAACGGATTACCCGCGGCAACGGCAGGGGTGACGACATGATCAAGATATTGCTCGACTTGGCCCAACGGATTACCGTGTGCCGCGAGGGTAGACTGCACGAGAGCCATGCTTTCGCCAAGAAAGCGAAGGCTTTCCTTAATCGCCGACAGCGTGCTCCTAATGTCGTCTAACTCTGCCTTTAAAACTGGCTGGTCGTGGGCGACCGCGCGTTTCTTGGGTGCGCTCTTGCAGTCGTAATTACCGGCACCTACGGGTTGCGGCTGCAACGGGGTGACTGCAATGTCGCCGTTGTTGGTTGTGGTCGCAGCAGCGCGTGCGTTTGTGTCAGTTTTTAGTTCGGCAATCGCGACTGTGAGTTTGCGTATTGTTTCTTTGATCATCGCAATTTTGTACTTTAAGATCGCTATCTCAGATGTGGTGTGTGTATCATGCTCTGGGAGTGAACTCGACCCTACCTGTGATGTAGTGTTTCCTTTTCCCCGGACGGCGTCCGCCCTAGTGAGAGGTCTCCGCATATTCTTGTTGGCGTTGCGTGGCGATGGTGGTGCCGATGGGCTAGGCGATCGTTGACGCGAGACCCCGGTGAGACTGGGGTGAGGCCTGGAACCGGCGTGAGGCCCGGAACCAGAGCGGGAGCCAGAGCGTGACCCGGGCCGGGAACCTGAACGGGAACCGTGACGTGAACCAGAACGGGACCTGGAGTAGCCTCGCGATATAGCACTGGTTGGGGCCCCACTTCGCGCGCTGTGGGAATGGGTCCGAGGGTGGCTCCGGGACCTCGACACACGCATGCTAAGGTTCCTATGACAACTCCGGGATCAGGACCGGGATGGGCTGCCATCGGATCGACCGTCTGTAGAAAGCTTCGAGGCCTGGTCGTCGTCAGCGGTTGCGTTGAACTCGTTCATTGCTTCGTAACTGTTGTGTCGCGTCGAGTGTGCTCGCTCCCATCGTCGTCGGCGCATCACGTATGGAATGTGGTAGTGTACTTTAGATTCCCTGTCGGCAGTGAGGTGGGGTCCTCCGCAAAGCTTGCATGTTGGTGTGCAGCGGTGTTCTTTTTCGGGGTTCAGCACGCTGCAGCCTCGGCAGATAATGTCTCCAGGGTTCGGGCACACGTCCGCTCGATGGCCGAGCCGACCACAGGCGTAGCAAATATCTATCTGTCTACGGTATAGTGTACATTGAAGTAGCACCGATCCGTATCGCACAAAATTGGGCACACGATGTCCATCGAAGGCCACGATCACTGCGATGGTACTTCCGATGCGGTTGGCAGCCAAAGCTAGTGGATTGCGGTCATTGACAATCTTCACATCAATGTCCGCCGAACCGTCTTGCACGGGAATCCCTCGAATGACGCCTTTGCATGTAGAATGTGGTGCCGCTTCGTAGGTACTAACTTCATAGGTCTTGTCAGCGATGCGGATTTCTTTAACGCGCAAGTAGCGATGAGCATTTTCTCTCTTCGGCGTGCTTGCTACTAAGACATTCTGTTTAATGTTGGGGCAGAGCGTGTCTGCTTGCTGTTCCAATGTGCTGATACCCACCGAAGTCGAAATGGCTTCAGCTATTGTCGTTGGGCCAACCCTAGCGATGTTAAGACACCCTCTGGGCCTAATGATAGTGCGGATGTCGTTCTTTGGTAGGTGAGGCATTCGGCTTGCTCGAATAATTTCGTTCTTCACATTTTCTCTGTTACGGGGCTTGTGATCGTTGCGTTTCAAAGCGCTATATGACGGCACCCGTTTGGAGCCTTCATTTTGGGCTCGGCGACACGAGGCGGTCTGCCAGCCTTGGTCTTGCGTGATTTCCTCAGGGTCAATGTCTTCCCCTGTCACTTGGTACTCCATCGCTCAGCGAGACAGTCTGCCTACGGGGCGCGCGAGCAAGCGCGCGCCACGTTAGAGCAAAGAAGACACTCGTCAGGGCTAGCTGTCGGCGGGCGAGCAACGATGACGGAGGCGAAATAAAATGCAAGAAGAAAGCACTCACTGCGCCTAAATTGTGTCGGCAGAGTCCTTGTGTCTTCTAGAAGTCGTTGCACTAATATAAAGTTGAAATCACAAAGTGGCGTCGCAAAAACGTTGAATACAGCAGGAGCCGTAGTGGAAGCGTTCGCACACTTCGGCATCTTCTTTCTTCCCCTTAATGTGACATATCAAGCTTTATTTTTCGTGCTTCGCATATCATCGATTCCCACAGTGCGTGTGATCTGCGAATTTTTTTCATGGCGTTCTTTAGGAACTGTACCTGCCAAGCCATTCTAGCTGGGGTGGTAAGGTGCTGTTGTGACGTGACGCGCTCCTATTTCTCGCACGAGCATCTGGAAGTCGGCGGACTCAAATGGTGGCCCATTGTGAGACACGATGGTTGCGGGATAACGGAAGCGACTAAACGTTTCGCGAAAATGATCGAAGGTTGCCCTGCTAGTTTCGTTTTTTTTATGATGCGCACCTATGGCCATTTAGAATGCACATCAACCACAAATAAGAGCGTGTGACGCCGGAAGGGTCGAGCAAAATTGATGTGTACTCGTTTCCAAGGGGATGTTAGCCACGACCATGGGAGCAATGGAGTGGTGTTAGGGGCACTTCGCAGCTCCTAGCAAGGTATGAATCCCGGCTGCGGCGACTGCATTTCTGATGGAGGCGGAAATGTTCTAGGCCCGTGTGCTCAGACTTGGGTGCACGTTAAAGAACTCCAGGTTGTCGAAATTTCCGCAGCCTTCTACTACGGCGTCTCTCATAATCATATGGTGGTTTCAGGATGTTAAACCCCACGTATCAATCAAATCAATTAGCTAGGTTTGCATCCTTTGACGTGAGACTCGAGATCCGCGTCAATTGAAGGCTACCGAGCATGGCTGTGGGCCAACTCTTTGAATCGCACGATACCTGGATGACCGTCGTGAAGCTCTTGTAAAACCAGAGACCTCAGCCTCGCAGGCCCCTCTACACCCATTCTCTCTAGGAGGCAGCCCCGATATGTGGTCAGCTGTATCTCCCTGTCCAAGAAAGGCTTCAGTTCTGCATCGCTCGTAAAGTTAAGCCACCACGCACTTGTGAGCTCGAGTACACTGCAAAGAATTTGGTCATGCGTGGTTGCACTTGTAATATCTTTGTGCGTTCTGCCAATGATTACAAGCATACCAAGTAGAACATCTCCGTCATTAGAGGAGACGAAATGGCAAGCGCAACAAGGTGTCAGCCTCTAGGCTTTCATTTGTCGGTCGAAACATCATGGTGCACGTGTAGGCACTTCCCAAGGCTGAAGTCTCGCTGCTGCCAAGGTTGGCATGGCAGAATTCAGGCCCATAATAGTCTGCTATGAGTTGTGATTGGTTACAAGTGGGAACAGGCGCCCGTACATGATAGTGAAACTTCTCATCGCCGAAGATGATTGCTAACGCCTATTCTAGATCTGGCTGTACTTCTGCTCAGCGTCGAACAGTCTTTGAAGCGTAAGCAACAGGGCGAGTGGTTTCATCGGCAAAAAAGTGAGAGATTATAGCAGTTACCCCGCAATGACATTCATCTCAAATAATTTGGAGCGGTCTTTCTAATTCAAAGTTAGCCAAAACCTCCAAAACAACAACACAGTCTTAATGTTGTCAAAGGCCATTTGAATTTCGCTAACCCACGCCCAAGCTTTGTCGTCCCGTAGTAGTTTGTGCAGTGGATAAGCCAGCGTAGCCAGTAGAGGTAGAAGTTTTCCGTGGTACTTTACGGCTCCGAGCAAAGAACGAAGTTACAGCTTGTTCTCTGGTGTTGGCGTAGCTACAAAGGCATCAGTCTTGTCCGTCGTGGGGTGTATTCCATCTGAACTCAACTTGTGTCCCAAGTAGATGAATTCCTTTTGAAAAAGCGCATTTCTCAGCTATTAGTTAAACTGCCCAGCTTTCCAAATGGGAGCTGCTTCTAAGTTTCGAGGTCTATTCGTTTCACCTGCACCTCGTGAACAGGCTCACGGAGGCACTGCACTTCGGCGTTCGTTTCACGAGTTCAATATGGCGGCAGCAGCACCTAAATCTTCGTTCCGAAAAAGTGCAGGTGTCATGCAAGGCTAGTTCACGAATTCCCTGCACTTCCTCGTCAGGTATAGCCGATTCCGTGCAGTACAAAATGGCTGCAGCTGCAGCAGATGACACAGCCGATTGCATTTGTGTCTGTTTTAGCGACGTGCAATAAGTACGACAGTGAATATTTTCCGGTAGACGCATGCCGAGCAAAGAAAGCGGTGTCGTCTTTTACGAATTACAGCCTCCACAATCTTCCAAACAGCCGATGAAAAGCACAGGGCCTCCATAATATCTGCACTATCGTATTCGTTTCCGCGTCTCGTCGGTGCTGCAATTGCTGCAATGTCACCTGCACAAAGACAACACCCAGACGGCCCCACCACGAACTAGTTCTGGAAGTGCAGCGTGAATCGAATGGACCTTAGGTGTTTGGTTCTACTCGTTCCTGTCGCTAGGATGTCAACCAAATAGCATGCATCCCCTTTGAGATCTTTGAGCATGGTGTCCGTTATTCGCTCAAAAATACCAGGCACCGAAGACACGTCGAAAGGCAGCCGGTTTATGGTGAACAGTCCTCTTCATTTCGAGAAGATGAAGTGCCAGTTTCACAGGCCCTGTTCAAGTTAGTTTTAGAAAATTCTTTTCTTCCTTCAGTGCAGCGAAAATTTCTTCACCACATGCTAAATGATAACGATCAATGTCTGCGATAGCACTCACAGTAGTCTTGTAGTCGCCACACAGGCGGATGTTTCCGTCTTTGTTTACCACAGGCACAGCCGTCGTCGCATTCTCGAACGTGGCTAATGGTGTGATCATGCTTATTGACGTCGTTTCGTTAACCTTTTTTTCAACTTCTGGAACCAGTGCGAAAGGCACACAACATGCCCTAAAAACTTTGGATGAGCGTCTGTTTTTAGAAAGAGTTCTGTATTCTCTTCTGTGATACATCCCAATCATTTTTTGAAAAGGTTACTGCACAATCGGAAAAGCTTGCTCACCTCTGCTTTGCTTCTTTTTTTGGCTCCCATGCCGAGCAGAGCTTCCGAAAGGAAAATACAGCGTTCCAGTCGAGCCCCACGTGCTGTAGTCGTTCTCAGCGCAGAAGTAGCGGTCCTCTCTGCTGGGCGACATGCAAGGGGAATAAAATGATTCGCCCATTATCTTCCACAACGACTTTAGCCACTCCTGCTGGTTCAACGAATGCATCTGTGTAAGTGCGTAAGTGTAATTTTGTCGTGCTCAACTTCGAAGAAGGTAACAACAGTTACTGTTGTCTGCGAGAAATCACGGATACCACTGCCCCCGTATACAATTCTATTTCTATGCCCTAGTCAGTGGATCTAGCGTGCGTTCTCTTGTACTTCCTTTGTTGCCGGCGAGCTGTTACTCGCTGTTAATCCTCGGACGAATTGATTTTGTTGAAGGTGCTGCGCTGGCTCAGAGTGTTGAGCGCCGTTCTATTACTATAGTTTCAGTTCATCACGACACGCGCGCTGCGCAGCCTACGTGCTTTCCGAGCTGGAGAGAGAGTCATGCCTTCTGCTTTACATTCAGATGTAAACAAGATAGCAGAATTAGCCCAGTCAGTATGGCCGACTACCGGCTTCACCGCGGCTTCACAACGAGTGATGTCAGGGCCTCTCTTAAGTTTTTTCTTCATCCATGCCCTACATAGTGGACGGTGGATAACCGTCGCAGTAGCTCTGTTGATAAAGCATCGGAGGCTTCATTTCAAAGTTCGAGGTTCGGACCCTTCCCAGGGCTAGTTATCTTTTCGTTCACTTTTCTTTCTTCGCAATGATAATAATATTACTTCTAAAAACCTCCAATTTACTTCGCTTGGCATGATTCTCGGTAAGATCTCATTGATGTTATTATTATATATGCACATACATTCTGCAAAGCCAATGAAGTCAACATTCTTTTATCTATAAAAAAAGAGATAGAAAACTTGGGATGCCATCAAGCTGGTCCTGATTGCCTGCATGCATAATTGCACGCAATCGTGTTCTTTCTTTCGAGCCAACAACCACCATTAGGTGACAAACGAAATCCGCAGTTATTACGTCCATATGGTTCAGTTGCCACACCCTCTGTTGTCTTTTTTTTTTTTGCAAACGCAGAGTATATTTTATTTATATGGTATACATTCCGGCAAGTTTGTTACTAAGCGGAGTTATAATAACAAACAAACCTGAACAAAAATGCAGTTAGAGCGAAAAGGAGCTACAATAGCTTTATCACATTAGCGCAGCTTATAATGCACTAAAACTAATACATAATTAAAAACGCTTGACGTAAAGGAAAGTCCCAATATTTACCACGAAAGTTTTTTATGCCGGGATTCACCACGTCTTCCCTCACATATTTTGTCACGGATATGATGGTGTAAAATATATACTAACAGGTTGCAAATAAAGAAGACGATTGTGATAGGTTGTGTCGCCGGGCGTCGGACCAAAACCTCTCGGTTCGAAAAGCGCGGTGCTAATCATTAGGCCACGTAGCGTACGTTGTGAGAGTTGCTAACCGCAAGCCATTTATACACACCACATAATATTTGGCAGCCCTCTGAGCTCCGGAACTTTAGCGCGTTTTTGTTATCAGTAGCGAGATGACGCGAAGGTCTCGAGTTGGCGTGCTTTAAGGGCCTGACCCCACGTATTCGTTGCAACGCGTCAGCGCATGTCTTTCTCACGCGGCGCCGAGCCCTCTCCCATATGGAGAGAGAGGGCGCACAGCTTCGCGTAGCCACGCAATACGTTTGGTCAGGCGTTAAAGGTCGTCGCCTGTGGCGTTTCATAGAGCACCACTACAGTGTAGCACCACCTCCACGGAGCGTGATCTCTCCTACGTGCGCGCTTATCAGACTCGTAATTTGGGAGAGCAAGAAAGTTACTTCACTTGCTGCTGCGGCCATGTTTACCAAAGGAGCACGTTGCTCACACACGAGAAGTAACAACTGTGACAGTTGGCGCTTGTCATGTGTGATTGATTGATATGTGGAGTTTAACGTCCCGAAACCACCATATGATTATGAGAGACGCCATAGTGAAGGGCTCCAGAGATTTAGATCATCCGGAGTTCTTTAACGTGCACCCGAATGTGAGCACACGGGCCTACAGCATTTTCGCCTCATTCAAAATGCAGCCGCCACAGCCGGGATTCGATCCCGCGACCTACGGGTCAGCAGCGGAGTACCTTTGTCACTAGACCACCGCGGCGTGGCGCTTGTCATGTGTGTAGTTGTGCGTCCGTTTCATGCATCTTTCTTACTGTTTGAACAGCGCATCTTAAGTACCAGTGACAGTTGTTAGTCCGCGCTAGTCCTGTGTATCCTCATGTTGTGCGTGCTTTCTACTTGAGGTGTTCCCCCCTCTTCCTCCTCAAGTGTCCGCACCAGTGACCTTCAATACCCTCTTTTTCTAAGAAAAATATTAATTTGTTGACTTGAGGTGTGCGCTGCAAGCATCTAGCCGCTTGCCGTATTTCACCTGACTTCGCAATTTGTTGCTGCAGCATTCATTTATTTTCGGCCGTGTGGCAAAAAATTGAACAGTAAACGATCAACTACCTTTGTAAGAACACGTATCGTGCACTTTCCGGTTATACCGATTCCTAAGAGAAGGGATGCCCACATTGTCTGACTACAAACAACAGAGAACGTCTGATTATAAAACATTCGTATAGCCGGGAAATTTTCTGTCATCACTTATGAATACAAAGCATTTGGCCAGTATTTGGCAAGCATCTGGCTCAGTTACGGGCAGAAAAGTGTTATCGACAAAATTATGGAGTGCGACGTTACGCGAAACTGATGTTATATAGATGATCATTTGAAGTCGTTGCGTAGTGTGGTTGAAGAAGGAGTTTGCCGCTCAAAGTGGGAATAAATAAAAAAAACTTGGAAAAAGAGTCGTAAATAGATTCAAACGCTAGATTTACAAACCAGACAATAGTACTGTAATGTTCTCAGTACGGGCCAGGTTTGACGAGATGATAGTACCGCGTGGCCTGAACATTTCATAAACGAAGAGTAACACGCAGACAATATAAGTGATTGTGCGTATAAATGAACGTTAAGAAACATTGTATGATTGTCACGCATCATTTTCGCTTCGCGTTTACACTAATAGTTGATTGAACGTGCACATATTTAGTGCAGTGCATGTAGCTGTGTAAAAACAAACATTTACACTGCTAGCTAAATTATTCCAATGATGGTGTCAAATTTAGGATTTGCGAGTGCACCATTCAAGATTTTTTCAGCGGACGAAAACAATATACGGACAGATGAAGACGAGACAGATGCTACATGCTTATAGTGCCTCTGCCGTATTCATCTATTCAAGGGTTTTTTCGTTTGATAGAAAACTACAGTATGACGTACCAACATGTCCAACACGTGACGTTACTGATGAGATATGCCATTTAAAGAACTGGATGAGAAATAGCAAGGTCCTCTGCTGAAGCATTTATTTTACGCCTTAGTCAAACTTTTATTTCAGCTGCTGTGGTTTTGTCTTGCAATTCTGCACCCACATTTTCATTCTACTATAATCACTGATAACGAACTCTTTTTTGTATGACAAAACTTATGCCATCACTCTCACGCGTACGTATTACATGGCGTAGCGAAAAATGGAACATGCGCAAAAAAGGAAATGACCGACACACCGGAAATGAAGCGGGGTGCATACACTGCGCACAATAGCAAGCGAATCTAAATTGAGCCGACTGGAACAAAGCTTGTCGTAAGGGCGTTTTGTGGGATAGCACACTGAGACATTGATTGATATGTGGGGTTTAACGTCCCAAAACCACCATATGATTATGAGAGACGCCGTAGTGGAGGGCTCCGGAAATTTCGACCACCTGGGGTTCTTTAACGTGCACCCAAATCTGAGCACACGGGCCTACAACATTTCCGCCTCCATCGGAAATGCAGCCGCCGCAGCCGGGATTCGAACCCGCGACCTGCGGGTCAGCAGCCGAGTACCTTAGCCACTAGACCGCCGCGGTGGGGCTAGCACACTGAGACAGACAATCTGACACGCAATTTTCTCGCCCCTTGCTTTCTTGTCTGCTTACACAGCCAGCATGTACAATGGGTAAACGCGAGTTGAATGACAAACCGTCGAGACAGTCTTTATCGGGTGAACACGTGCCACATGTCTTATGAATTTATTATATTCGAATGTAACAAGAAGCGCACGCATTTTATTCGGCGTTAGTCTGTTACGAGCTCCAACGAAATGGCGTCATTTGAGCCCTTTGCAAAACATTACAATGAGTCGATTCAAAGAATGGCGCAAGATACTTTCAATTTAATCAGGTCGCATAATTTTGTTGAAGCTGGATTTTGGGACTGCTGCTGCTTTAGGGCTTTATTACCAGCATGTGTCCTCATATTTTTCATTCTGGACAGCTTCAGCTTTGCAGATCGAGCGGTGCGCTGGGGGGCTCGTAACAATGTAGCAGCCCCATGAACTTAGTATGCAAGAGACACGTACTACGCTAGAAACATCTAAATTTTGAAAATAGTGCCGAGAAATTGCGCTGTTCTTGCTTTATACTGTAAAACGTAAAAAAAAAGTCTTGATGCACAGATCAGCCAATACATCCGCTACGCGTGAAGAAGCGATGAATTTGTGTGAAATAGATAGGACACGTGGACATAAAACGCAAGTGCACAATATCGCTTAGAAGTATTTGTTTGGTGTGTATTATGCGTAATTGAGTGCTGTCACGCAGGTGTGCGCCTTACCGAGCGAAGAGAGAGCACACATGTGTGGGATATCCCTGTCACGTTCTGCTTTTAAAGGCCAACCTAGGCGTTTTCAAATTGTATTTATTTATTTTCGTTTGAAGTCTTGTAACCGATAAACAGCACAGCGTAAACTATGTGAATTCGGATTTCAGGCTTTATTGCTTTTCATCAACATAATCTTACTTTGTCGATAAAAATTCAAGTGCAAATACGTTTTCATCACACAGAATTACGATGTAGCTGTCCTGGCGACAATAGCGACACTCTTACTCTTCCAAAAGTTGTTTTTGTTGTAGCAGGTTTCACAAAACTGTCATAGGATACTTAATATCGAAATGTTAGCTTATAATATTAGAATCTGTCGTTAAGGTTCAAGCCAGGCAGTTGATTTAACGAGTGCGAAAACTATTTTGAGGCAACGGAAATTGATGTGTACCAATTGCGATCTACTTTCAACACGCAGTTTTAGCAGTGGAAATAGGAACCCGCCCACGTAAGGATAAGTTATAAGGGTCAAGTGCTTTTCTACCTTGCTGTTTGTATGCATACATAATGAATGTCGAAGGAGATTTCAATTGAGTGGCAATTGTATTTGTATTTGCGCTGCAGATGTTGGAGAAAAACATCAATGTCGCAAGGTTTTGTGTTCACGCTAGTTTTTATTTTCAATAAAAAATTTCTAAAAATATATATAAACAAAAAAGTCCTTATGCTAAAGCCAGTATACATTTTCTCTACTCAAACAAACACATATATACACATGTGCACGTTTGACGTGAGGTTACATCGCAAACGTCCGTCAAACAAGTACGTCCGTTTTTCTTTCGTTCTAAATAAGTGGCCACACGAGTTTTATATGTGATCGTCCTATTTATACGGTTATGTCTTTTTGTGCGAAGCGCTTGCGCGTCAAACACCGCAAGAGCCGCCATTTTAGAAGTTTATTTCCACGAAGGACTCGGAGCTTTATTCCTGAGACTACCGTCAATCGATCGCGCCCAATCTCTGGCCTATAAACACAGCAGCCCTAGGCGATTCACGGATGACAGGGATCAGGATAGGAGGCACCGAATTTCCGGGTGCTCTTCTGTAAAGACGCTGTGCCAATGAGTGACGTGATGTTGAACTTCAAGTGATATAAAGTACCACTCGGTCAGACACATAAAGGTGCGTGAGGCGAGGCTTACTACGTCGTAGCTGGGTTACGTGAAGAATAATAAATGCAGCCCTGTCCATTTCAAAACCCGTTTAAAAGACATTCCCATCGTTCGCATTTGTCATGATGTCGACGGGTCCGTTAGTGATTATCGGAATATGCTAAACAACCTTAAGAACTGAACACATGTACATGAAGTTGCCTTTCTTTTGTAGAAAAATTTCGCTTAGAGAGCTATAGAAAAGTGGAAATTTCATTGCAAAAAGACTTCACCCTTTTAACTGGTGTGTGCTATAAACGTTAATGCTTTCTGCATAAGGCCACTGTGCTTAGATTTAAGTGCACGTTAAAGAACACCAGGTGGTCAAAATTTGTGGGGCTCGCCACTACGTCGTGTCTCATAATGATATTGTGGTCTTGGAATGTTAAACACCAACAAATATAATATTAGCGATAGCTTTTTATGCTATGCGAATTTTTTATTCTATATAGTTATGCGACTAAACAAAGTAAACTACAGGCCTATTTTCCGAACGAGCGTGTGCAGTAAAACAATGAAGCACATAGTCAACAGTGTCATAAGGCAAGATCTTGAAAGTAAACATTTTTTTACCAAATCCCAGAATGAATTTCGGTCTCGTCTTTTTTGTTCAACACAGCTGATAGAATTCAGTCATAATCTTTTTTACTCATTTGACCTTGGAGTGCAGATGGGCTGCATAATCCTGGACTTTCAGAAAGCATTTGATTCTGTGCTTCATGTTCTGCTGCTACATAAACTATCGTCTCTCGGTATTACTCCTCCATTTTTTTATTAGATCAGATGTTATTTACAAGAGCAGATGCAACGTGCCGTAACTATTGGTTTCCGATATGAATAGGTTGCGGTTACTTCAGCAGTTTCACGCCCAGCCGTGGTGGTCTTGTGGCTAAGGTATTCGGCTGCATACCTGCAGGTCGCGGTATTGAATCCCGGCTGCGGCGGCAGCATTTCTGATGGAAGCGGAAATGTTGTAGGCCTGTGTGCTCAGATATGGGCGCACGTTAAAGAACCCCAGATGGTCGAAATTTCTAGAGCCCTCCACTACGGCGTCTCTCATAATCATGTGGCGGTTTGGGGACGTTAAACCGCACATAACAATCAATCAATTCAGTAGTTTCACATGGGTCTGTATCGAGACCATTGCTCTTTCTAGTCTACATCAAAGGTGTTGCTCAGGTGTTGCTCAGGATATCTCATGCAAAGTACGTCTGTATGCGGATGATTGTGTGGTTTACCCTAGTATTAGATCCAACTCTGACCATCAGTAATTGCAACGTAATTTAGGCAGTATTATGCACTGGTGGGATAGGTGGCGTATGTCTCTGAACCCCTAGGAAGTGCCAGTGTGCATCCTTCACTCGTAAACGCGAGCCATACATGTTTCTTTATACATTAAATTTCATCTAGCTAACGCGAGTAACTGAGTATGAATACCATGGTGTTTATGTAGCATCAAACCTTACCTGAAATAAGCAGGATCCCGCAGAATTATAAACTTCGTTAAACGGAACTTTCGGTTAGCTCTTCCCAAATTCAAAGAACTACTCTACTTTTCGAATGTCCGGCGTGACCCAGAGTATACGCTTGTGTGGCGTGCAACCCACAAAAACTTTGTCTTATGCGCTCCAGATCGCACAAATCTGCGCACCTTATTTTGTGACTAGCAACTATGACTTCAGTGTCAGTGTCATTGCGCTTAAGAATGGTTTAGTGTGCTATTTGTTAGTTTCACGTAGAGAAAATTAAGACTAAAATGCAATTCGATATATTTCATGGGTTGATGAAAATAGATGAAGAACGTTACCTTTCACTTCTCTGTTGTTTTATATAAAGAGAACTGAAGCCCCTCTAGAACTAAGAGAAAGTTTTTACAGAACAAACATTTACCAATGCTCCTTTTTCGCACTCACAATCTCGCAGTGGAATTGGATTCCAGATGAGATTGCATACTGCCTCGCTGAAGCATCTCTCATGGATATACTGCTATATTCATAGCTACATTTTTGTTATGATCTGTTTTTGTGGTCATCTTGTTTTTGAATAGCTCTCTTTATGTAAGCATGTATTACGCTGTGTGTTTTCCCCCTGCAATTATACCCTTGAGTGCTGTCGGTATAATAAAATAAATAAATATATAAATGAATAAATAGAGAGCTGTTGATACCTGGGAACTTTTCAAGGTGAGTTAGAGATATCAAGAAGGAATTATGGCAAACATCAACTACCGTAAGGGCCAAAGGGGTGACACTCAATATCCCGTTCGACAAACCGAGTTTCGATGGAGTAACGTATGGGTGGAACCACGATAAGAAATATTGTTTTTACAATAAGAACAAAATTATAATCCGACAAAGCAGGCCACATAAAAACAAGTTAGGCTGTCACAAAACTGTCACATAGCTTTCTTTACTGAAACATGAATCTATGAGAGCTCTATGAGATCAATTATCTATGCTATCTTTCTATGATCCATGAGATATATAAAATGCTTCCCCCGGGTTTCAGTGCATATAAAAAGAAGCACGGCTTGAAAGAAGGTGACATATGTATTCTGGTAAAACAGTGAGTATAATAACAAAATACTAGATGTGCATAATGCTGAATGTATGTTTTGTATGTTCTGTCATGGTAAATCTAGGTATGTATTTGGTGCTTCGAACAGATGCAATGGTTCTTCAGTAAACATTATCGATAAGCCAGAAAAATATATTAAAATATGTAAAACTTGGTTACCTAATAATCTTGGCAGGTGACTTTATTATGCAAAAAGCTGACTGGGAAATAATTACACACATTATAGTTACTGCGATGCTTCCGCATTCCTTAGGTAAACATACCCGACGTTTTTTTCATTCTGATTACTCTTTCAGGAAGAGACATGACCTCACCATGACGCCCTTTCTCAGAAGCAATGATTGCTTTGTTTATGTATTCACACCATAGTCGAGTGGAATAAACTACCCTACGCAATTGCTTCAGCAACATCCTCCACATTAGCATCGTTTTCATCGAAGTTAGGAAGTGGTTCGACCAGTTAAACCGTGTCACATACACCTATGCATGCTTGTATACAAGTATTCTACATGTCAAAATTTGTATCGCCTGTATATATTATATGTTCTTCTAATTGCCATTTGTTCATGACTAACTTCATGCACCACCCTGCTAAAGTCATCGAATGGTGATTGCAGTACCTGTACATAAATAAATAAAGCGTTATTTAGCGAGTACTTGCTTCTCGTTTCATTGCCTTACATGGGAATGAAATGGAATGAAAAAACTTTATTTCAGTCCTACAGGACGCGCTTAGCGCATAGCGGGCGTTTCCCACCTAGGGACCAACAGGGAGTACCTGGCGGCCGCTTCGTGGGCCTTCTGAACGGCCCATTGCTGCTCGGCGAGAAGTGTGCTCCTGAGGGACCTCTCCCACTTGCTTGAGGTAGAGTCGAGAGGAGTTGTTCTACACTCCCAGAGCATGTGTACGAGTGTCGCTGTGTGTCTACATGATGGGCATGTGTCGCTGGGGTATGCATGAGGATAATAAACGTGAAGCGTGGCAAGGTTTGGGTACGTGTGGGTCTGTAGTAGGCGTAGGGTTAATGCCTGCGGTAGGTTAAGTTTCGGATGTGGGGGTGGAAAAACACGGCGTTCCAGGTAAAAGGGCTCTGATATTTCATTGTACGTAATTGGTGCATCCCGATTGGTATCAAACCCAGCAAGATGGGGTTGCCCTGTGGTGGTGCGGTCGGTAAGTTCGCGCGCTGCATCATGGGCGATATCGTTGAGGTGGGATAGGGCACCCGGCAGCAGTCCGAGATGGGCGGGGAACCAGATGACAGTATGGTGCTTCAGGGCACTCGGGTCTGGTTTGCGCAGGATACCTAGTGCCTGGTCGGAGATAACTCAGCGTTAGAAGGCTTTGATGGCCGGCCTGGAGTCGCTGTAGATGAATTCCCGTTTGCTGTCGGGCATAGCTATAGCTATAGCTATTTGGTCCACTACATCGGGGTTTCAGTTGAAGATTGTGGCAGAGTTAAGAGTCTGCTTCGTGGATGATACCGCGACCGCGGCGAAGGCTTGGTTGTTGTAATAGGCAGCGGCGTCCACGAACGAGACGTTGTCCGCTTCCATGTGTATGCGCTTTAGAATGGCGGTCGCCCGCGCAAGGCGCCTCTCTCTTTTGTATTCAGGGTGTACATTTCGTGGAATGGGAGCGATTGTGAGAAGGTCGCGGATTTCACGGGGATTTAGGGTCAACTCGGGTCCTTGGCCCTCGAGTAGAAGAAGCCGAGCTCGCTCAGAATATGGCGGCCCGCCTTGGTGGTGGTGAGTCGGGTCAATGGCACGCGTTCCTGAGCTTTGGCGATCTCTTCTAGCGTGTTATGTACGCCAAGCTCGAGGAGTTTGTACGTTCGAGTGGTGATAGGGAGGCCAAGGGCTCGTTTGACCACCTTGCGAAGAAGCGCATTGAGTTGATCGAGCTCAACACGTAGCCTTTTGTGTATAGCGAAAACGTAGGTAAAATGACACAAACAAACGCTAGTACAAGACGCAGCAGGTTGTCTTCTTTGAGGCCATGGTACTTGTTGGCTACTCTACGTACTAGTCGTATGGCGATCTCAGTCTTAGTCCTGAGCTTGTGTACTGTTTAGGTGTTGGTTCCGCGGGACTCCATGATCATGCCGAGGACCTTGATGGTGTCTACCCGGGGTACGTTACGACACTCTCTGGTGTGGAGGGTGATATCGCGTTCCACTGGAGGTTTCCACTCTTTGGGCTTGGCACCCCGACGTTTAGGCAAATATATCAACAGATCCGATTTCGCGGATGAGCACCTCAGACCGGTGTAGTCGAGGTAGGACTCGGCGAGGCCGATAGCCTCTTGCAGGGCGGACTCAATGAAGCCATCCGACTCGGCGGAGCACCACATGATTACATCATCCGCATAGATAGTATGATTTAGCCCGTCGATTTTCGAAAGTCGTTCGAAAAGCCCGATCATCACAAGGTTTAGTAACGTATGCTGTCGGGCTAGTTGGTGTCTAGCTGTGCAGAACATCGTTGGCGCAAACTTAAAAGACGTCGAAAAAATATACTCGGGAAAGCGCACACTCGCAACTGGCTTTTATTGAACCGAAGCTCGTCTTATAAACCCTCACGCATTCGTACAACCACAAGAAGAGACCGACCAACAATAATCACAATCTATCAGATAGAAAATAATTCATTAACACACAATGACAGAGATGGAACACTGATATATGTTTCGCAAAATTGTCTAATAAACATCGCCTCTGCCAATTCACGTGCCACTTTGTCTTTGCTTTTTAGCAATATTCTCGTTCGGTGCAGTAGCGGTTCACACGAGCAGTCCTCGCAATGGTGCGGCAAATGCGAACCCGTGCCATTTCTCATTGACAGTGCATGTTCCCTTAAGCGATTGTTTACACAACGGCCCGACTGGCCAATGTACACCTTGCCAGAACGGAGCAGGATCAAGTAGACAATACCTACCAAACAATCCAAAAACTTCCTTTTGTGCTTATTTAAACAATGAGCACTTGGTACGCCACAGGAATGAGCACAGTTGCGAGTGTGCGCTTTTCCGAGTCTCTTCTTCCGCCGTCTTTTAAGTTTGCGCCAATGATGTTCTGCACATCACAAGGTTGAAAGGCGTGGGCGAGAGCGCGGATACCTGAGAAGTGCCACGCTGTCCGAGCTCCACTTCGTCCGAGCTCCACTTCGTCCGACACTAGGTCTCCTACGTGGAGGACGGCTCTGCGTCGAGTGAGAAAAGAGCGGATAAAGTAGTAAAATCGACTACCTAGGCCGAGGGCTAAGATCGCTTTCAAGATTGACGAGTGCGTTATGGTATCGAAGGCCTTTTCTTAATCGAGACCGAGTATTGCACGAGTGTCCCGAGCGTTTCCGCCATCTAGAATTCGATGCTTTGCGAGTAACATGGCGTCTTGAGTGGATAACCCTGGTCGGAAGCCAATCATGTGGTGCGGGATGCAGTCGTTATCTTCGAGGTATCGGCCAACGCTGTTGAGGACAACTTGCCCAGCCACTTTGCCCACGCACGACGTGAGAGATATGGGGCGCAGGTGATCTAGGCTCGGCGTCTTTCCGGTTTGCTTATGAGAACCGTGTGAGCTAGTTTCCCGGCATCGGGTATCTCACCCTTTTTCCATATTTCGTTGATAGTGTCGGTAAGGCAATGGACGAAGAGATCGTACAGGTTGCGTAGGAGCTTGTGTGTGATGCCGTCGGGGCCAGGGGCTGAGCGGCCATTGAGCTCATGGAGAGTTTGGCGCACATCTTCAATAGAAAAGTCGGCGTCTAAGTTGGTGTTTTAGCTGCCAGAGTAATCGGGGTGAGGGGTCACAGGGCCCTTGGAAAGTGGGAGATATTTTTGCACGAGGCTCTTGACAACATCTTCCTGTGACACTATCCGTTTAGCTTGATGAAGTATCTTTACGATCAAATGACGCTGATTTGTGCGGGTGTTGGTTTCATTGAGGAGGTCTTTGAGTAAGTTCCACGTTTTGCCATTACGAACTTGACCATCAATCGAGTTTGAAATTTCGTCCCAGTGCTGTTTTGAAAGAGTGCGGCAGTGATCCATCATGGTCTTGTTCAGCTGAGATATGCGTTTGTGTAACCTCCGATTAAGGCGCTGGCCCTTCCATCGGGCCAATAGAGACTGTTTGGCCTCAAGTAGTTGGGCGAGATGACTGTCCATCTTTTCGGTCGGAAGGTCTGTACTGATAGTTTTGGTTGCCTTGTTTACATCAGCTTTGAGCTGGGTCGTCCACGTCTCGAGGCTCGGTGGCGTATCGAGAGGAGGTTGTTCTGCGCGAGTCTTACGAAGGAGGTCCCAGTCGACCCACGTGAACGACTTCGTCTTCCTGCTTACTGTGGGGAGGTGTACGGCCAATAAGAAGTGGTCGCTACCGAGATCTACCGCTAGGTTGGACCAGCGGGCGTCGGCGATATTCTTGACGAAACAGAGATCCGGTGTAGTGTCTGTTTGCGTGGACGTACCGTTGCGAGCGGGGAAGACCTTGTCCGTAATGAGAATAAGGCCCATATTATTCGCATTTTTCCAAAGCTCGTTAAATTTGGGTGTGTCGTACGTGTAGCCCCAGGCGCTATGCGCGGCGTTAAAATCGCCCGCAATCACTAGCGGGTTAGGCCCCGCGAGATGAACAGCTTTCTGGAACAAGCGTGTGAATCTTCGTCTATGGTGGCTGGGACTACTGTATACATTGAGCATGTACACGATTTGTTGTGAATTGTTACCAGGGAGAATTTCGACCATAACATGTTCTTTTTCAGCATGGTCCAAACGTTGCATTTTGTTGGATACTACGCCAGATTAGAATGAAGTGCAATAAAGATACAGATGGGCTCTCCAAATAGCATTAAATGACGAATGAGATTATAAAGGTCATTTATCTAGGGCAGGTATTCGAAATAGTATAACACACGAATAAGCAAAATCCTTATTATCCGATATTTATTCACCTCTTGCATAGACCCGAGGCTGCTCTCCATATCTGTAAATAAAAAGAAAACAAGTATCCGTAGCTACATATCTACCATGGTATACACACTCGTTACTTTGCAGTCTTTGACTCGAAGTAGCCTGCACAGTTTCCGACGAAAGGTACATTGATTCAACTCACGTGCATGTGGTTTGGGTCGTCAAGATGACAATGTTTCGTACAATCTTCTGAATGCGTAAAGTTCGCAAATGAAAGCGAAATTTCGAGAAAAACACCAGCAGTTTTTGTCAGACCCATTAGAAAAGTTACTTGATTCGTTGCCGGAAAATAAGCCTCAGCAAACGGTGAATATCTTTGAAAAGCATTGTTACACACGACTGGACACTGTACTA